>NC_077237.1:51251772-51565522 GCF_947179165.1 Solanum dulcamara | reverse complement strand
GATAGTATTTATGACTACCTCGGCTCCTTTGGATCCAACGTTGGATATTTCACATCTCGATGAGCATACATCATAGGCAGAAGTAGTTTTGGGTGCACTAAGGGGTTTGTAGCTTAGGGTTGGACTTGTAGGTCCTCAACAGGGTTCTTCTTTTGTCTTTGAGTATATGATTGAGTTTCTTGGGTGGTATGGACAGTCTCCCCCCTCATTTCCTACTGAGCGAGAGTTGATTGAGGGGTTTATTGATGGATTGAGCTTGCCTCTCTATTTAGAATCTCAATACTTGATAGTAATGGAGTCTATTTTTTCCCAAGTGGTGAGTTATGTAAGGTCTATGAAGCATGCATGTATGGAGACTTAGAGAGGGGGAGGTAGGAGATCCCGCCAATAGAGCAGCTAAAATAGCATCTCGCCATGAGGTAGACATCATCCTAGTGAGAGTCAGCCTCACTCTATACCTACTAGGCCCATGGCGAGAGCACCTCAGGTTCCAGGCAGTCCTATGACAGCTTATAGTACCCACGATGGACAAAGTTCATGACAAACTTCTCTGGGTGTGCCTTTTGAGCATCCAGGTTCTAGGGTTCATGCTATGCCAGTTGCGCCATTCAGCAGGTTGCAGTTAGTAAGAGATGTTAGACATGGAATGATTATGCATATTTGGCTGGGGATTGTCCAATAGTCATACATTATAGGCGATAGCCTCGATAGGATGAGGTTCGTAAGGCTCAAGGATAGTCAGCTGGAGGTGGTACCTCGAGTATTGCAGTTAGTGCTATGGGTGTTTAGTTCAAGGCCATGTGCATTCCATCCCATTCTTCTGCAGATTAGACAGAGGAAAAGACTCCAGGTATCAATCAGAGTTGCATAAATTTTTCTTCTAGGACCTTTCTTGTTTGTAGGGTATGGTTGTTAGGGTCTTCATGCCCATTATTTCTTATTTAACTCGTTCTATTCATCTTGTGATTCTGATGATTTCATTATTTAGATTTGTGTAAGTGTGCTTATTTAGTCTGATTACTTGCCTATTATTTGCTTTGATAACTTTACTTGGAACTATGAGTATGTGTTTATCTTCCATAGGTGATTTCTTTTAGTAGTAGATCTTATTGGTTTTACTGTGATATGGTAGTAATGATAGAGTTATACCTTGTGGATGTTGAGCTTAGTTGATTGTTCTAATGGATTTTCGTTTAGCCATTCTAGAGTTTTCTTGGGTTGGTCCCTTCCCTTTCATAGTTTGCCCCCCTAAAGTGCTTAGTTGGTGTGAGGTTTCTACCGAGAGAAGGGTATGTTAGTAGTTATGGCCCCCGTGGTCTATTGTAGATCTTGTTCGTCGATTCTTGCTTTGGTCAATTTCCCATTCTTAGTTCCTAAGGTGGAAAAAATAAGGTGGCCCTTTGAATTGGTTGGGTTGTCTCTTCATGGTAAGTTAGATGGTAAAGTTATTGGTTCAGTTGGTTGTCTGATGTAGTGTCAGATGTCTATGTTTTAGTTGGGAAGGTTAGAAATAGATTTTTCCTTGGTTATTCTAACTATGGTGATGTTTTAGCTTGAAATGTCATGTAAAAAGGGTTCTTTTAGGTTCATGGAAATGATGTCTTCTTGTGCTTGTGACCGACTAATAATTAGCCGGAAGGGGTGATTATGGAGAGAGAGCATTCATATTGATGAGTCGTAGTTTATCAAAATTGCCTTGATATGCCCTTGTGACTTATGAACTTTTAGGTGATTAGTTACTATGTCTCAGAAATTTCAATCACAGGCTTGTTTTACCTTACAACTAGGACTACCTTCAATATCGGTGATTCTATGTTTTTCCTTAGTACTACCAGTAAACTACAGAGGTATGTCGATGGTTCAAGGAGTCAGATGATTAGTTTTGGTGTTCTGTTGTGGTGTTCTTTGAATAATTTAGACCTTGGCTTCTATGGGCGAATGGAACTTCTCAAATGACTCTCCTTCAAGATAGAGTCAAAGTAATTCATGGAATCATCTCTTTGTTTCTTGTTCAAGGTGCGAAGATCGTGTGTATCAATCCAGTTAGCTAGTAATGTTCCTTATGGTGTACCTTGCAGTGGTTTAGCTTTATTTGGGTTGGTTTTGATGGATTGAGAAGTTTAAATCACTACCTTTCAGCCCAATTTCTCTTGGATTATGGTGGTTTACTTAGATTTGCACTCGGGGAGTGGTACATGGACTCATGGCATCAATTCCCATTTATTTTGAGTTAGATTCTCATATTGGTTCTTTTTTTCTAAAAGTTCCATTGGCAGCAAAGTGACATTGGAGTTTGTCTCGGTGCGGTTTCCTCCTGTGGATTTGGTTTCCCCTTTAAGCTCTCGTTTTAGTTTTGAAAGATAGGTTTTAGACTAATATTATGGATTTTGGGAATCATAGTGTTAGAACATCGAGTTTGTGCCCTGGGCTGAGTTGCTTACTTTGAGTTATTGCCACTCTTCGATGTTCAGGTGGTGCTTGCATGTCCTTCATAGTTGTTGGGGCAATGTTCAAATGGTATTAGGAGCTGTTAATATGGTTTAGGATGGGTAGGATACCCATGATGATTAAAGACTTTTTGGTTTAGAGTATAAAGGAAAGAATTCAACTTGGGAGTTATTTAGCATCTCCTTTTGTTTGTTACTTGACTAATTCTGAAGAATCTGTGTGGTTTTTGTTTATCTTGGGTTAGTATGTTGCATTCAGTTGAGTTTGTTATTGTTAGGTAAAAGTCAGTATCAAAAGAGAGGAATTGGAAGTATGGTTGAGTTATGAAAAAGAGTGAATTTGGGAGTTTTTCTTAGCTTGAGTTCTGGGTTGGCATTGCCCGACCCAAGATGGTACCTATAGAACCTTCGGAGCTTGCGGGCATAGCTTTCTAATCTTTTTGTGTTCTTGTGTTCTTTTTTAACCATTGACTTTCAAGGATGAGAGTCCTTTTACTAGTAGAAGTTGTAATAACCCCCCCAAGTCATTTTCATCCTTCTCCAATCTTTTCAGTGTTTAGAGCTTTTCTATAGAGACTCCAAGCCATTTATGAATTGCTGGCACTGACAGTTCAGTTGCTTGGTCATTCGTTTGGGTTTTATGTCTATTTTCCTATTTTAGAGCACTTAGAGTTTAAATGGTTGACTTCGTTCAAAACTCTAGGAAACCAACCTTAAAATAAAATTCTAATGGTTCCATCAGCTCTGAAATGGCAAAATTAGGCTGATAGAATGGTCGGCATAAGTATCGAGGCAATCAGCGCAAGCTTGAGGCCATTTGGCACTTTAGTCTTTAAAATTTGGCCTAAGATTGACTTTGATCAACATTCTAGGGAAACACACTGAGATTTAAGTTTTGTTAGCGCGGTTAACACCAGAATGTTGAGTTTGTTCTAGAATAACCTTTTGTTAGTTTCCTAAGGCTTCCAATCTCATTCCAATCCCTTTTGTGGATCTTGGTTTAATTAAGTGCTTGGGAGTGGGACCCATCTTCTCTCAAAATGACCTCGGTTGGAAATTTTGACTACCCTGTTGAGTCCAAAATATCAAATTTAGTGGGGTAGCATAGTTCATTTGCATTCACGGGATTTCGAATGAATCTCGAGCACCGCGTTGGAGACTTTAGACTTTCCAAAAATCTGATGTTGTAGTAAATCAGGTGCAGGCCCATTTTTCCCTTCGAATTCATGCCACTAAGACTGCGTTCACGAAAGCCAGGGGTCTTGCCTTCCATGTTCTCAGACATGGTGCCACATTTTTGGAGGCCTAAGGCATTAACCTCCATGCTCGCGGAACCTTTTTCTCTACGTTCGCGGAGAGTAATTCACTTGTCTTATAATTAAGACTAGTGATGCAAATAGCTCGACCCCTATTTTCTATTCTCTAATTTTGGGCGCTAGGGAGCTCCGTTATGGGTGATTCTAAGTGCATTGGGTTTGTATTGATCGTAGCTATGTGTTGCTGTGTTCGGAAGAGTGTTGAAGGCGACATTTTGAGGTAAATTTCGCCCCAAATGGGCTGCCCTAGCTTAGATATAAGCTTTAATTGTGATTTTAATTATATTGGCCGATTTCTCTCATTTTGAGCATCGATTTGTGCCCTATTTTGGGGTACAAGCTTAATAATTTGTTTAGAACCTTTCTACAGAGTCATTTTTGATATTCCCATCGCAGGTCCCATAATTTCATTATTCACCCAATTTTGGCTCTATTTTTGAAAAAATGCAATTTTAGTGCCAAAATATTCATATTAACGAGGAAATCAACATTTTGATAGCGTGGAGGCATTTGGAATTGTTTTTAGAGAGAAAAGCTATCAGGAAGTGGATTTGGAGCAAGCATGTTCTGCTTCAATGTAGGATACAGTCTCCTTTCTTTTGATTGAGCTTTATAAGGTATTGTATACTATAATTTGCTTGTGGTTTGGATTGTATGCGAATGGTTAGGCTTGATTCATAGATTCTTGGTTCTTTGTCCCGGTATGAGCGTTAGGCTGGGTTGCCCTTATGAGACTTCCAGTCTAGTTTGTAAGATTGTTGATTGTGCCTTAGTTTGGCCTTGATTAGCCTATTTTAGGTGTCTTGTTTGATATTGATGATGGTTGGCGGATTTGTGCCTTAGAATTGATTTCGGGGAATGAACATTAGTTTATGTAGCCATTTTTGGTGGGAGTTTCTAAGACATAGTGTCCTTCTCTATTTTAGCACCTATTTTGAAGCCTTGGTGTAGTGATTTTCACTCGGTTAGGCTTGTGAATTACTTTTGGATCCCATTTATGGATTTAGAGTTAAAATCCCCAATACCTTTTTTTGTCGTTTGGCGGGGCTAGTTGTGTTTATATTCTCAGGGTTGTAGCCCAGTTGGATCTAGAGTATTAATTTACTAGCTTAGCACCTATTTCCTCACATCCTCCTCCTTGTTACCTAGCTAGGATTGAGTCCCATTTTGGTCCTTGTGGTTGAGTTAGAGGAGTAGATTTGTGCTAGTCCTATTTTTATGCTCTAGATAGTAAGGTACTTGTGGAGTCGTTATAGTATGTGGTCGTCGTGTTGTTTGGGTGTGGGTAATGAAATGCATTGCATTGGATCCTCTGTTTCTCACGAATGTAATCGACCCTGATTCATGCATTTATTCTTAGCATTGATTTGAGAAAGCTGGGTTGTAACCCAACTATTTTATATTGATTTTCAAATGGGGGTTATTTTACCTTTATTTCTAATAACTTTAGTGGACTTGAGGGATCAAAGATGTGTTCTTTTTATGATATTTGTTCGAGGCATCGAGTATGCACTCATTTTATGATTTTGATTTGATCAGGGAGAATTCTCGACCTTTTCTACACTGAATTGACTATTTATCTCCGATCATCATGACAAAGTTAATCTTTGATGATCGCACTTACAGTTTGATACATATCTTCATTGATATAAGACCTGGATCGGGACCAGGCAGGTATATAAGGGCGTTCCTGATCCTCCCATGGAAATCCCAGTGAGGCGCATGGGTCCTACTTCTTGATCAGAATTGGAAGTAGTTTTATATATCTTGGTATGAGGCACATGGAATAGATGGTACTAATGGTTTTATTGCATGACTCTCATTCATATATGAATGGCCTATCACTATCATAGTTGTTTGTACCTGTCAGTAGTATGAGATGCCGTGCGAGTTTACCTGTTTGTTAGTGAACTTCCTGGGCACATAGGGGCTTGGGAAACATTGTCTTACTATTTCCAAACTTGTGGAGGTATAAAGGGTGGTCTCTTTTTTGAAGGTAGTTACTTCCCTTGTTCTGATTTACCTAAACTTTTTGTGCACGGGTTTCGTTCATGCAGTCCTTTGGACTTTTATGTGATATTTGCGTTTACTTATGTTAGTAGGTTGTCACTTAGTTGTCCCCCTTCATAGTGTGTTTTCTTGTTTAGGTCTTTGTCTTGTGCCACCAGGTATGTCCTTGGTTTTCCTTCTTGTTTCCTATCTTCTCTCTTCCTTGTATCAGATGTTTCTTATTGCATGCTTTCGTATTATTCTTGTTCATTTCTTGTGATATATACTTCTTACTTACATGTTCTTTATACTTACTTTATCTTTGGAGCTCGGTCGATGTCTACTGAGTGTCACTTGTTGTTACTCGTACTACACTTCTGCACCCTGCAGATCATAGTACAAGTTGTCCTACTGATTTTGACATCATGCGGAGTAGCTATTGGATTTTGGTGACTTGGGTGAGCTCTTGGCGTTCAGAGTTCCTATCTCTTTCTATGTTTGACTAGGACTAATTTTTTTTTTGTATTCAGAGATAGTCTGTATTACTATTACTATAATGGTATCTGTAACCTTATACTTCCTTATTTAGTTTAGTTGTTCGAATACCGACTGATACCAGGTCTTGGGGTTATCTTATTGTATTGTTCTTATTCTTATTTTCTTCTTCTTCTTCTTCTTATTTTTGTTGTTGTTGTTGTTCTTCTTCTTCTTCTTCTTCTTCTTCTTCTTCTTCTTATTTTTGTTGTTGTTGTTGTTGTTGTTGTTGTTGTTGTTCTTCTTCTTCTTCTTCTTCTTATTTTTGTTGTTGTTGTTGTTCTTCTTCTTCTTCTTATTATTTTTGTTGTTGTTGTTGTTGTTGTTCTTCTTCTTCTTCTTCCTCCTCTTCCTCCTCCTCCTCCTCCTCTTCCTCCTCCTCTTCCTCCTCCTCTTCCTCTTCTTCTTCTTCTTCTTCTTCTTCTTCTTCTTATTCTTCTTCTTCTTCTTCTTATTATTATTCTTATTATTATTATTATTATTATTATTATTATTATTATTATTATTATTATTATTATTATTCTTCTTCTTCTTCTTCTTCTTCTTCTTCTTCTTATTATTATTATTATTATTATTATTATTATTATTATTATTATTATTATTATTATTATTATTATTATTATTATTCTTCTTCTTCTTCTTCTTCTTCTTCTTATTCTTCTTCTTCTTCTTCTTCTTCTTATTCTTCTTCTTCTTCTTATTATTATTATTCTTATTCTTCTTCTTCTTCTTCTTCTTCTTCTTCTTCTTCTTCTTCTTCTTCTTCTTCTTCTTCTTCTTCTTCTTCTTCTTATTATTATTATTATTATTATTATTATTATTATTATTATTATTATTATTATTATTATTATTATTATTATTATTATTATTATTATCTTCTTTCTCTCCGCTTGTGATGGTTTGCCTATGGTTGTGGACTGTGAGGTTAGGCTTACCTACTGGTGGGTTAATATTAGGTCCCATCATGACTTGAAAAATTGGGTCGTGACACATTAAGAGGATGAGGGATTGAATAAGTAACAACTAAGATATATCCATATTTTGAAAAGGAGAGGGAAAAATTACTGAGTAACTACTCAACCTCTCTCTTTTAAAATAGGTCTCCTCCTCATATTAAAACATAGAAAAAGTGTAATATTCAAATAAAAAACAGACCGAAAGAGAAAAATCGAAAGTGACAGATTTTTTCTCAAATTCATATCAATACATGAAAAATACATTTAGTTTGTGAGATTGCACTCCGTTTTCTTGAGAGATGAAGTCGATTTGGGGAAATTTTGGATTGGTAGAAAAATCAACATCTTCCGCTAAAAGAATAAGGTATGCATCTCATTAGTTCTGATCCACATTTCTTACATTTTAAAATTAAAAATATTAAAACATGGTTTTTTAACTTTCTTAAGATAAAAAGGGTATATGTGAGCCATTTTTATAACAGTAGGTTATATGTGAGCTACTTTTATTACGGTGGAGTATATGTAATGCATTTGTGTAATAGTATGAGTATATATGAACCACTTTTATAAAAAGAGTTATATCAGCTCATAATGGGAAAGTTGAGGTCCCTTAAAGACATAACGTCATTTTCATTTTGTAAACTTATTAGAAATATGAAAAATCATAATCTAATTGATAGTATCTTTCATCCTCAAATAAGGGATTAACGAGTTGCAGGAGACAAGGCTTCCTAGATAATTTTCAAATAAATAAAAAATAATGAATAAATGATTGACTATGAAGAAATATGAAATACTCCTCAAGATAAATCGACGCTCACCAATAGTTAGCGATGTGGGGAAGTTGTTGAAGTGAGGAACTATCATAGCCTATAAATTTTCAGCAAAAAATTATATGCTTACACTGACATAAGCCAATGTAAGCCTAGTTAAAAGTACCACTACACAATCATGAGTTTGAATAATTCATCCATTAAAGATACAATGAGACTTAAAGAAACTTGAATACATTATTTCTTAAAAAGCTTGGAAGCACTTAAAAGTGAATTTAAAAGAATTTGAAAGATCTTTACTTTAGCATTGGAAACGATCCCTATAAGAATTTTTTTAAAAACTTAGGAAACAAAATATCAGAAAGTATTATTGAAACTCATGGACATCCTCCCCCAAAGCTCTAAAAAACCTTGATGGTGATAATCTGAGAAAATCTTCGAGTATCTTCTACTCACGCTACGGCATGACGCCCTCCAAGTCATCCGGATTGGCAGCGGGAAGTGATGGTGGTGGTTGAACTACTAGTGTCGTTGGTACAGGCTGACCCTGTAGTGCTGGAGTAGCTGGAGATGAGGCATGCTGCATACTCCCTATTGCAGTCAATGTCTGGACTAACATAGCTTGTAGGTCCCGAGATGCAACTAGCGTGGGTGGTGGCTAGGCTAGGCCTGAGCCTAACCTGCTAATGATGTCCAACAGCTAACTGTGGCTCCACCTCCAGCTCCGAAGTATGCTCTCGATCATAGGTTAGGGCTGCAGTCTTAGCACAACCTCGGGGTCGGCCTCTACCCCCTACTAGGGCTCTATCACTGGGTACTGGTGCATCACTCCGGCTGCTCTACCACGATCTAATGAAACTGGTAAGACACACACTGCACGAAAGTGATAGAAAAGACAACAAGTTCCTAAAGACATCTTATAGCTTCCTCAAGCTAAGTTATAGAAGTCTCTGCAAGACTTTACTAAACGTTAGCTTTGTACAATTGAGACCAGTGAACCTAGAGCTCTGATACAAACTTATCACGACCCAATTCCTTTAGGCATGATGATTCCTACTATAACCCACAAGTAGACAAGCCAACCAACATCCTGGAATTATAAGTAATGGGATTAAGGGAAGAAACTAAACTCAACTAAACAAATACAGTAAATAGAATTCCAATAGGAAGAACGGAAGCAAGCTAAAACTATACACAAATAAAAGATCCCTCCTAGAATCTAAAGGTCACATGTACAGAGCTACTAAAAACATGAGTACAAGTACCAAAAAGAGGACCATAGAAACAAGACTATCTCAAAAAATAGACAAGTCAATAAATATGTATAAAAAGAGATAGGCAAATCTAGAATGCGGTGTGCTTACCTCGCCTCCAAATATGACCGCAGTTGGCTCGAGGTCAATGGTGGTAGTTGGTACTTGAACCTGCATCATGAAAACAGATACAGAGTATAGTATGTGTACCAAAACAATAGGTACCTAGAAGGAATCATAGGCCAACTGAGCAAGAAAAAAAAGTAATATGAAATGCGAGTTCTAAACACTACCAGCGACAAGAATGAGAAAACCTAATAGGTATGTACAGAAAGGTATTCATACATAAAGAAAAGGATAGTAGATAACTAAATCTTATAGGGTTTCCATAAACTTGATGGGTATTCTCATGTGTAAATAAAAAAGTAAAATCCGAGTGGACTCCCATAAGCTTAATAGGTGCAAAAAAGAGTTGAAGTGAAATAAGAGAAACTTATGAAGTTCCCATCAATGGAGAAACTTCCCGCGGACTTGAACCGAACCAAACCGTAAGCTTGGAGCTTTAACCAAAGTTGAAAAGAGTAAAGGACTTGACTCAGATAAGGATGAAAGAATCAAGGACTTAAACCGACAATTGGAGTAACCATGGACTTGAACTAAGGATAAGGATGATTGTGGACTCGAACCATGTATAAATATAACCAATGACTTAAATCGATGTGAAAGTATCTATGGAATTGAACCTAGGCTAAAAGATAGTTATGGACTTGAACCACGATTGTAAACGGCGGTAGACCTGACCTACTACTGAAGAAAACCAGGGACTTAAATCGATGCTATAATACCAAGTCAAAGATTTGAACCACTCCTAATGGAGTGAATTAGGGAATTGAATCACGAGTGGAGGAGAATCGGCTAGAAATAGGATCAGTGGCCAACTGAGCATCGCGGGGAGTACCCAAAATTTTAGTGCCATCAATTAATCACTCCATCCCAACCCATATCAAACTAGAATCGATGAGTAGCTTACAAAATAAAGAATTAAGCAATCCAAAACTGACGAAATTAGGGAATAATGGATAAGAGGTTCCATGAGCGGTGTTACTGCCTAGTTAAGGACTAGACTATCAGACTCAAGTCTGCTATATCAGTCTACAAGGAGCTAAGCCATTCAAAGAAATGTCGGAGAGATTTCAAAGCACAACAGCTCCAAAAGTATGTAAGTCTATGACAATCACTAGTCTAAGCCTAGACTAAGGCCATGCATGCTTCCAACAATATAAAAAAACCACACAATGCATACCACAAGTTATGGATAATCAAAAATTAAAGTAGATATGCTTCGATAACCTAAAGTAACGAAAATATAGCTGAAGGCATGGATTCTAAGAATTTAGCAGGCTCAACAACCGATTACCCCTAAATTCATACAAACCAATATACAAATGTTTAGTCATGCTCAGTCTAAAGAGAAGGAAGCCATAGCCTACCTATAGGCTACCGCGTGTGCTCTAAATCATATAACTAGAGCTTCTCCCTTCCGTTCAACCTCAAAACATTGTCACGCTATCAAAAATAAAATCACGACTTTATTAGGTCATTTCAAAACTAAAATTATCAGTATCAGAGACATACCAACTTTGGAGTCAAAAACGAGGATGTAGGAACCGCTCTAGTAATTCCTAAATTGACACCCTCAAAAAAAATTAAATATGTCCCTGAATTTATGTTACCAAATAAAACACAATTCAGGGCTCAGAACATCCCCAAATCGAACATGCAAGAAAACCCAACTTTAAGCTTAAAATAACAATAATGAAAGCACCTATAAGATCCTTTATACCTTAAAAAAGTCCTCCACGAAACTTTCTGAAGCTACCTATGCATTCTCTAAAACATTACCTAATACCCAAGCTTTGAATCACCTCAAATGGAGTTTCCTAGCCCAAGTTATGCCAATTTGAATCATTTATAGAGTTCTTGATCGCGCCTGGTCATAAATTAAAAGACTAGGAAAAATTGTTCTTCGCGATCCTAGAGGTAAGGGTCACGATTATGACACCCAAGTGAAGGGACAATAGCGATTACGATGGTCAAACCTCGCTATCGCAATGACAAAAATGGTTAACCCCCACAGGAAACTTATCGCGATCGCGGCCAAAGGCATCACAATATTGATGCCTAGGTACAGTGACCCTTAGCGATCGTAGAGTCCTCATCATGATCGTGATGAAGGAAGTACCCACACACGTAACTGCTGCAAAAGGAGTTTTTGCAAAGTCCAAACTCTCTGAAGGGTTACTCGAAATTTATTCAGAATCTCATGCGCGTAAATAAGATATCCTACCCCCATTAAATTCGATGTGACAGACTTAATGACGCATTTGAAATTTCCAAATGAGGTCATTTTAATGAAAAGTAGGTCACACACAATTGTCATTTTTAGCCAAAATCCACAATGAGCCTCGATATTAGATTTGAAGCCTCGGAAAGCGAACAAAAGATCATTCTAGACCAAACATGACATTCCAAAACTAACTCACTGATGACATTATAATTCGAGCGCATTTTCCAAGAATGTTGGCCAAATTCAACCCTAAGACAAATTTTAAACGCTAAAACGTTAAATGGCCCCAAACTCACACCAAATGCCTCGATACTCATGTCGACCAAGCTAATAGCCTAATTTGGTTATTCCCCAACTGATAGAACCATTAGATTTCTATTCTAAGGTCATTTAGTTGATGTTGTGACCAAAGTCAACTTTCATGTTTCAACATTTATTATTCAAAAAACTTTCCTTCGCAAAAGTAAGAGTCAAGAAGAATGTGCAGGCTCAAATAAGTCAGAGAACTGCTCCAGCATCTTCTTCTCGGTCGCCTCGGTAGCCTCCCTAATTGGACGATGCCTCCAATAGAACTTAACCACATTAATGGATCTGGATTGTAACTGTCTTACATCTCTATCAAATATAGCAACTAGCTCCTTAATATAACTCAAATGATCATCCAACTCAACTGCGTCATAATGGAGCATGTGAGACTCATCTACAACATACCCATACAACATCAAAACACGGAAAACCGGATGAATAACTTAGAATAGTGGAGGCAAATCTAACTCATATGTAACATCACCAACTGCCTTTAAAATTTCAAAAGGGCCAATATACTTAGGGCTAAGCTTGCCCCGCTTCCCTAGTCTCGTAATGCCATTCATAGCGATACATGGAAAAATACTCTGTCACCAATGACAAATCTCAACTGTTGATGCCTACGATACATATAACTATGGTGTCTACTCTGAGCCGTGCTGAGCCTATCTTGAATCACCCTCACAAAATCTAAGGCCTCCTGCATCAAGTCTATACCATACAGCTTGGGCTCTATAGACCAAAATCAACCAACTAAAGAGGGATAACACCTACCATATAAGGCCTCAAAAGAGTCCCTATGAACACTAGAGTAGTAGCTGTTGTAGTATGTGAACTCCGCCAAAGGAAAAAATTGGTCCCACTGAACTCCAAAATCCATAACACAAGCTCGCAACATATCTTCAAGGGCCTAAATAGTGTGCTTAGACTCACCATCATTCTAAAGGAGGAAAGCTATGCTAGGGTCAATGTGGGTATCCAACTCCTCCTGAAGATTCCTCCAAAACTTAGATGTGAATTGTGAACCTCGGTCTGAAATAATAGAAATAGGTGTACCATGGAGATGAACCACCTTAGGAATGTAGATATCGGCCAACCTCTCAGCATTATAGGAAGTGTGAATAGAGAGGAAGTGTACTGACTTGGTCAATTGATCGACGATGACCCAAATAATATTAATAACTCTGGAAGTGCTAGGAAACCCCACAATGTAGTCTATGGTGATACGCTCCCACTTCAACTCAGGCTTGGGTAATCTATGAAGCTCACCACCAGGCCTTAAATTCTCAGCCTTCATCTGCTAAAAACTCTATTAGTGAGACACATAGTCTACAATATCTCTCCTTATACTGCTGCACTAGTAATGCTGCTTGAAGTCATGTTATAGCTTAGCAATGCTCAAATGAATGGAGTATTTGGAATCAAATACTTCGCTAAGGATCAACTGAATAACACCCCCAACTCTCGGAATGCATAGGCAACCACCAAACCTCAATACCCCATCTTAATCTAAGGTAGAGTGACTGGTGTCACCTCCCAAAACCGGCTATCGAAGAGCAGCAAAATCCTCATCTTTAAACTGCCGACTGCAATTCTGATCCAATAGAGATGACTAAATTCCCACATAAGCTAACACACATCAAGAATCAAAACTATCAAGTTCAACATCTTGTTGGCTAAGGATTGGATGTCCAAAGTCAAAGGTCGCTCCACTGTAGAAAGAAAGGCTAGAATACCCATGCTCATTGCTTTTCAACTTAAAGCATCCGCTACCATATTCTCTTTTCTTGAATGGTAGAAAATAAAGATGTCATAGTCCTTCAAGAGCTGAATCCAAATGCACTGCCTCGAATTAAGATCCCACTGACTCATAATATACTAAAGGATCATGTGATCAATGTAGATCTCGCATCAAACACCATATAGGAAGTTCCTTAAAATCCTAAGTGCAAAAACTACTACCACTAACTCTAAGTTATGAGTGGGGTAGCTCATGCAGCTAAATCTTCCTCGATGCATAAGTGATAACCCAGCCCTGCTACATCAGTACAAACCCAAAACAATGTTGGATATGTCATAATAAACTATGATGCCCTCTCTCTTAACTAGGACAATCAATATAAGAGTGGTGGTAAGCAACTACTTAAACCTTAGAAAACGTTTTTCACAGTCATCCAACCACTTAATAGGAACATCCTTGCAAGTCAACCGATTCAAAAGTGTCGCTATAGTACAGAAGCCCTCAACAAAATATCTGTAGTACCCTGCTAATCCGATGAAGCTACAAATCTCAGTCACAGAGGAGGGCTTGGCCCAATCACGAATAGACTCAATCATCACCGAATCTACCATAATGCCATCCTTGGAAACCACGTACCCCAAGTATGCTACAGACTCAAGCCAAAACTCACACTTGGACACTTAGCATAAAACTGCTAATCTTTCAAACTCTAGAGCACTATCCTCAAATACTGCTTATGCTCAATCCAACTTCACGAGTATACTAATATATCATCGATGAAGACTAGGACAAAGGACTCTAAATCAACTTGAATATACCAGTCATCAAATCCGTGTAGGGGTAGGGGCATTAGTAAATCCAAAACATATCACTATGAACTCATAATGGGCCTAACATGTTACACCCCATACTTTTAAACTCGGAATGTCTTATAAGTTTCTTAGACATTATCATGTGAGCCGAATACGCTACGACACTATCAAAAGACTCTAAGGAAGGGAGAATATGATACCCCATAGTAGAGAAGGTTGAAAATAGAGTCATAAGAATCTAGAAGGAATTGGAGGCCAAGTGATGAGTCGTAGGACTCGACTTACCTACGTAAGCTACTAACTTAGACGTCTTACATACTTGAGCTACTTGAGGACATACCAAGCTTACGTAGCATAGATTACATAAGATCCTAAAATAGGATGAGATTACAAACCTACGAAGAAGGAGAAAAGATGATACATAGCAGCCAATAGAGGAGTGACACGTGGTAGAACCTCAAGAAAGAAGGTGACCCACCTTTTTGGAGGAGGTGGACCCCACACCACGTGGAAGCCCCTTATTGGCAGCATGTATGTATTGGCCTAATGAGGGCCGAACACGTGTCACCCTTAGGGGATGACATATGTCACCCCCTAAGGAAACATATATCTACATGTTAAATGAATCATAGTCATTTATTTGTTCAAAACTTCAGCAACAACTAAGAATAAAAATGTAGAGAAGAAAAGAGAGGCAGCAGCGACTTGAAGAAAACTAAGGTAAGTCTCCAATTTTTCTCTGTGAATTAATTATCTAAGGTGTTCCTTGGAAACGTGGAGGTGTATATATGTGTATTAGGATGAATAATGAGTCGTTACTTCAGCCTTACACTTGGAAACTTGAGATAAAGTAGAAAGAACAAAGAGAGAAAACGTTAAGAGCTAGTTAACAAACCCATTTTTGAAAGGGACTGTTGTTAGTAATATTAGTATAACTTCTTGTGTATAACTTTGTTTTGAGTGATTCAATATGATTTGGAAATTTATTTCATAGTTATATAACTTTCATTTAGCCTTTAAAATCCATTTTTGCTTTTATCTGCTCGAAAAAGGGTGATGAAGTATAGAGGAGGTACTGCCCAGATTTTGGTTTTGGACATATTACACGGACTGCTGTTGGTATGTTGGGTAAATATTTTTGTACAGAATACATGTAGGGGTGATTCAAAATTGTATGCGACCCTAAGACACATGTCTATAACTTCATGGAGGACATAAAGCCTGTTTCGCTCAATTACCCCTTCGAAACAAAGCGACAATGCAAGACAGTAAGCTGCCCAGAATTCACGTTTTGATAGTTTGGAGTGAGTTGTTTGGGATTTATATTGTGTAATATTGGTGTGAATTGCTTGTATATATGTTGCAGGTTGTTGTTGTTGGTTGGCTGTAGTTATTAGGGGTGTGATTCAAAATTCAGATATGGCATATTATAGGGGAGGTGCTGCCCGATTTCCGTTAACTCTTTAACTAGTTAAGGAACTACTCGAGAAGACGAGCGAGGAAATGAGTTCTGTGAATACTCGTGTATAATTAAAGGTGCTGAACAGTAAAGGGTTGTTGATATTCATATTTATTTCATATTGAATAAGTTTAAACGACGATGAGGCAAATGGGATAAAGAGTAACTCATAAAAGGTATGTGAAGCTTCTCTTGGTATGTTTTAGGTATAGGTATGTAAAGCCTATGTTTTCTCTTTCTTTTGGCATGTATTAGATGTAAGCAGGATATGATATGAACTTTGGGGGTAATTCCATTCCAGGTTCTGAATATGACTTTAGGACCCTCACTCACTTTTGAATGTTAAACTTCAAAGTAGTAAGCTACTATCTTCGAGTCTTCGATAGGTTAACTAGTAACTGGAGCTATAGGCCTCTATCCTTAAGGGCTCCACGAGGACAAACGTCTGGATCCTATAAGCTGTTTGGAAACATTGTGACACATGTCTATGGTTCCTGATGCTCCATATAGTCCTCCGTGACACCTAGCAGGTACTTCAATTACTTCCAAGTGATGGTTCACTTGATGACTTTATTGAGTCTTAGATAATGATTTAAATTGTGTTATGTTTCTCACTACTCTACTCGTGCATATTGTAACACTTATTTTGTCGACCCCGGGGCTGTGAATAGTAATCATGCATAATTTCACTGCATTATTCATCGCGCCCTCACTAGAGGGCCGGGTACATATGTATATATATGATGATGTGATGATGTGTTGTAATAAAGAGGTCATGGTACTACAAATATGATTCACCGGATCCTTGATAGGGCCGACTATATTGAAAATTTGAGCATGCATAATTTTACTTTTCTAGGTACAGGTTTCTGATTTGATATTTTACCCCCTACTTCTCTATTTCAGATATACTTCTAGTCGTATTGTGTTATGTTTTACATACTCAGTACATATGTTGTACTGACCCCCTTTTCTCGGGGGACTGCATTTCATGCCCGCAGTTACAGATATAAGTTTTGGGAGTCCGTCAGCTTAGAATTTTGTGTAGCTCAGCTAGAAGAGGCTCCATTGTATCGGAGCCTAGTTTTTGATATTGACCACTAATGTATAAAATTGTTTTGTCTATTTAGGGGTACGGCGGGGGCCCTATCCCACCATATGTTGTCGTTAATATTTTAGAGGTCTGCAGACATGTATATGTGGGTTGTATATGTCAGTTTGGTTTTGCTGGGTCTATATGATATAGTGTACGCGTAGTTATGTTATGGCATCCTTGTCGGCTTGCGTGCCCTTTTATGTTGTGATACAAATGAAAGAAGCTACAGGTTTATGAAAATATTATCACCCAATAGGGTTCTATTACATGGTATTATCTTATTTATAGCTCGATTTGATCATAGCTGGTAGATAGGTATACGGGGGGTCCAGGTCGGACCCGAGTCGCGGCCTATGGGGTTTGGTCATGACAGAAGTGGTATCAGAGTAGTTCGTCCTTAGATTATCTGCAGACCATGTCTAATAGAGTCTTGTGTATCGATGTGTTGCATGCCACATCTATAAACAAGAGGCTACAGGAAATTTAGGATGTTATTTTTTTTCATATCTGAGATCGTGCTATAGATCCGAGTCATAGGAAAATTCCTTATACTAACCTTGGATCTTAATAGAAGGATGACATCAACCGAAGGAAGTAATTGACGACATGGGACATTACGAAACACGCAGGTAAGTAAAGTAAAGGCACAAAAGATATCTGTTTTGTAAGGTATTGACATGTGATTGAAATGTAAAGTTGAAATCTGAAAGGAAAGCAGACAGGAAGTGCAACAAATGCAGTTTAAAGTTGGACATACGAGGTAAGTCCAGTATTTTTCTATTATAGTTGACGTTGAAAGCCCTGTGTGGCTACGATATGATATTGAAAACCCTGTGTGGATGTGAGATGATATGAATATATATATATGTTGGCCCTGTAAGGCGTTGTTGGTAGTTTCTGTGTGCAGGTTGTGTGGTGGTAAGGATTGTAGAGGAAACTGTGCCGAAATTTTCCCAGAACAAGAAAAGGGGATAAAACATAGCTTTATAACATGTCTTAGAAATTGATACTGAGTACCCATATTATGCTAAATTAAAGCTGTAAGAGGTACTCTTCATGTCGTCGATAAGGGACACACTTTTTACTCAGGAAAGTTTATTAGGGAAAAACAAAAGTCTATATGAGCAATACAGTTCAGACCACAGTATCTCCAGCCGTAATTGTGCTGTAGAAAAAAAAGAGAAGCTCAGGTTGAAGGGTAAGATGTCCAATAATTGAGCTTCAATCATTTGGAAAGTGCCAAGCCCCTAACTCCTAATTGTAAGTTAGATAAGTTGTTCACAACTCAAGGATAAACTCAAAAGGAGACCAGGTAGGGCAAGTATTAAAAGAAGTACTGTGATGATTAAGAGATTCTAGTTTCTTCCAACAATGGTCGGAAAATGGTTTATGATAACAGTTTATAGTTCTCCACCGACTAATTGGGGAAATGACTTCTAAACTAAAGACCTCAAAGAGATGTCAAGAAATGAATATGAGTACAAACAAAAAGGGGGATATATAAGTATGAATTGAACAGGGTGATACAATTATACAGGGATAAAGTAGGAACACTAGTAAGGCATACGCGGTATATATTGACTAAGTTAAAAGCCTGTGTTGGGTACACAGTAAGGGTAAGGGATATAAGGTATAAAGGAGTAATGCCCGTCCACAACGTCGCCCCAAAAATAACGGAACCCCTAAGAGACAAAGATGACAAACTTAAGGAATAAATGGCGCAGCTTTCATTCATCTTAAGAAAAAAAGGATATAGGTTGGGAAAGCCACTACTCCAAGAGAACATGGGACAATGAATGTCGGAATACAAATATTACCTAGTTAAAAGAAAATTTAGAATGGCTACAAGTGTATATTAACTTTTTATAAAGACAAGAAGAATGTGGCCTTGGGAAAATTGTTCCATGGGCCCATTACTTAAGTACAGATTAATAAAGAAGATGTCGCACTATGTATGGAAAGGTTCTAGTCGCTTTGTGATTTAGCCAAGGTTACGTACGTGGATAATTAGGTTATAAAATGTTCAGAAAAATAGGGACATGATGCAGTATTAAGTAAACTAAGGAAGGAGACCGGGCGAAATTGAGACTGGACCTAGAGAGGTAGAGTAAGGTATAAGCAGGTAAAAGTATAAGTACCCTCTAAAGGGGGGAAGCAAGTGAGAGAACTGCCAGGGTAAGATGGAGGTAATTGATGGGGAAACATGCTTGAGACGGATGTGTAAACTACAATAAGATCCCTTGCTGAACCAAGTTAGAAAGACCTGAAATAACATAACGCTAGAAGGTGAATGCGTATGAAAAGAAAAAGGGTATAACGATGAAAGGATATCAAATGATTCAGGCGACACTACGAAGGATAGCGACATCATGCGTATGAAAGACCTGAAATAACATAACGCTAGAAGGTGAATGCATATGAAAAGAAAAAGGGTATAACGATGAAAGGATATCAAATGATTCAAGCGACACTACGAAGGATAGCGACATCATGCTAAACTAAAAAGCCAAAAGGTTGGCTATAGATTTTGTCGTAAATGAAATTACAATAGATAAATAACCAAGGACAAAAGAATAGAAAGCCTCCTATGGTAGGAAATAAGAAGAACACAGAGTGAATAGGGTAAAGGAAAGAAGTGCGATAAGGTGAAACCTAGCGAGACTACGCTAGGGTATTTCTCAGGTTAAGTTGAGCACCTTCTCACAGTTTCATAAAGGTAAAGGAAGACACGAGATAACAACAATAAAGTATTACCAGCTGGGGTAAGGAAAGTGTAAAATGGTTTAAGTAAGATGGGTAGAACTAGCTGGTTACTACAGGATGGCGAGCTCATATGCCAAACTTCTTCGGGACTATACCAACTAAGGATAGACAGAACTCAAAGTGGCTCTAAAGGTCACTAGATAAACGAGCTTTAGCGCTACTCAGTAGCTAACCCCAATGAATGGGTGCGTACAAAAAGTGGGGAACACAATAGGAGGAGTTAAACCAAAATGACCAAAAAGGGATATGGTCGTAGTGGAACTAAAGATCTACCCTTATACCGGTTGCAAAATAATAGAAAAAAGGGCAAGGCAACACATAAAGACTAGTAAGATGACGCTAAGATAAATTTTGGGCTAAGTTGAGTGCCCCGCACATTATTGCAAGGATTACAATGAAACGGGACATGAGGACTTCCCAAGGAGGTCACCCATCCAAGTATTTCTCTCGCCTAAGCACACTTAACTTCTAAATTCTGGTGGAATTTAGTGTGATAGTGCGGGTGTGATCGCGTGAGATGGAAGAATCTGAACTAGCGGTGGAGAAACGATATGAGATTATGTTCCTGGAGTACTATAAGTTACATTGAGGGTATTGTAAAAAGGATTTAAGCAAGACAAGAAGGATTACCTAATTGCTAACTGACGATGCACTCGAATGCCACAATTCGTCAACATAGTACCAGTTAATGAGAGGCAAACCACAGAATGGCTATATGGGCCAGTGGGCGAGGAAATTTCGACACCACTTGGTAGCCAACTTTAAGGATTGAGAAGCAAAATCCAAAGGATGGAGTGCTAGTTAAAGTTTGGAAAAAAAATGAGAAGGACTATACGAGGCTAAGGATTCCCAAATTATCAACGCCATTACGCACCTATGCTATACCCTTTAAGAGTAGGGTGCTATACGGGTTATTGTGAGAAGGCTAACGAATCAGCCATTTGCCTTCAAGTAAGACTACCTATGCAGCTGGAACTAGGTGAAGTTATAGGACAAGGAGGTAGTAAGGTTCTGTGAGGCTTCCTCAGCTAATATCTCAGATAGAGGGACTTTAATTATAATTAATATCTTGAGATCAGTCTAAGAAGAGATCAAGAGCACAGACAGGTCTTAGTACCACATTTTCCCCTTGAGTTGTTAAATAGACTGAGCGCACTATTAGATGCTAGAGGATATGTCGCAAGCCGGGAGATTAACTTCAAAGGTAGCTGGGATGATTATCCATCACTCATCAAGTTGCCTACCATAATGGCTACTACTCCAGTATCCCAATGGACCCATACAAGACTGGTAGAGCAAGATGTGTAAGTCCTCTACTGGATGGGGCGATGTTAGAGAGACTAAGCTAAAGGGCCCCGACATGATTGAGCAAGCTAAGGATTAGTAGCCCAGAGTCGAAGAAATAATATACAGATAATCGCCATTGACATACAGAGTTCAAATTCATGATTGTATGTTCATAACAGGGTCACCCAAAATATATTAGATGGTATCAAGTTGCTCGTAAGGTAGGCAAAGTAGCCGGTAAGTTAAGCTTACAACCTTATTTGAAAACTATACGCCCAGTCCATCAGATAGGGATGCTTTACAAGGGTACTGACAGACCACCCATGGTATATTCCATAAATGATATCTCGGAAATGAAATCTTGCGAGGAACAACCTATCGCCATCTTAGATCAGCAAACTAGAAGATTGTAGACTAAAGACGTGCCTTCCGTCAAGATACTATGGCAAAACCAAAACCAGAAAGAGGATGACCGGGGAAGCTGAAGAGAACATGAAACACAAGTATTCACACCTATTCTCGACATCTGCAGGTAACCCTAACTCCTGAAACTTGTATATTAAGTACTTGGATAAAAGTATGTGTTATGGAAACAGTAAAGAATCTCCCTACGATTTGTATAAGGTGATAAGGGAAGTTTTGTTTAACATTCGGGGACGAATGTTCTAAAGGGGGAAAGGATGTTATACCCTACACTTTTAAACTCAGAATGTCTTATAAGTTCCTTAGACATTATCATGTGAGACGGATATGCTACGACACTATCAAACGACTCTAAGGAAGGGAGAATGTGATACCTCATAGTAGAGAAGGTTGGAAATAGAGTCATAAGAATCCGGAAGGAATTGGAGGCCAAGTGATGAGACGTAGGACTCGACTTACCTACGTAAGCTACTAACTTAGAAGTCTTATATACTTGAGCTACTTGAGGACATACCAAGCTTACGTAGTACGGATTACATAGGCTCCTAAAATAGGATGAGATTAGGAACCCACGAGGAAGGGGAAAAGACGACACGTAGAAACCAATGAAGGAGTGACACATGGAAGAACCTCAATCAAGAAGGTGACCCACCTGCTTGGGTTCAAGTAGGTTACCCAACTGCTTGGGGGGAGGTGGACTCCACGCCATGTGGCAGCCCCTTATTGGCAACATGTTTGTATTGGCCCAATGGGGGCCGAACACGTGTCACCCCCTAAGGAAACATATATATACATGTTAAATGGCTCATAGGAAATTTATTGGTTTAAAAATTAAGCAACAACTAAGAACAAAAATGTAGAGAAGAAAAGAGAGGCTACCACGGCTTGAAGAAAACTAAGGTAAGTCTCCAATTTTTCTCCGTGAATTAATTATCTAAGGTATTCCTTGGACATGTGGAGGTGTATATATGTGTATTAGGATGAATAATGAGTCGTTAATTCAGCCTTACACTTGGAAACTTGAGAGAAAGTTGAAAGAACAAAGAGAGAAAACGTTAAGAGTTAGTTAACAAACCCATTTTTGAATGAGACTGTTGTTAGTAATATTAGTATAACGTCTTGTGTACAACTTCGTTTTGAGTGATTCAACATTTTTTGGAAATTTATTTCATAGGTATATAACTTTCAATTAGCCTTTAAAATCCAGTTTTGCTTTTATCTGCTCGAAAAAGGTTGATGAAGTATAAAGGAGGTATTGCCTAGATTTTGGTTTTGGACATTTTACATGGACTGCTGTTGGTATTTTGGGCATATCTTTATGTACAGAATTGATGTAGGGGTGATATGAAATTTTATGCGACCCTAAGACATATGTATATAACTTTCATGGAGGAAATAAAGCCTGTTTCCCTCAATTACCCCTTCGAAACAAAGCGACAATGCAAGACAGTAAGCTGCCCAGAATTCACGTTTTGATAGTTTGGAGTGAGTTGTTTGGGATTTATATTATGTAATGTTGGTGTGAATTGCTTGTATATATATTGCAGGTTGTTGTTGTTGGTTGGCTGTAGTTATTAGGGGTGTGATTCGAAATTCAGATATGGCATATTATAGGGGAGGTGCTGCTCGATTTCCGTTAACTCTTTAACTAGTTAAGGAACTACTCGAGAAGACGAGCAAGGAAATGAGTTCTGTGAATACTCGTGTATAATTAAAGGTGATAAATAGTAAAGGGTTGTTGATATTCATATTTCTTTCATATTGAATAAGTTTAAATGACGATGAGGCGAATGGGATAAAGAGTAACTCATAAGAGGTATGTGAAGCTTCTCTTGGTATGTTTTAGGTATAGGTATGTAAAGCCTATCTTTTCTCTTTCTTTTGGCATGTATTAGATGTAAGCAGGATATGATATGAACTTTGGGGGTAAGTCCATTCCCGGGTTCTGAATATGACTTCAGGACCCTCACTCACTTTTGAATGTTAAACTTTAAAGTAGTAAGCTACTATCTTCGAGTCTTCGATAGGTTAACTAGTAACTGGAGGTATAGGCCTCTATCCTTAAGGGCTCTACGAGGACAAACGTCTGGATCCTATAACCTGTTTGGAAACATTGTGACACATGTTTATGGTTCCTGATGCTCCATATAGTCCTCCGTGACACCTAGCAGGTACTTTAATTACTTCCAAGTGATGGTTCACTTGATGACTTCATTGAGTCTTAGATAATGATTTAAATTGTATTTTGTTTTTCACTACTCTACTCGTACATACTGTAACACTTCTTTCGTAGACCTCGGGGCTGTGAATAGTAATCATGCACAATTTCACTACATTGTTCATCGCGCCCTCACTAGATGGCCGAGTACATATATATATATATATGATAATGTGATGATGTGTTGTAATAAGGAGGTGATCGTACTACAAATATGATTCACCGGATCCCTAATAGGGCCGGCTATATTGAAAATTTAAGCATGCATGATTTTACTTTTCTAGGAACAACTTTCTGATTTGATATTTTATCCCCTACTTCTCTATTTTAGATATGCCTCTAGTCGTATTGTGTTATGTTTTACATACTCAGTACATATGTCATACTGACCTCTTTTTCCCAGGGGGTTGCATTTCATGCCCGCAGGTATAGATATAAGTTTTGGGAGTCCGTCAGCTTAGGATTCCGCACAGCTTAGCTAGAAAAGGCTCCATTGTATCAGAGCCTAGTTTTTGATACTAACCACTGATGTATAAAATTATTTTGTCTATTCAGGGGTACGACAGGGGCCCTGTCCCACCATATGTTGTCGTTAATATTTTAGAGGTCTGCAGACATATATATGTGGGTTGTCCATAATAAGAATGAGATTTGACTAAACTATATGTATGGCTGACCTTGAGAAATAAGTTAATTACTAAAGTGATAGTAATGGTAACGAGGAGGTCAATATTGGTATGAGAAAACTTAAGAGTAAGTAAAGGAAGCAAAACAAGTATGAAAAAATAGACTGTAACTGCGAGGAGCAGAGTAAGCCAAAAGCAGGAAATGCTATGACTAAAATGTAACGTACTTGGTACAAATTTTATAAGAATAGTTATGCAACCTATGAATGTTGGTGTGTTAAGGGTGAGATCATGTGGTTACTTGATAAAAACAATAAGAATTCAATAACAACAGGGTGATTGTAATATTTTGGATACATCAAAGGGAGATACAAGATGGCTTGAGGCAAAACTATTGAGATATGACTAGTATTGAGGGATAAAATATATGAAATGTGGGGGTATTTACATTCATAGAACCCCTAGTATGATTCATAATTCATATCTACTGTTTGATATGAAAACTCCTGTAATAGTTGAGTTATTTCCTTTCAAATCTTCTACGTGTTGAAAAGCAGTATACGTAAAGCCTATCTCTCCTTTCCTTTGGAATATCTTAAATATAAGTGAATTGATATATGATATGAGTTTGGGGGAGTTCCATTCATAAGTTTCAGACGTAACTCATAACTTGTGTTCGCTCCTGAATGCTAGAAATCCTAAAGTAGTTGAACTACAACCCTTGATCCTTCTATATGTTGAGTAGTGACTGAGTACATAAGCTCCAATTTCTAAAGACTCTGTGATGATAAATGTCTCTGATTGCATAAGCTGTGTAGCATTATCTTGATGCAAGTCTATGGTTTTTGACACTAAGTTTGATATGGCCCCTAATGGCATTTAGAGAACACTTGAGATGGTGATTATTTTGATCCTCATATGATAGTTCATGACGATTGTTATATCGAGTCTCAGATGATGAGCTAATTGCATATGGTGACTCACTACTCTACTTGTGTATGTTGTTAATACATCTTCCACTGAGTCCCATAAAGGGCTGGGTATGATCGAGTCCCATAAAAGGTCGGGTATGATATATAATAACATACTTATTCACTGAGTCCCATGAAGGGTTGGGTATGACCGAGTCCTATGAAGGGCTAGGTATGACCGAGTCCTATAATATGCTGGGTATGATATAAGCATTCACTGAATCCCATAAAGGGCCGGGTACGATATATGATTATATAATTATATGATAGCATGATTATTTACTGAGTCGCTCACTAGATGGCTGGGTACGATGCACATATATGCATATGATAACCTAATGAGACCTTTGTGACACCGAGTCCCACAGTGGGCCTAGTACGATATGAGATGATGACATAAACGCCCTCATTTTATAAGATGCAGGTGTAGTAATTTATTAAATGTTATACTTGTATCCTGCATCCCTAATTCTATTATAATCTCATTTATGCTGTGTTATGATTTATATACTCAGTAAAAGTATCGTACTAACCCTCTTTCTTTGGGGGGCTGTGTTTCATGCTCGCAGGTAGAAATATTCATTTCGGGGATCCTCCAGCTTAGGATTTCCACTCAGCTATGTCGGAAGTGCTCCACTGTTCTGGAGCCAAGCATTTGGTGCTGATCTTCTAATGTATATGTATGTTTATTCAGGGGTACGGTTGGGACCCTGTCCCGCCATATGTTGATGTTACTATTCTTAGAGGTCTGAAGTCACATATATGTGGGTTAAGTGTAAGTTGTCTTAATTGTGCCTATACGACGAGTTGTAAATATTTTAATGTTGTGGCAGCCTTTTTGGCTCGTTTTCCCTTTCATGATATGGTGCTAATGAAAGAGGCTACATGTACATGAAAATGATTTTGACCCATTAGGGTTTTTTGGTGTAGCATCACATTATTGTGAATTCAACTTGACTATAGCTGATAGGTATGTATACGTATCCAGGTCAGACCCTTGTCGCAAACTACGGGGTTGGGTCGTGACAGAAGTGGTATCAGAGTAGTTCATCCTCGGAGTGTCTACAGACCGTATCTAGTAGAGTCTTGTATATCGATGTGTTGTGCGCCACATCTATAAACAGGAGCCTACAGGACATTTAAGATGTTACCTTTTTTTTCATATCTTAAATCGTTCGATAGAATCGAGTAATAGGAAGTGAAATTCCATATAACTAACCTCTAATTTCAGCAGAAGGACAACATCGATAGAAGAAAGTGACTGATGACATTGGAAGTTCTAAAGCACGCAGGTAAGACAAGGCACGAAAGATATGTGCTAGCTAAGGTATTGAAATACGATTGACATGTAAAGTCAAAAATTGAAAGGAAAAGTAGGCGGAAAGTCTGATAGATGCAGTTCGAGTTGGACATATGAGGTAAGTCCATCATTTTATACTATTGTTAATATTGAAAGCCCTGTGTGGCTGCGATATGAGATGATATTGAAAGCCCTGTGTGGATATGATATGATATGAAGATATGTATATGTTGGCCCTGTGCAGCATTGTTGGTATTTCCTGCGTGTAGGTGTTGAGATAGGGAGAAATACAATGGAAATTCTGCCCAAATTTTCCAACAAATCAAAGGAGAATGAGATACAGAGTTATAGTATGCCTTGTCCATAATAAGAATGAGATTTGACTAAACTATGAGTATGGCTGACCTCGAGAAATAAGTTAATTACTGAAGTGATAGTAATGCTAACGAGGAGGTCAATATTGGTATGAGAAAACTTAAGAGTAAGTAAAAGAAGCGAAAAAAGTATGATAAAATAGACCGCAACTGCGTGTCAGTATAATGAAATATGTGGAGCAGAGTAAGCCAAAAGCAGGAAAGGCTATGACTAAAATGGAATGCACTTGGTACAAATTGTAGAAGAATAGTTATGCAACCTACGAATGTTGGTATGTTAAGGGTGAGATCAAGTGGTCACTTGATAAAAATAATAAGAATTCAATAACAACAGGGTGATTGCAATATTTCGAATACATCAAAAGGAAGTATAAGATGGCTTGAGGAAAAACTATTGAGATATAACTAATATTGTGGGCAAAAGCCTTAGGGAGCCCTGACATCAATTGAAAGAGGTAAGAGATAATATAGAGCCTGTATGAAGACTAGAGGGGGAATGCTAAAGCATTTTCTAGGATGATCTAAGCACCTACTCAGGTTCGTGTAAAGATTGCAATATGATGTGGGGCAAGAGAACTAGAAAGAAGAGCTGAATAAAGTCACAATAGAATATGCCTGGAGTATTGCAAGTTGGGGTAAGAGAAATTGTATGACAATATAAACAAAATTGGGCATCATAAGTGTCACAACCCAAACTCGTAGGCCGTGATGGGTGCCCTAACTAGACACATACGTGTAACCCTATCTTCCACACAAAACCCGTCTCTTGTTTATACTTAAAATGCACTAAAAGGTAAGAAAATATACAAGACGACAAGGCTATTATAACGTATAGGGTTTTCTATAGTATACACATACGTGAGCCAACAAGGCCGCCACGACACAGGGAATACCCCAATTCATAAGTCATATCAGCACAGCTATACATACACGTATCTACAACTCATATACCACTAAGATACAATTCATATATAGCTCATACAAATACACAACCCATATACATACAACCCACATCCGTATCCACAGACCTCTAAGAGTAAGAAGAACAGTAACATAAGGTGGAATAGGGCCCCTGCCGTACCCGTGAACAAAACAAATATATATATCCAGGTTTGGTACCCAAAGTTAGGCTCCAGCACAATAGAGCACCTCTTGACCGCTGAGTGGGACTCCTATGCTGGTGGATCCTCAAACTATGAACTTGTACCTATGGGCATGAACGCAGCCCCCTGAAGAAAGGGGGTCAATACGACATAGGTACTAAGTATGTAAAACATAATATAGCATAACAGAGAAGCAGGGAATAAAATATCAAATCAAAAACCTGTACCTGGAAAAGTAAAATCATGCGTGCTCAAATTTTCAATATAGCCGGCCCTATCAGGGATCCGTTGGATCATAACTGTAGTACCATCACCTCCTTATTACAACACATCATCATATCATCATATATATACATACGTACTGGGTCCTCTAGTGAGGGCACGATGAACAATGTAGTGGAATTATACACGATTACTATTCCCGGCCTTGGGGTCAACGAAAGAAGTGTTACAGTATGCACGAGTAAAGTAGTGAGAAACCAAACACAATTTAAATCATTATCTGAGACTCAATGAAGTCATCAAGTGAACCGTCACTTAGACGTAATTGAAGTACCTGCTAGGTGTCACGGAGGACTGTATGGAGCGTCAAGAACCATAGACATGTGTCACAATGTTGCCAAACAGCTTATAGGATCCAGATGTCTGTCCTCATAGAGCCCTTAAAGATAGAGGCCTATACCTCCAGTTACTATTTAACTTATCGAAGACTCAAAGATAGTAGCTTACTACTTTAAAGTTTAACATTCATAACTGAGTGAGGGTACTGAAGTCATATTCAGAATCTAGGAATGGAATTACCCCCAAGGCTCATATCATATCCTACTTATATCTAAGACATGCCAAAAGAAAGAGAAAAGATAGGCTTTACATAACTTTTACAGGTTACCTTTTGTCCCGGTCATCTTATCGTCCTTTGAACCTAAGTAACATGAAACAAATACGAGTATCAAAATACTTAGACTTTACAGCATCTTATACTTCCTACGAGTATTCATAGAATTCATTTCCTCGCTCGTCTTCTCGACTAGTTCTTTAACTAGTTAAAGATTTACCGGAAATCGGGCAGCATCTCCCCAATAATGTGCCCTATCCAAATCCCCAATTATGTATTTAATATATACATCCAACCAAAAACTTAACCAGCATAACATATATATGTATAACATGGCAACATTACACAACATAAACTCCAAACGACAGGCTCGAACTATGACGCCAAAATAAGGTTTCTAGTTTCCAATTGCAAAACCTTTAACCATACGAAGCGGGGGTAGTGTGCATGAAAACAGAATATCACCCACCTATTTTAGGACACATTTAGAACCTGAAACACACACCATACAACTAGAAACATCCTCCACACACACAACGCCTCATTTCGACTACAACTTGACTATGACGACTTCAATTTTAATTGTTTCTTTCGCTGAGCATCTCCAAGAATTTTTTATACTTCCAGAAGTATAAAATTTACATAATACCCTCCATGAAAACCCCATAAAGTACAAATTTAAAGGAGAAACCTTACCTTATCCGAAATTGGCCAAAACTAGCCAAACTTACGCCTCGGAAACCTCTTTAGCGCGTTGAAACTGTGTGGACTGGTTGCTGTCCATTTTGGCTGCACCAAGCCATGATTTTATACTTATAATACCTCCATATATTCGTGGTATATGCTGGATAATTAATTTATGGAACGAAATTGGGACTTACCTATTTTTTCCTCCTAAGCCGTCACCCTTTTCTCTCTTGGATTAGGGTTTTTCCTTCTTTTTGTTGCTGAAGTTTTAAGGAACAAACTGAAGTTTATGTTACATATACATAAATATATGTGGTTTTAGGGTGTGACATGTGTCATCCCCTAAGGGGGACACATGTCCATCCCCTATTGGGCCACCATATCCATGCGTTGAAGGAGGGGCTGCCACGTGGCAGTGGGGCCACCTCCCCCAAGTAGGTGGGTAACCTACTTTAACCCAAGAAGGTGGGTCACCTACTTTCTTGAGGTGCTACCATGTGTCACTCCCTCATTGGCTGCCATGTGTCTTTTTTTTCTCTTCTTCATGGATTCGTAATCTCGTCTTATTTTAAGAGCCTATGTAATCCATGCTATGCAAGCTTGGTACGTACTCCAATAGCTTGAGTATGTAAGAATTCTAAGTTAGGAGCTTACGTAGGTAAATCGAGTCCTACGACTCATTATTTGGCCTCCAATTCCTTCTGGATCCTTATGACTCTATTTCCAACCTTCTCTACTACGGGGTATCATATTCTCCCTTCCTTAGAGTTGTTTGATAGCATTTTGGATTGTCCGGCTCTCATCATAAATTCTAAGTAACTTAAGAGATATTCCGAGCCCAAGGGTGTGGGGTATAACAACTCACATTTCTTTTAAACCACCTTCTAAGAGGATTAAGCACCTTTCAAGAAGCTTAAGAACCTTTAAAGGTACGAAAGTCTCAAGGTACGATAGTACGGGGTATAACATCCTTCCCCCTTTTAGGATATTCTTCCTCGAATGTTAAACAAAGCTTCCCTTAAGATGTTATAGAGGTTATAGGGGGAAGTCTTTCCATTACAACAATGCGTATCTTCATCAAATAATTAATATACAAGCTTTTAGGAGTTGGGGTTACCTGTGATATCGGGAACAAGTACGGATACTTGTGTCTCATTGCCTCTTCAACTTCCCAGGTCATCTCTTCCCGATTCCTATTTCATCATAATACCTTGAACGAAGCTACGTCCTTAGTCCGCAGTTTTCTAATCTGTCGATCTAGGATGGCGATCGGTTGTTCTTCCTAGGCCAATTCTTTTGTGACCTGGATATCGTCTACGGGATGTACCCGGTATGGATCACCCATACACCTACGAAGCATAGACACGTGGAAAATTAGATGTACAGCTTCTAGGTCCACTGGTAAGTTTAACTCGTAAGTCACTTTGCCTATTCGATGAAGCATCAGGTAAGGGCCAATATATCTCGAGCTCAGTTCCCCTTTCTTGCCAAACCTCATTAGTACTTTCATGGGAAACACTTTTAAGAACACCCAATCACCTACTGAAATTCCAAAGCTCGATGTCGATTGTCTGTATATGACTTTTGTCGACTCGGGCAGCTAATAACCTCTCCCGAATAAGCTTCACCTTTTGTACCGCCTATATCGGGGCCTATTAGTTGCTCTTTACTAACACCAAACCAACCAATTGGTGACCCACACTATTCGCTATACCAAATCTCATATGGGGCCACTCGGATACTAAAACAATAGTTAATCTCATAAGTACTCCTGATAGGTGGTAGCTAATTTTTCGAGTTACCTTTAGGGCCAACTATATAGGCCCGCAATATATCGTCTACCATATAGCTAGTCGAACTAGTCTATCCATCAGTCTGAGGGTAACGTAGTGTATGAAGGCTTATCTGTCCTTTCCGTTTCTTCGTGGACTGACCTTTGGTCGTTAACTGTAACTTGGGCTCCTTCATCTGAGATGGTATCTATGGGGACTCCGTAAGGTCCTACCCCCTTCACCCTATAATTTCACATCTTCTCCGCTAAGTAGGTAGCTTTTGATTGCAGGAGCATGGGTTAATATTATAATTCTGCAGGTAATATTTCCTCCAAAGTCATCTACCCATGGAATGCGAAGTGAGTCTTATAGCCAAGGTCGTATTGTGAAATCTTTGACCCTGTGTATTACTTCATGCTTTCCTTAAATGACATCAATTGTTACCCTTACCTTTTGAGTTTTGCTTTTTTTCCCTCAGAGGTGGTTGCCACGTGGTATCAAAATTTCCTTATCCACTGGCCCATATAGCCATTCCGTGGTTTGCCTATCATGAACTGGTGCTATGTTGACGAACTGTGGCATACAAGTGCGCCATTGGTTAGTAATCAGCTAACCCTACCCATTTGCTGAAGCCCCTATTTTATAATTCCCTCAGCGTAACCTATAATACCCTAGGTACATAATCTCATGTCATTCCTCCATCGCTAGTTCGGAGTTTTCCATCTCGCGCGATCATACCAGTACTGACGCACTAAGGTCCATCAAAATTTTTAAGTTAAGCGTGCTTGGGCGAAGGTAATATCGGGATGGGTGACCTCCCTAGGAAGTCTCCGTGTCGCGTTTCATGGCAACCCCTGCAAAAATATGCGAGGCACTCGACTTTGTCTAAGATTTATCTTAGCGTCGTCTTACTAGTCTTCATGTTTCACCCTGCCCTTTTTCCTGTTATCTTTCAACAAGTATAGGGGTAGATTTTTAATCCCACCATGACTATGTCCCTTTTTGGTCATTTGATTTAACTTCTTGTATTGTATTCACTCCTTTTTATTTCACTCATTCGTTAGGGTCTCTATTAATGGTTCCCCGCACGGTCTTAGATATTACGGCTTCTATCCATTATGGCTGGCTTTTAGACCTTGCTAGCTTATTCCAGCATGGGATTTCCTTCGAAGTTTTAAGTGTTCACATTAACACACTGTAGTGTCGGTTGGTTTCACTTTACACATGTGTATCTCATATCCACTTCCCCCTTCAGGGTGTAGCCATGCCATTATTTATTTATTACCAGCCTTCTAAATGTGCATGAGTCTTTTCCAACACCTTTATTATCCCGTACCATACCTATACCTTAGGTTACCTACATACGAGACCTTAACACCAGTAGAAGGTGCTTATCATCATTTCAAATTCCTCCTACTGGGGCACTGATACTCTGCTGACACATGTTTCAAACTTAGGCATAATACTATCTTACTCCCAAAGGGATACCACTCCTTTTCCCCTAATGATTTCATAGTTCAGCGGTTGTTCCACACTCTACATTCCTTATACTTGAAGGATCTCACTATTTTCTAAGATGGCGTCACATATACAGAATCCTTCTTTATGCCTCAAGAGCTTTTACCCATGTCATCGATGCTTGCCTCCTCAGCAACCTCTCAAATTTGTCTAACAACAGGTCTATCCTATCGCCATATCGTTCCACTTATACCTTTAAATTTACAACTATCCATTCTCACCTTGCTTTTCTATAATAAAGGCTTTTGTTGGTATTGTTACCTCAAACAGGTCCGTTAATTTGAGCTTCATTCCAGCCCTACTGGCAACAAAAGGAGATGCATATACGATAAAGTAGAATTTGGGTTTATTAATGTACATGTATGCTGAAAGAAAATTTGTAATATACTTGTAGCCATATTTGGTGGCGCCTGCTGGTCTTGTCTGCTAGCTAAAGCATGAATACGACTCAAAGGACCGCTAGAACTAGAAGGTCCACCCCGACATCTACCACGCTCTGCCAGTATATATGTACCCTGCCTCACCAGGCGTGTAGCTACTAAAGAAGAAGAACCCACAACTTTCCCCATAGGCGGAGTTGTACCACTAAACCTGCTTCTAAATGGACATGTTCTCGTGAAATATCCTTGACGGCCACATGTAAAACAAGCACCTGTCCCATAATGACATTTCCCAAAATAAGTCCTATCACAACGAGGACACTAAGGAAAAGGTGGCCTTGACTGATGCAAATTATTGCCCATCTGTGGACCTGGCACCCTGGAATTTTGACCGAATCCTGAACATCCCATACTATCGAATCCCCACCCTGGGAACTAAGAGAGTGCACTCCAGGTTAGTTGGGAAGGATATTCACTGTAATGCTAAGAGTGTCCGGTTTGAAATTTCCCCGTGTCCCCAACCAACCTAGCTTTCTTATGTTGACCTCTATCATACCCCTTATCGGGCTATTGCCTTCTGTATTGCCCCTTTTTTCCTCGCCCACTCTTGCGAGCCTGCCCTGTCACTAGTCTGGTCAGTAATAACACTACATCTTTCATTGCCCTATCCTCTGGCTCTAGTTGTGGAACTAAAGGTTCAAATACTGGGGCCTTAAGTTTTGTGACTAATGCTGCCCCAGACCTTTCTGGAAGTGGCAGTATAATAGAGCTTGTCGATCGGAACACCATCCCCGGCATAAACTGGGCACAAGTCCTAGTAATCTTTGGGGTCTGATCCATTCCTTCCGCTATTGACTTGCTCTTCTGGACGGTTGTTGCTTTTCTTAGAAATATTGCTGAAAATATAAAGGTTTATTAGGGAGAAATCATCTTGACTACTATTACAATCAATTCAACAGTTAACTTATTTCTCGGGATCAGCCACACTCGTAGGTTTATCAACTCTTATCATTACAATGAGAACTACCTTCCAAGGCCTATTTCAATCCTATACCTCCTTCTCTTTTTATTTCAAAGAAAAATTTAGGCAGAGTTTCCTCTATATTTCTCAATATCCTAAACCTACACATAGAAAATACCAATAATGCCTCATAAGGCCAACATATATATATCCATATCGCAGCCACACGGGGCGCCCAATACTAACAACTGTATGAAATGATGGACTTACCTCATATGTCCAACTCGAACTGCCCCGTCTACTTTTCTATGTCAATATCACTTCAATGTCTTACCTGACGCATATCTTTCGTGCCTTCACTTATCTGCGTGTTGTGTAACTCCCAATATCGTCAATTACTTTCTTTTATCGATGTTTTCCTTCTACTGAAATCACTGGTTAGTATGAGGAATTTCATTTCCTATGACTCAACTCTATCGCACGATCTTAGACATGAAAGAAAGGAAACATCCTAAATGCCCTGTAGCCTCTTGTTCATAGATGTGGTGCACAACACACTGATAAATAAGCCTCTAATAGACATGGTCTGTGGAAACTCTAAGAGGGAACTACTTTGATACCACTTCTGTCATGACCCAACCCCGTAGGCCGTGACGGGTGCCCTAACTGGACACATACGTCTACCCCTGTCTTCCACACAAAACCCATCTCCTGTTTATACTTAAAATGTACTAACAGGTAAGAAAACATAAAAGCTGACAAGGCTATTAAAATGTATAGGGTCGTTCTATAGTACATATATACGTGAGCCAACAAGGCCGCCATAACACAAGAAATGCCCCAATTCATAAGTCATATCAGCACAGTTGTACTTACACGCATCTACAACTCATATACCATTAATATACAACTCATATACAGCTCATACACACACACAACCCACATACATACAACCCACATCCGTATCCACAAACCTCTAAGAGTAAGAAGAACAGTAACATAAGGCAGGACAGGGCCTCCGTCGTACCCGTGAACAAAATGAATAAATACATCCAGGTTTGGTACCCAAAGTCAGGCTCCAGCATAATGGAGCACCTCTTGACCGCTGAGCGAGACTCCTATGCTGGTGGATCCTCAAACTGGAACCTGTACTTGTGGGCATGAATGCAGCCCCCCTAAAGAAAGGGGGTCAGTACGATATAGGTACTAAGTATGTAAAATATAATATAGCATAACAGATAAGTAAGGAATAAAATATCAAATCAGAAACCTGTACCTGGAAAAGTAAAATCATGCATGCTCAAATTTTCAATATAGTCGGCCCTATCAGGGATCCGGTGGATCATAACTGTAGTACCATCACCTCCTTATTACAACATATCATCATATCATCATATATATACATACGTACTGGGTCCTCTAGTGAGGGCACGATGAACAATGTAGTGGAATTATACACGATTACTATTCCCGGCCTTGGGGTCAATGAAAGAAGTGTTACAGTATGCACGAGTAAAGTAGTGAGAAACCAAACACAATTTAAATCATTATCTGAGACTCAATGAAGTCATCAAGTGAACCGTCACTTAGACGTAATTGAAGTACCTGCTAGGTGTCACGGAGGACTGTATGGAGCGTCAAGAACCATAGACATGTGTCACAATGTTGCCAAACAGCTTATAGGATCCAGATGTCTGTCCTCATAGAGCCCTTAAAGATAGAGGCCTATACCTCCAGTTACTATTTAACTTATCGAAGACTCAAAGATAGTAGCTTACTACTTTAAAGTTTAACATTCATAACTGAGTGAGGGTACTGAAGTCATATTCAGAATCTAGGAATGGAATTACCCCCAAGGCTCATATCATATCATACTTATATCTAAGACATGCCAAAAGAAAGAGAAAAGATAGGCTTTACATAACTTTTACAGGTTACCTTTTGTCCCGGTCATCTTATCGTCCTTTGAACCTAAGTAACATGAAACAAATACGAGTTTCAAAATACTTAGACTTTCCAGCATCTTATACTTCCTACGAGTATTCATAGAATTCAGTTCCTCGCTCGTCTTCTCGACTAGTTCTTTAACTAGTTAAAGAGTTACCGGAAATCGGGCAGCATCTCCCCTATAATGTGACCTATCCGAATCTCCAATTATGTCATTAATATTTAAATCCAACAAAAAAATTAACCAGCAGAACATATCTATGTATAACATGGCAACATTACACAATATAAACTCCAAACGACTCGCTCGAACTATGACGCCAAAATAAGGTTTCTAGTTTCCAATTGCAAAACCTTTAACCATATGAAGCGGGGGTCATGTGGCTGCAACCAGAATCTCCCCCACCTATTTTAGGACACATTTAGACCCTGAAACACACACCACACAACCCGCATCAGTCTCCACACACACAACGCCTCATTTCGACTACAACTTGACTATGACGACTTCAATTTTAATTGTTTCTTTCGCTGAGCATCTCCAAGAATTTTTTATACTTCCAGAAGTATAAAATTTACATAATACCCTCCATGAAAGCCCCATAAAGTACAAATTTAAAGGAGAAACCTTACCTTACCCGAAATTGGCCAAAACTAGCCAAACTTACGCCTCGGAAACCTCTTTAGCGCGTTGAAACTGTGTGGACTGGTTGCTGTCCATTTTGGCTGCACCAAGCCATGATTTTATACTTATAATACCTCCATATATTCGTGGTATATGCTGGATAATTAATTTATGAAATGAAATTGGGACTTACCTATTTTTCCCTCCTAAGCCGTCACCCTTTTCTCTCTTGGATTAGGGTTTTTTCTTCTTTTTGCTGCTGAAGTTTTAAGGAAAAATTTTGAAGTGTATGTTACATATACATACATATATGTGGTTTTAGTGTGTGACATGTGTCATCCCCTAAGGGGGACACGTGTACAGCCCCTATTGGGCCACCGCATCCATGCGTTGAAGGAGGGGCTGCCACATGGCAGTGGAGCCCACCTCTCCCAAGCAGGTGGGTCACCTACTTGACCCCAAGCAGGTGGGTCACCTGCTTGCTTGAGGTTCTGCCATGTGTCACTCCCTCATTGGCTGCCATGTGTCTTTTTTTTTCTCTTCCTCATGGGTTCGTAATCTTATCTTATTTTAAGAGCCTATGTAATCCATGCTATGCAAGCTTGGTACGTACTCCAATAGCTTGAGTATGTAAGAATTCTAAGTTAGGAGCTTACGTAGGTAAATCGAGTCCTACGACTCATTATTTGGCCTCCAATTCCTTCTGGATCCTTATGACTCTATTTCCAACCTTCTCTACTACGGGGTATCATATTCTCCCTTCCTTAGAGTTGTTTGATAGCATTTTGGATTGTCCGGCTCTCATCATAAATTCTAAGTAACTTAAGAGATATTCCGAGCCCAAGGGTGTGGGGTATAACAACTCACATTTCTTTTAAACCACCTTCTACCAGGCTTAAGCACCTTTCAAGAAGCTTAAGAACCTTCCAAGGTACAAAAGTCTCAAGGTACGACTGTACGAGGTATAACAAGAAGCCTGGTAGCCTATTATAGGAAATGGAAATCCCAACATGGAAATGAAAAGCAGTTAATATGGATTATAGTAGAGGCTGACCTCGCATTCTACGGGAATATGAGTTTAGATAGGTTATGGTAGATAGGCTGACAGAATTAACCCATTTTCTTCCATTTAGGAAGACATATTCAGCTAAGGGTTATGCGAGATGATATATTAAGGAAACGGTAAGATTTCACGAAGTTCCCATATCTATTATCTCAGACAGGGAAGTTCAACTTACAGCTAACCGGTGGAGATCATTCTGGAAAGGGTTGGGAACATAGGTTCCCTATGTCTACAAGAAGTCTAAACTCCTAGATTAGTTGAGTTTATGAATAAAAGGACTATGGATGACAACTATTACAAAGAATTCCTAAATTCCTCGCAAGACCTTATGAGACTAGTTAACATTTGAGGACGAATGTTCTAAAGGGGGGAAGGATGTTATGCCCCGTACTTCTGTACTTCAAAAAGTTTTATTAAACTCCTTAAAGGTAGACACGTGACCAATATCATCAATAATGTTATCAAATAACTCTAAGGAAGGGAGGATGTGATGAGCCATAAGTGGGAAGGTTGGAAATAGGGTTATAATGATTTGAAACAAGTTGGGGGACAAAATAACAAGTCGTGGGACTCGACTTATTTGCGTAAGCTACCAACCTGGACGTCTTACATACTTAAGCTACTGGTGTACATGTTGAGCTTGTGTAGGAAGGATTATATAAGTTCTTAAAATAAGACTAGATTACAAACCCACAGAAGAGGCGGAAGGAGGAGTAGCACCTACTCAGAACCAAGCAGGTGATGCACCTACTTAGACTAATTAGGTGATGCACCTACTTGGACCAAGTAGGTGATGCACCTACTTGGACCAAGTAGGTGATGCACCTACTTGGACCAAGTAGGTGACACACCTACCTGAGGTGGAACCCATGCTGCCACATGGCAGCATATGATTGGCTACATGGTGTGAGGTGGTGCCCTAAGGGGCTTCCACTTGTCCCCCCTAAAGGCTGCCATGTGTCACCCTAGGAGGATGCCACATGTCCCTTCATATATATATATATATATATATATATATATATATATATATTTGTGTGTGTGTGTATAGTGCTGAATAAGTCTTTATTCTTCCTTAGAACAACAAAAAAAGAAAGAGAAAGAAGGAGAGAAAAACGTAGAAGGCTAGAGGGAGGCTACGGGTTTGGCCCGTTTGAGGTAAGCCTCCGACTTTCCTTCTGTGAATTAATTATCTAGGGTATAACACAATGAAAGGAAGGTGTTATTAATGTAAATTTATGGTTTGGAGCAGCACCGAAGGGATAACAAACAGCCCCAAACAGTCCGCTAATTTTCAGCGTACTAAGAAACTTCCAAGGCTAGTTTTGACAGGTTTTGGATAAGGTAAGGTCGTTCCTTTTAATTTGGAGTTTATGGTGTTTTTATGGAATGTATTAAACATTTTTATGTGGATGGATATATGAAAATTCCCTAAATATACTTGACGTTGGAAACAATCTAAATTGGAGTCGTTATAGTTAAATTATAGTCGAGTAAGGTGTTGTGCTTATGGTTCTGCGATTGTAGGTGGTGTTATGGTGTGTTGCAGGGATGGAAAATGTTATAAAAGAGTGTGGGTGCTTCTGGTTTCATCCACATAACCCTCCATTATATATGGTTAAAGGTTTTACAAAATAGAGACTAGAAACCCTATTTTGGATATCGCAATTTTGAGCGACTCGGTTGGAGTTTGTATTGTGTAATGTTGATGTGAATTTCTTGTATATACGCTGAAGGATGTTGTTTTTGGTTGTCTGTAGTTACTAGTGTAATTGGAAATTCGTATAGGGCATGTTATAGGGGAGGTGCTGCCCGATTTCCATTAACTCCATAACTAACTAAAAGACTAGTCGAGACTAGTCGAGAAAGGTGGATAAGGAATTTACTCCTATGGGTGTTTGGTTGTGGATTTAGGAAATGGAAAGTTTAAATTCACTAACATTAGTATTACTTTCATATTAAATTGGTTAAAGGAGTACCGAAGCGAGCTTGAATGCGATTAATCCATAATAGGTATATAAAACTTATCTCTTCCTTTCTTTTGGCATGTCTTCAAATTAAGTAATGAATGATATGAGCTTGAGGGTAAATCTAATCACCGGTCAAGCTTTGTATTCCAGTCTAAGGGCGGGATCAGCACGGGAAGCCACTCATTGGGCGAGGCCTTCTGTTCTATGAACACCCCACCACTGAATGATTCACTTTCAAGTTCTCCTCAGAGGAAGGTCTTTTCGTAATGGATGACCCTCGCACTTCTCAAGCTCTTGGAGGACACCAGACTATTTCTTGATGAAAGCACTCTTAAAGTAAGTGAACTAGGGCTTCTTAAGCCTTCCATACGTTAGGAAGTGATGAGTATGTAAAGCTATCCTTCGTTTCTCTTGGCATGTATTAGCCATAAGTGATGGATATATGAAATATGGGGGTAATTCCATTCATAGAACCTCGAGTATGATTCATAATTCTTATCCACTGGTTGATATGAAAACTCCTGCAATAGTTGAGTTGTTTCCTTCCAAGTCTTCTATGTGTTGAAAAGCAGTATACGTTAAGCCTATCTCTCTTTTCCTTTGGAATGTCTTAAATATAAGTGAATTGATATATGATATGAGTTGGGGGGAGTTCCATTCATAAGTTTCGGATATAACTCATGACTCGTGTTTGCTCCTGAATGCTAGAAGTCCTAAAGTAGTCGAACTACTACCCTCGAGCCTTCTATATGTTGAGTAGTGACTGAGTATGTAATCTCCTATTTCTAAAGACTCTGTGATGATAAATTTCTCTGATTGCATAAGCTGTATAAAATTATCTTGATGCAAGTCTATGACTGTTGAGACTCCGTTTGATATGGCCCCTAATGGCATTTAGAGAATACTTAAGATGGTGATCACTTTAATCCTCAAATGATAGTTCATGAAGATTGTTATATCGAGTCTTAGATGATGAGCTAATTGCATATGGTGACTCACTACTCTACTTATGCATGTTGTTAATACATCTTCCACTGAGTTACATGAAGGGCCAGGTATGAGCAAGTCCCATAAAGGGCCGAGTATAATATATGATGACATGATTATTCACTGAGTCCCATTAAGGTTTGGGTATGATCGAGTCCCATAAAGGGATGAGTACGATATATGATGTTATGAGCATTCACCGAGTCCCATAAAGGGCTGGGTATGACCGAGTCCCATAAAGGGCCGGGTACAATATATGATGATATGGTTATTATGATAGCATAATTGTTTACTGATTTCCTAACTATATGGCTGGGTACGACACATATATATACATATAATAACCTAATGAAACCTTTGTGACACCGAGTCCCACAGTGGGCCAGGTACGATATAGGAGGATGACATATATGCTCTCATTTTATAAGATGTAGGTGTAGTGATTTATTAAATGTTATACTTGTTTCCTGCATCCCTAATTCTGTTATAATCTCATTAATGATGTGTTATGCTTTATATACTCAGTACATGTATTGTATTAACCCCCTTTCTTCGGGGGGCTGCGTTTCATGCCTGTAGGTACAGATATTCATTTTGGGGATCCGCCAGCTTAGAATTTCCATTTAGCTATGTCGGAAGTGCTCTACTATTCTAGAGCCTAGCTTTTGGTGTTGATCTTCTAATGTATATATATGTTTATTCAAGGGTATGGTGGGGGCCTTGTCCCGCCATATGTTGATGTTACTATTCTTAGAGGTCTGTAGTTACGTGTATGTGGGTTAAGTGTAAGTTATCTCAATTGTGCCTATACGATGCGTTGTAAATATTTTGATGTTGTGGCAGCCTTGTCGGCTCATGTGCTCTTTCATGATATGGTGCGAATGAAAGAGGATACATGTACATGAAAATGATTTTGACCCATTGGGGTTTTTCTGTGTAGCATCACATTATTCAGAGGATAACTTGACTATAGATAATAGATATGTATACGGTTATCCAGGTCAGACCTCAGTTGCGGCCTATGGGGTTGGGTCGTGACAGAAGTGGTATCAGAGTAGTTGGTGCTCAGAGTGTTTACAGACCGTGTCTAATAGAGTTTTGTGTATCGATGTATTACGCGCCACATCTATAAACAAGAGGCTACAGGATATTTATGATGTTATCTTTTTTTTCATATCTCAGAGCGTGCGATAGAACCGAGTCATAGGAAGTGAAATTCCTTGTAACTAACCTCCGATTTCAGCAGAAGGACAATATCGATAAAAGAAACTAACAGATAACATTGAAAGTTACAAAGCACGCAGGTAAGCCAAGGCATGAAAGATATATGCCAGGTAAGGTATTGAAATACGATTAACATGTAAAATCAAAAATTTAAAGGAAAAGTAGACAGAAAGTTTGACAGACGTAGTTCGAGTTGGACAGATGAGGTAAGTCCATTATTTTATACTATTGTTCATATTGAAAGCCCTGTGTGGCTACGATATGAGATGATATTGAAAGCCATGTGTGGCTGTGATATGATATAAATATATGTATATGTTGGCCTTATGAGGCATTATTGGTATTTCCTTCGTGCAACTATAGAGATAGGGAGAAATACAAAGGAAACTCTGCCCAAATTTTCTTAGAAATCAAAGGAGAATGAGATACAGGGTTGTAGTATGCCTTTTCCATAATAAGAATGAGATTTGACTAAACTACGAGTATGTCTAACCTCGAGAAATAAGTTAATTACTGAAGTTATAGTAATGGTAACAAGGAGGTCAATATTGGTATGAGAAAACTTAATAGTAAATAAAGGAAGTGAAACAAGTATGACAAAATAGATTGCAACTTCGTGTCAGTACAATGAAATATGTGGAGAAGAGTAAGCCAAAAGCAGGAAAAGCTATGACTAAAATGGAACGCACTTGGTACAAATTATACAAGAATAGTTATACAACCTATGAATGTTGGTATGTTAAGGGTGAGATCAAGTGGTTACTTGATAAAAACAATAAGAATTCAATAACAACAGGGTGATTGCAATATTTCGGATACGTCAAAGGGAAGTATAAGATGGCTTAAGGCAAAACTATTGAGACATGACTAGTATTGAGGGCAAAATCCATAGGGAGCCCTGACATCAATTGAATGAGGTAAGAGATAATATAGAGCCTGCATGAAGACTAGTGGGGTAATGCTAAGGCCTTCGCTAGGCTGATCTAAGCACCTACTCAGGTTCGTCTAATGATTGCAATATGATGTGTGGCAAGAGAACTAGAAAGAAGAGCTGAGTAAAAGCACAGTAGAATGTATGAAATATGGGGGTAATTCCATTCTTAGAACCCTGAGTATGATTCATAATTCTTATCCACTGCTTGATATGAAAACTCCAGCAATAGTTGAGTTGTTTTCTTTCAAGTCTTTTACGTGTTAAAAAGCAGTATACCTAAAGCCTATCTCTTCTTTCCTTTGAAATGTCTTAAATGTAAGTGAATTGATATATGATATGAGTTTTGGGGGAGTTCCATTCATAAGTTTCAAACGTAACTCATGACTCGTGTTTCCTCCTAAATGCTAGAAGTCCTAAAGTAGTTAAACTACTACTCTCGAGCCTTCTATATGTTAAGTAGTGACTGAGTATGTAAGCTACTATTTCTAAAGACTCTGTGATGAGAAATGTCTCTGATTGCATAAGTTGTGTAGCATTATCTTGATGCAAGTCTATGATTTCTGAGACTCTATTTGATATGGCCCTAATGGCATTTAAAGAACACTTGAGATAGTGATCATTTTGATCCTCAAATGGTAGTTTATGACGATTGTTATACCGAGTCTCAGATGATGAGCTAATTGCATATAGTGACTCACTGCTCTACTCGTGCATCCTGTTAATACATCTTCCACTGAGTCTCATGAAGGGCCGGGTATGACCGAGTCCCATAAAGGGTCGGGTACGATATATGATGACATAATTATTCACTGAGTCCTATGAAGGGCCGTGTATGAATGAGTCCCATAAAGGGTCGGGTATGATATATGATGATATGAGTATTCACCGAGTCCTATAAAGGGATGGGTAAGACTGAGTCCCATAAAGGGCCGGGTACGATATATGATGATATGATTATTATGATAGCATGATTATTTACCAAGTCCCTCACTAGATGGCCGGGTACAACGCATATATATGAATATGATAACCTAATGAAAATTTTGTGACACCGAGTCCCATAGTGGGCCGGGTACGATATGGGAGGATGACATACATGCCCTCATTTTATATGATGCAGGTGTAGTGATTTATTAAATGTTAAACTTGTTTCGTGCATCTCCAATTCTGTTATAATCTCATTTATGCTTTGTTATGCTTTATAGACTCAGTAAATATATTATACTGACCGCCTTTCTTCGAGGGGCTACGTTTTATGCCTACACGTATATATATTTATTTCGGAGATCCGCCAGCTTAGGATTTCAACATAGCTATGTCAGAAGTGATCCACTATTAACTTAGTTAGCATCTACCAAGTGCGCCTTATTAGCGGTTTCACTTTATCCCCGTACTGCTATACTGCACATTTAATTCATACTCATATTTAGTTCCTGACATCTCTTTGAGGTGCTTCTGTTTAGAAGTTCTTTCCCTAATTAGTCGGTAGAGAACTATAAAATGTTATCATAAACCATTTCCCGACCATTGTTGGAAGAAACCAGAATCTCTTAAACATCACAGTACTTACAATAGGAGTCGGGGGCTTGGTATTTTCAAATTGAGTGAAGCTCAATTACTGGACATCTTACCTTTCATCCTGAGCTTCTCATTTTTTTCCTACAGCACAATTACGGTTGGAGATATGATGGTCTGACCTGTACTGCTTAGACAGACTTCTGTTTCTCCGTAATAAGATTCCCCAAGTGAAAAGGGTATCCCTTATTGAAGACTGAAGGGTACCTCTTACAACTTTAGTTAACCATAATGGGGGTACTTGGTATCAACTTCCAAGACATCTTAAGACTCTATGTTTCATTCCCTTTTCTTGTTCTGAGAAAATTTCGATAGAGTTTCCTCTATATTTCTTACTTATCCCCAAACCTGCACACAGAAAATACCAATAATGCCTCACAAGGTCAACACATATATATATTCATATTATATCACAGCCACACAGGGCTTTCAATATTATCTCATATCGTAGCCACACAGGGCTTTTAATATTATCTAATATCGTAGCCATACAGGGTTTTCAACATTAACAATAGTATAAAAGTAATGGACTTACCTCATATGTCCAACTTCAAACTGCATCTGTTGCACTTTCTGTCTGCTTTCCTTTCAGGTTTTAACTTTACATTTAAATCACATGTCAATACCTTACCCAATAGATATCTTTTGGGCCTTTACTTTACTTATATGCGTGCTTCATAACTTCCCATATCATCAATTACTTCCTTCTGTTGGGGTCGTCCTTCTATTAAGATCTAAGGTTAGTATAAGGAATTATCCTATGACTCAGATCTATAGCACGATTTCAGATGTAAAAGAAAGGTAACATACTAAATGTCTTGTATCCTCTTGTTTATAGATGTGGCACGCAACACATCGATACACAAGATTCTATTAGACACGGTCTGTAGACAATCCAAGGACGAACTGCTCTAATACCACTTCTGTCATGACCCAAACTCGTAGGCCGCGACTGGGGTTCGACCTGGACCCCCCCTAATACCTAACTATCAGTTGTGGTCAAATTGAACTATAAATAAAACAATATCATATAATAGAGCCCCATTGGGCGATAACATTTTCATAAACCTGTAGCCCTTTTCGTTTTTGTCGTAACATGAAAGGCCATGCAAGATGACAAGGATGCCATAACATAATAACATATACCATACATCATGTAGACCTAGCTGAATCAAACTGATATACACAACCCACGTATACATATCGGCAGACCTCTAACAATATTAATGACGATATATGATGGGACAGGGCCCCCATCGGACCCTTGAATAACAAAATAATACTATACATCAAGGGACAATGCCAAAAACTAGGCTCTGATATAATGGAGCCTCTTCCAGCTGAGCTGAGCGGAATCCTAAGCTGACAGACTCCCACAACCTGAATCTATACTTGCGGGCATAAAATGCAGCCCCCTTGAGAAAAAGGGAGTCAGTACAACATATGTACTGAGTATGTAAAACATAACATAGGATAACTGGAAACATATTTCAAGGAGAAGTAGGGATTCCAGTATATCATAAAAGAAGCCTCTGTACCTGTACTTTGTGAATTATAAAAACATGCATGTTCAAATTATATCATATAGCCGGCTATATTAGGGGTCTAGTGGATATACCTGTAAGATCATTATAACCTAGTGCCATCACCACCAAATTATAATACATCATCATATATATATATACATACATATCCCGACCCTCTAGTTAGGGGCTCGATAGACAATGCAGTGAATTATGCACAATTACTATTCCCGGCCCGAGACTCAGTGAAAGAAGTGCTACAGTATACACGAGTAGAGTAGTGAGCAACTATATGCAATTTAAATCATTATTGTAGACTCAATAGAATAAGAAAGTTAAGCTTTTGTTTGAGGAATCGAATAATGGTGTAGTTATCTCGAATGTCCTCTAAATTCCATTATGGGTTACCTTAAAAGTAATCTTAGGGATCCTAGACATGTATTAACATAGGGCCAAATCATTTATGGAATCAAAAACACTTAGTCTCGTATAGTCTTTAAGACTTGGAGCCTGTACATTTGGTACCTCTTTAACATATAAAAGTTTCCAGGGAAATAGTTCAACTACTATCAGAGTTCGATATTCAAAAGTAAATAGGAGATGTTAAGAATGGAGTTACTCCGGAGCTCACATCATATTTTAGTTACAACTAAGACATGCCAGAAAAGAAAGAGAGTAAACTCTATATAGTCTGTACTTTCCTTCAGGTGGTCATTATATACATATCTCATACCCGGCCCATCCTAGAGCTCGGTGAACAACTATGGCATCATAATCTCATTTTCATACCAAGTACATATCACGAGAAAGGAAAGATAGTTTCCCATACACTACTCTTTAGCACGTAGAAGCCTTAACAAGCAATGCTCAATTCTTGTAGGGGTGTCAACACCTAACCGTAGTCAGGAATTATGAGGCGTACCTGGAGTTCTGGGAATGGAATTATCCCCACATTCCACATACAATTCACTTAAGGCTAAGACTTTCCAAAAGGAAAGAAATATAGATGTACGTACTTATACCAAAACATGCCAAGAGAAAGCTTTACATACCTCTTATGAGTTACTCTTTATCCCATTCGCCTCATCGTTCTTTGAACCTATTCAACATGAAAGTAATATGAATATCAACCACTCTTAACTTTCCAGCATCTTAGGTTGCACCTTAGTATTCATGGAACCTATTTCCTTGTTCGTCTCCTCAACTAGTTCTTTAATTAGTTAAGGCGTTAAAGAAAATTGGGCAGCACCTCCCCTATAATGTGCCTTATCCAAATTTCCAATTAGATACCTAAACACTACAACCAACCAAAAACAACAACCTATAAATTATGTTCAAGCAATTCACACGAACATTACACAATACAAACCCCAAACAACTCACTCAAAACTATCAAAACGTGAATTCTGGACAGCTTACTATCTTGTATTATCGCTTTGTTTTGAAGGGGTAATTGAGGGAAAAGAGCTTTATATCCTTCATAAAAGTTATAGACATATGTCTTAGGGTAGCATAAAATTTAGAATCGCCCCTACATCAATTATGTACAAAAGGATATGCCCAAAATACCAACAGCAGTCCGTGTAAGATATCCTAAACCAAAATCTATGCAGTACCTCCTCTATACTTCATCAGCCTTTTTCGAGTAGATAAAAGCAAACCTGGATTTTAAAGGCTAAATGAAAGTTATATACCTATGCAATATATTTCCAAAACATATTACATCACTCGAAATGAAGTTGTACAGAAGAAGTTATACTAATATTACTAACAACAGTCCCATTCAAAAATGGGTTTGTTAACTAGCTCTTAACGTTTTCTCTCTTTGCTCTTTCAACTTTTTCTCAAGTTCTAAGCTGAAGAATTAATTCTGTAGACATCGTAAGACACATATATACATATCAATGTGGTTGAGGAACACCTTAGATAATTAATTCACAGAGAACAATTTAAGAACTTACCTTTAATTCTTAGAAAACCATGGCTGCCTTGTTCTTTGTTCCTCACGTTCTTCCTCTTCTTTTGTTTGCTAGAGTTTTAGCTCCAAATAAAATAAGAATGACTTAGTAATCATCCAAATACACATATATACACCTCTTTAGAAGGTGACATGTGGCAGCCTCCTAGGGTGCCACCTCAACCCCTGTGGCCAATCACATATTGCCATATGGTAGCGGGGTCTACCCTAAGTAGGTGATTCACCTGCTTGCTTGTCACCTGCTTTGTTGTCACCTACTTGCTTCACTTTCGTAATTTCGAAAACTAGTTTTGCTCCCTTTCGTAGGATCATCATCTTATCTCATTTCAAGAGCCTATGTAATCCGTGCTACGTAAGCTTGCTATGTCCTCAAGTAGCTCAAGTATGTACGACTTTTAAGCTAGTATCTTACGTAGGTGAGTCGAGTCCTACGACTCATCACTTGGCCTCCAATTCCTTCCGGATTCTTATGACTTTATTTCCAACCTTCTCTACTATGGGGTATCACATTCTTCCTTCCTTAGAGTTATTTGATAGTGTTGTAGCGTATCTGGCTCACATGATAATGTCTAAGGAACTTATGAGACATTCCGAGTTTAAAAGTGTGGGGTGTAACATAAAGGTTGAGAATAAAAAACCATGAGGTTTAGCTCAAGATATTGAGATTCCTACTTGGAAGTGGAAAGCCTTGAATGTGAACTTCTTTAAAGGTTTTCCTCAACCCGAAGGCAACATGATTTGATTTGGGTGGTCGTAGACCTAATGACTAACTCAGTTCATTTCCTTCTAGTTATGACCTCTTATTCGATCGAGGATTATGCTAGATTGTATATCTGGGAGTTGGTTAAATTTCATGATGCCCCACTGTCTATCATTTATGATTGAGGTACTAAGTTTACATCTCAGTTTTGAAGATCTTTCCAAAAGGGTCTTGGTACTCAAGTGAAGCACAGTATAATTTTTCACCCTTCGATTGATGGGAAGGCCGAGCATACCATTCATACCCTAAAGGATATATTGAGAGCATGTGTCATTGATTTTAAATGTAACTAAGATGATCATTTTCCATTGGTGGACTCAACCTACAATAATAATTGCCATTCCTGCATTCAGATAGCTCCTTATGAGGCTTTATATGGTAGAAGGTGTAGATCTCCTATTGGTTGGTTTGAAGTTGGTAAAGTTGTTTTGATAGGACTTGAGTTGGTACATGAGGCTATGTAGAAGGTAAGTTGATTATAAAAATATTGAAGACGGCCAGAGTCGACAAAAGTCCTATTCAGATGTGGGGGGAAGGGAACTTGAATTTGGGTTAATAATTGGGTCTACTTGAAAATTTCACCCATGAAGGGTGTGATGTGTTTTGGAAAGAAATGGAAGCTTAGTGCTTGCTATGTAGGTCCATCTCAGATTCTGAGGCGGATTGGCAAGATGGCATATGAGTTGGATTTGCCTTTTGAGTTTGCATCGGTGCATCCGGTGTTCCATGTGTCTTTGTTGAGAAAACTTGTTGGTGATCCTAGATCTATTGTGCCTTTGGACAAAATTGGTGTGAAAGAGAGTCTTTCATATGAGGAGGTTCCGGTTGAGATCTTATCCAGCAAGTTTAAAAGTTTAGGAACAAGGAAATAGGTTCAGTTACAATATTATGGAGGAACCAAGAGGCTGAAGGTGATACATGGGAAGCCGAAGTTGATATGATATCCCAATATCTTCATCTGTTTCTTTTGATTGCTAGTTTAGGTATTGAGTTCCTTCATGATCCACTAGTCAAAACCACGCTTTTTAGTCATTCTCATGTTTTCATAAACATTAATCTTTAAGAAATGAGTTTTAAAGTCATATTTTATCTTGTGATTAAATATTCCATGATTTATACATTTTCGATATATTTTACATTTATTTTGGGATACTATGTCTCTTTTCTATTCCATTCATGTTATATTGAGTTCTATTTGAGGGATGAATGTTCCCAAAGGGGACATATTCTAAGACCTCGAGGTTGGAAAGTAGGGAAATGGGGTTTAAGGTGAAAAACATAACATTTGGCACCATATAGTACTCTTCACTGGTCGTGGAGAGTAACTATGAAGATGTATTAGTGAATGGAAAAATTGGGAGAAGTACCACGGAGGGCTTCACAACTCATTTTTCTCACCACAACCTGTTAACCTAACCCCTCAAGACCCCCCTCAGCCTAATTTCTAATCTCCACCACCACGATCATCACTATGACCCATGGTGAGCTTCATGGGTCGTGGTTGGCCTTTTGTGCAGGGTCCTAAATTCAGTTAAGCTAGGGGTGTTTTGGTCTTTTCCCAATGGTGTGATTAATGAATGTGGATGGTTTTTAGGGGTTTATACTATCCTATTAACTACCCTAATCCCTCCTAACCCTCTCATTCTCACCCTAACACTTGAATCCGAAAATCTTCTCTCTAAATTTCTCTCTCAGGAGTCTTATTCTTCCTCAAGCAGTTCAAATAAAAAATTAGGGTTAACTCTTCAATTCAAGAGAAAAATAGGTCTTCTAAGATCCAAGTTATGTGGGAATTCATTCATGGGTCCTTTCACCCATGGAGTCCCAAATTTCTTCTCAAATTCTCATATGAATTCTTCTTCTAAAAAACCCTAGTTTCATGAATTTGCATTGGATCTTATTAATTATTATTTATCTTATGATTATTGATTAAATTATGCATAATTCACATCATATTTCATGATCTCAAGTTGAATTTCAGTGACCCATGTTGTATGCTATTTTCAAATATGTTTCCAAGAAACTATGATCATGGAATTTCAAGTAATTTCAATTAAAACTGTATGAAAGATTATTAAAGCTTATAAATGACTCATGAAAGATTATGAATGATGTTTAAATGTTGTTTTAATCAAGAAATTATGGTGTGAAAGGTATTTCTCTCACAATCATGTTAAACAAATGAAAGGACATTCTCACCAATTCATGAATTCTTATGAATTAACCATGTTAATAAGCTATTCTTATGATACTTTATGACGAGGATTGATATCTTTTATTTTCTTTCCTAATGTATTTGAATGACTATGTTCTTATGAATTATCGTTGGGATAATGACTAAGCACCGAGAGGACTATAAGGTGGGGTTCGATCTGGTAGCCATAACTACCCAAGGGAATCCTAGTAGAAATATTTAGTCCCTTACTATGTTGCCTACAGAGGTTTATGATGCCTATATGCCCTAGATAGTGGATCCACATATAGCTAAGGATTATTTTATTCTCACGGAGTCTACCTTGACAAAGTAGCCTCTCTTTTATAGATGTGGTAGTTATGGATTCCATGTTATAGGTTGCATGGTCTTATATGTCAGTTAAAGGTCCTATCCCAGACCAAGGTATATGGAAAGGTATAAAGTTCTCACAATGATGATTTGATGTATTGACCATATGATTATGATTTTTTAAGGTTTTTAAGGTTTTACTCATGTTTTAAGATATTGGTCATTCATCTCATGATTTATATTGATTATGTCCTATGTTCATTGTTCATACATACTTCTAACATACCTAGTGAATTCTATGTACTAACGCATACTTTTTGCTTATATTATATCATAATGTAGGATCGAACGATCACCACGCATCTCCCACTCATGGCTAGAGTTTAGCTTTCCTTTCTTATAGTTGGTGAGTCCACATACTTTGAGGAGAAGACTTTGATATTTTCATCATTCCTATGACTTACATATGTTGTCATGGGTGATCTAGGAGCTTATCTTATACCCCCATTGAGTTATTAGATGCATGTTTGACGTCATGGAGTCTATGTTGTCTTTTCATTTTGGGTTTGAGAGTTGTTCCCTTTTTATTAAGATTTTCCATTTTGAGACACTATTTCCATATTTATGTCTTAACTTATTTCTTTACTTACCTTATGTATGCTCACAAATGATATAGTAAGAGGCTTGGTTGGGGTCTCTCGGGATTCTAATCGTTGTGTCACACCTACAGCCTAGCTTGGGTTGTGACACCGAGGCTTCTGTCTAATTCTGAGGCCTATTATGGATTTTGGCTAAAATGAAATTAGGGTGTAGGACTCACTTTTCATTAAAATTACCTTATATGGAAATTCCATATTTGCCATTGATTCCAAAACATCAAATTTGGTCATTGACGTGCACGAGGTTCCAAACAAATTCCGAGCACCCCATTAGTGAGTTTAGACTTGGCCAAAACTTCTTGTTATAATAGTTGCTGGTGCAAGTGAGTTCCTTCATCGCGATCACGAAGGGTCCCTGTGCCTAGGCATCGTGAGGCCCCTAGCCTCCATTGTGGTTCGTTGCATGTGGGGGTTGACTATTTTGGTCATTGCAATCTTGAGGTTTGACCACTACGATGACGATGGTCACTTCACCTGAATGTCAGGATCGCAACCCTTGACTCCACGATTGCAAATAATAATTTTACCTAGTCTTTTAATTTATGACCAGACACGATCAACAAATCTCTAATAGATTCAAATAGGCATAACTTGGGCTAGGAACTTGCGTTTGAGGTGATTCAAAGCTTTGGTTGCGGGTAATTGCTAGGAGAATGAGTCGGTAGCCTTGGAAAGTGTCGAAGAGGCTTTATTTTAGGTAAACCCACTCTTATAGCTTCTGCTATTGTTGTTATTTTGAGCTTATGGTTAGGTTTTCTTACGTGTTGGATTTGGGGAAGCTTCGAGCCCTGAATTATGTTCTATTTTAGAACACAAGTTTGGGGGGAGAGGGGTATTTTTAATCTTTTCACATTCGAAATTATCATAGCGGGTCCCATATTCCACTTTTTTACTCCAAAATTAGTCTGTCTATGATATTTGATAATTTTAATGTTAACACGACCCGTAATAATATAGTGATTCTTTTTTTTAATAGAATGTCAGGGTTCGAGGCCATACGAAAGGGAAAAGCTTCGATTACCCAATTTGGAGAGTTAACGGTCAGCTTACATGTAGGCTAGGACTTTCCTCTCTTTAGACTGAGCATGATGTATATGCCCCATACTTTTGTACTTCAAAAAGTTTTCTTAAACTTCTTAAAGGTTTCCACATGACCAAGATTATCTATAATCTTATCAATAACTCTAAGGAAGGGAGGATGTGATGCACCATAAGTGGGAAGGTTGGAGATAGGGTTACAAGGATTTGAAACAAGTTGGGGGACAAAATAACAAGTCATGGGACTCAACGTAATTGCATAAGCTACCAACTTTGATGTCTTACGTATTTAATCTACTGGAGTACATGTTGAGCTTACGTAGCAAGGATTACATAGGTTCTTAAAGTGAGATGAGATTACGAACCCACGGAAGAGGCGGAAAGAGGCGTAGCACCTACTTGGACCAAGTAGGTGACTCACCTACTTGAGTGGGCCCCACGCTGCCACATGGCAGCCAAGGATTGGAGACATGGCGTGAGGTGGCGCCATAGGGGGCTGCCACATGTCACCCCTAGGGGATGCCATATGTCACCTCCTAAGGAGGTGTATATATGTACATTATGCTGGGATGCCATGTGGCAGACCATCTAGGGAGGGGTATATATGTACATTATGCTGAAATATAATTCATTTCAGCATGTTTATCCTTGGAAAAAGAAGAGAAAAACATTGAGGAACAAGATAGGGCAGCCACGGATTTGGCCAATTTGAGGTAAGCCTCCGACTTTCGTTCCGTGAATTAATTATCTAGGGTATAACACGATAAATTGAAGGTTTTAGTAATGTAAATTTATGGGTTGGAGTATCACTAAGAGGATACTAACAGTCCGCTAAAGATTCAGCATGTTAAGGAACTTCCAAAGCCAATTTTTAGCAAGTTTGGGAAGCCATTTATTAAGGTATGGCTTGATTCTCTTGTCCCACGTTTTGGTAAAGGTTTAATCATGTTATGTGTGTGTAAACATGAGTTGGATAGGTGAAAATATGGACGTTACGGCTGAAGGAAGTTGCAGGTCGTGTAGGGACTGTTTTGACGTATTCTAGTGGCTTAAAATGTAACTAGTGTCGTTGTTATTGTAGTTTCGTATTGGGCATTGTTTTGTAGTGTTTAAGGGATGGGAAAATGTCTAAAGATTCGTATAAGGTCTACTTTTTGCAGCCACATGACACCCCATTTTGTGTGGTTAAGATTTTACAAAATAAAGATTGAAAACTATATTTTTGAGTCGTAGTTTTGAGCAGGCTGTTTGGGACTTGTTTGGTGTGATGTTGAGGTTGTATAATTGTGTATTGGCTGCTGGTTGTTGTTTTTGGTTGGTTTTAATAATTGAAAATGTAATTGGAAGTTCAGATAGGGCAAGTTATAGAGGAGATGTTGCTCGAATTTCGTTAATTTCTTAACTAACTAATAGACTAGTCGAGACTGACCAAGAATGGCGAATAAGGAATTGATTCCTATGGGTGATAAGTTGTGGATTTAGAATCTGGAAAGTTAAATTCTATTAATATTGATATTACCTTCGTGTTAAATAGGTCCAGAGGACGATGAGACAAGACGAATTAAAAGCAATCGATAAGCGGTATGTGAAGCTACCATTTCTTTTCTTTTGGCATGTATTCAAGTTAAGTAATGAATGATATGAGATTGAGGGTAAATCTACTCATAAATTCCAAGTGTATTTTACGATCCTCATTTACTTCTTAATGAAAGCACTCTTACAATAATTGAATTAGGGCTTCTCAAGCCTTCCATACGTTAGGAAGTGATGAGTATGTGAAGGTATCCTTCCTTTCTCTTGGCGTGTCTTAGTCGTAAGTATGATGTGTATATGAAATGTGGGGAAAAATCTACTCATAAATCTCCAAATATTATTCATAATTCTTATCAACTGCTTGATATGAAAACTCCTGCAATATTTAAGTAGTTGCCTTTCAAGTCTTCTATGTGTTGAAAAGCAGTGTGTAAATATTATCTCCTTCATTTCTCTTGGCATGTCTTAGCCATAAACAGTTTGTATATGAAATGTGGTGATAATACCATTCATAAAACTCAAGGAATGAATCATAATTCTTACCCACTTCTTGGTATTAGAACTCCTGTAATAGTTGAGTTATTGCCTTCTGAGGCTTCTCTATGATGAAGGGTAGTATACGTAAAGCCTATCTCTCCTTTCTTTTGGAATGTCTTAAATATAAGTTAATTGATGTATGATATGAGGTTGGAGGGAGTTCCATTCATAAGTTTTGGACATAGCTCATGACTCGTGTTCACTCCTGAATACTAGAAGTCCAAAAGTAGTTGAATTACTACCCTCGACCCTTCTATATGTTGAGTAGTGACTAAGTACATAAGATCTTATTTCTAAGACTCTGTGATGATAAATGTCTCTGATTGCATATGTTGTATAGCATTATCTTGATGCAAGTCTATTATTCCTAAGACTCCATTCGATATGGCCCCTGATGGCACTTAGAGGATGCTTGAGATGATGATCATTTTGATCGTCAAATGATAGTTCATGACGATTGTTATACCTTATCTCAGATGATGAGCTAATTGCATATGGTGACTCACTACTCTACTCGTGCATGCTGTTAATACATCTTCCACCGAGTCCCCTGAAGGGCCGGGTATGACAGAGTCCCATAAAAGGCCGGGTACGATATATGATGATATGAGCATTCACCGAGTCCCATAAAGGGTCGGGTACGACCGAGTCCCATAAAGGGTTGGGTACGATATATAATGGTATGATTATTATGATAGTATGATTGTTTACCGAGTCCCTTAATAGATGGATGAGTATGACACATGTATGCATATGATGACCTACTAAAATATTTGTGACACCAAGTCCTATGATGGGTCAGATACAGTATATTTGTATGCTATATGTGCACTACTCTCTTCACCGAGTCCCTCACTAAAGGGATAGATACAGTATATAGGCATGAATATAAAAACATAATGATATATTTATAACATTTGAGATGACATCGTATACGATGGTATGATATCATATATGATAATATGATAACACCGAGTCCCACAGCGGGTCGGGTACCGTATGGGAGGATGACATACATGCCCTCATTTTATAAGATGCAGGTGCAGTGATTTACTAGATGTTATACCTATTTCCTGCACCCCTAATTCTGTTGTAATCTCACTTATACTGTGTTATGCTTTATATACTTAGTACTTGTATCGTACTGACCCTCTTTTTTCGGGGGGCTGCATTTCATGCCCGTAGGTATAGATGTTCATTTCGGAGATCCGCCAGCTTAGGATTTCCGCTCAGCTATGTTGGAAGTGCTCCACTATTCTGGAGCCTAGCCTTTGGGTACTGGTCCTCCTATGTATATATTTGTTTACTCAGGGATATGGAGGGGGCTGTCTCGTCTTATGTTACCGTTACTATTCTTAGAGGTCTATAGATATATGTATGTGGGTTGTTTATAAGTTTGTTTCAGTTATGCCTATATGACGCATTGCGAATGTTTGTATGTATGAAAACCTTGTCGGCTTACGTGCCCTTTCATGATATGATGAGAATACAAGGGGTTACCTGTACATGAAACGATTTTGACCTATTGGGGTTTTTCTATGTAGTATCAGATTATTCAGAGTTCAACTTGACTATAGTTAATAGGTATGTATACAGGGGTCCAGGTCATACCCCAGTCGCGGCCTACGGGATTGGGTCGTGACACATGACTACGGATTTGTATATTGATTTATATGAGTTTGGGGGTAATCAATAGTTGAGTATGCTAAATTCCTAGAATCCATGCCTTAGGCTCTATTTTTTGGTACTTTGGGTTACTGAAGCATGTCTAGTGTAATTATTGATTATCCATACCTTTTGGTATGCATTGTGTGGTTTGATTATATAGTTGGAAGCATTTTTTCCTTAGTCTAGGCTTAGACTAATGGTAGCCATAGACTTGCATAATTTTGGAGCCGTTAGGCCTTAAAATCTCTCCGACATCGCTTCAGACGACATAGATCACCATAGACTGATATAGCCTACTAAAGTTTGATAGTCTGGGCCTTATTATCCATAATTCCCTGATTTTGCTAGTTTCGAATTGCTTGATTCTTTGTTTTGGAAGTTTCAATACCCAAATCCGGGCTATGATGATGCCTACTATAATCCCCGAGTAGGCAAGCCAAACCCAAGATAAGTGGAAAATAAACCTCAATCTAATTAAATAATTAATAATATAAGAAGGTGGAAGAAAAAGAATATAACCAAAGAAAAGCCAGGTCAAGGTGTAATATATAAATACGATACAAAATATACAAAAGGCCCGATAGTGAACAAAAGAAATGACGTACAGACACTAGACAAAACCCCATACCTGGTGTCACCTATATAGGAGCTACTAATATAAGAGCTACTAAGTACAAAACCTAACAATATGTATAAATATACAATACAGATCTAACTGTCCAAAATCAAAATACAAGTTAGAGAAAAAGAGCGAATGTAGCAAGTCTCTGAATGCCAGGAGCTCGCCACAATCTGGATCTGGCACCGCTATGGATGATCAGGAGTGCGCTGGGGGTGGTTTGAAATGGGAGCTGCATCAAAAAGATGCAAAAGTGCAGTATGAGTACTAAAAAATGGGGTACCCAGTAGGCACCATAGGCCAACCGATCTCAGAAAGAATAAATATATAGTAAGCAGCACGATGATACTAATAACAATATGAGAAGAGCACAAACTACAAATTCGGGAAAAGAGGGCACGGGAATAATCATACGGTAGTCAATTAAGACCGACCAATAAAGTAAGCAAATCAATAATCCCATCTAATAAAATACCGAAAGAGTACATAAATGTAAACTAGTACCTAAGGCTCAATATCCTTACAATATCATTAAGCACCCGGAATTCATGCCTCAAGCTTCCCAATAATAGTAATAATAATAGTAACCCAAATATATATCATAAGCCACCCATAATTTACACCTCGAGCTTCTCAATAATAGTAGTAATAATAATAACCCAAAGTATGTATCAATGGGTCGCCTGGAATTCAAGCCTCGAGCTTCTCGATAAGAAATCTCATAATTAAAATATCATTAGTATTTCCTTCAAATCATTACACTTATTCATCAATCAAAAATCATGATATCACTATTTTATTCTTTAAAAAGGGTTTTTAACACCAACGAGGAAAATCAACAAAAGTAGTTTCTCACAATCATATATCATGCGAGTTGAGTAAAAATCACGTCAAAGGTGGAAATTCACTAACCTGAGACTCTGGTGTACCAAAAACATAGTGTCGGGCCCAACATTTCAATATTAAAAGCAAGCTAGATATAGGCATACACCAAAATCACATCAACCAACAACCAAAACCAAGTAAGTCAAGCAAATGACATCTTATTTTCAAATCACCTAGGAGAAAGCTCTAAGGATTCTAATAGATATAAACAACCAAGATATCACCTAGGCTAAAGATTCAACAACAAAAATTCTAAACTAATCACTAATGATAATCATCAATTTCCAAATTCTCAATGAACTATCAACACCTAAATCACCAACCTAATGATACGTTACTACTCAATATATACAAATTCTAGCAAATCCTAGTCTAAAAAGAGTAAACCATGGCCTACCTCAAGGCCGAAATCACACCCGAACTGCTAAACTTAAGTCTATCCTTTCTTGGCTGCCTCCAAATGATGTCACTCTATCAAATTATCAAAGAACACATCAAAATAAGGCCATTGATACCCATATTGCTACAATTACAAATAGAACCAAAATCAGGTCTAAATTCTACATTAGGTCACACATATGAAATCGAAAAACCAACTCAGTCACAAGGTTCCAAATAACTCAAGGAACTTATGCCCAAAAATGGGCACATTCCGAGCATTGGAAGAGCTCAAACAATCCAACCAAATTCAATCCCTAGAATAGTTCGACAATGTAATAAATGATGAAATTTACGCAAAACTTATGAGGTTTTTAGGATAGAAAAAGGTCTCACAATGTTCCCACAAGAATCCCCAACACACTAGAATGATAATAATTGAAAATGATAAAGATTTGCTCCCACAATTTTGTTTTGAAATATTAGAAATGAAGAAAAAGGGCTGGGATCGGGTCTTAAAAGACCTCACTACAAGGCCTCTTAATGGCGTTCGCAAACGTGGAGACAAGCTCCGCGAACGCAGAGGCTTGTCCATGAATGCAAAGTACAGCCATCAATATCTTTGCAAATATGGCCTGAGGCCTGCGAACACAGAGAACAAGAGGCTTGACCTCCACGAATGGGGCCAGGGCCCCACAAAAACAGAGAGGGAATTTTAGGTGCACTAGCAGTTGTGCTGGTGCATTTTTTCATTAAGGGAAACAAGTCCTTTAATGGGGCTCAAAACTCATTCAGAATCTTGTTGACACAAATGAACTATGCTACCCAACTAAAAATGACATTCTGGACTCAATGGAATCAAGGAATTTTCTAACGGAGGTCTTTTTAATAGAATGTTGACCAAAGTCAAAGAATTTCAAAGAAAAACACTTAAAATGTTCAATTGGGAAAAAACTCATTCCCTTCACCTTAGGAATCGAACCAAAGGTCATTCTAAACCAAAATTGGCATTTAGAAGCTAACCGTATTGACGGAATTTTCATTCAAGCATATTAACTCAAAATGTTGACCGAAATCAAAGTTGGTCAAACTTTAAAGTTAAAACAACAAAACCACCTAAACTTAAAACAAAGACTCCAAAACCCAAACCAACCTTCCTTCTAGACCAAAATGGATCTGCCAAAGCTAATAAACCTATAAAAATTCTTATACGACACCCGAATATTCAAATGTTGACTAAAGTCAACTCTTTTAAACTTTAAGCCTCAAAATGGTCAAACCACCTCAAAACTCAACCGGATAACTTGGGAAGTGTGTTACCCACCCCAATATCACATATGAAAAAGCACAAAAATGACTTTGGAGGTTATTATAGAAAGCTACTCATCGATTCTAGTTGGATATGCGTTGGGTTGGAGTGATTTATTGATGGCAGTCAGATTGGAGGTACTATTTATGATGTTGGGTTGGCTGTTGATCCTATTTCTACCCGATTTGAATCAACTCATGGTTTAAGTTCCTACTCCACTCCACTAGGTGTAGTTCAAGTCCTTGCCTTGGTATTATAGCTTTGGCTGAATTCCTTGGCTTTCTTCAGTTGTGGTTTAAGTACACTATCGCTTCTTGTCGTGGTTCAAATCCATAGCTACTATTTACACTTAGTTTAAGTCTGTAGCTACTTTTACCTTTGTTCAAGTTGGTAATGTTTATACGTGGTTCAAGTCCATGATCATCCATATCCTTTGTTCAAGTCTTTAGTTACTCCAATTCTTGGTTTAAGTCCTTAATTCTTTTATATTTATCTGATTCAAGTCGTTAACTCTTTTAAGCTTTGGTTAAAGCTTAAAGCTCATGGTTTGGTTCGGTTCAACTTTATGGGAAGTTGTGGCATTGATGGGAACTTCATTGGTTTCTCTTATATCACTTTAACTTTTCTTTGCACATGTTGGTCTTATGGGAGCCCACTCGGGTTTTACTTTTAACTTGTATGATTTAGTTAGCTACTCTCCTTCTCTTTGTGTGTGAGTAGACTTTTCTACATACCTATTAGGTTTTCTCATTCTTATCTCTGGTAGTGTTTAGATTCTCGCATTTCATATTACTTTTGCTTTTCTTTCTCAGTCTGCCTATGATGCCTATTAGGTACTTGTTGTTTTTGGTACTCATACTAAACTATGTATCTGCTTTTGTGATATAGGTTCGAACATGAGCTTCCAGTATTGATGTCAAGCTAGTTGTGGTCATATTTGGAGGCAAGAATGAGCACACAGTGTCCTGAATTTCCCCATCTCTTTCTATACATATATATATTGACTTATCTTTTGCTTTTTGAGATAGTTTTGTTTCTGTGGTCCACTTTTAGGACTTTTACTCATGTTATTAGTAGATCTATACATGTGTCTTCCAGGTTCTGAGAGTGATCCTTTATTTGTATATAGTTTTGGCTTGCTTCTACTTTTCCTATTTGATTGCTAATATTTATGTATTTATTTAGTTGAGTTTAGTTTCTGCCCACAATTGCATAACTTATAATTTTGGGATACAAGTTGGCTTGCCTACTAGTGAGTTATAGTATTCTCCATCATGACTCGAGGAATTATATCGTGACAAGTTGGTATTAGAGCCACATGTTCATCAGTCTCACTTGTACTTGTTCTCTTTTTTATCACTTTTGTGTAGTGTATGTCTTATTGGTTTCATGAAATCTCACTGGTATTACTCTTTTCTCTTTTACAGGATAGCTCATACGTGTAGTAGAGAGATCGGGGTTGACGTACCCAAGACTACAGATAAAGCCCCTTGCTAGGGGTAGAGGCTGACCTCAAGGTCGTTCTAGGGATATAGCCCGATCCCATGATAGAGAGTAGACTCTGAAACTAAATATGGAACCACAGGTAGCTCTAGGACATCATCAGTTAGTAGGCCCGATAGTAGATCAATTACCACCAACCCCTATTACAACTCTAAACCTACAGGTTATGTTAGCCCAGATATTGGCTGAGATAGGGGGTATAGCAGGCCCCAGCTCTAGCTGCTACACCAGCAACACCAGTAGTACAACTTCCATGACATCTATCACCGCCTAGCTGAATGATTTAGAAAACATCATGCTATTGTGCGAGCAGAAGATGCTCGAGGTGTTTCTCATATTATCACTATCGAGGTTTTCTAGGGCTTTTTGGGAGGAAGCCCATGAGTTTCTATTTAATTTTTGTGAGTGGCTACAAACTTTGGGGTTGATGGAGTCATGAAGAGCCGACATCACTACTTATTAGCTAGATTGGCCTGCCTGGAAGTTGTGTCTTTTATATTTAGAAACTAGGTCAGCTAGGTCTCAACTAGTATTATGGGCAGATTTTTCTGATATCTTCTTGCATAGGTTTATCCTTTGGAGCATCAGAGATAAGTTTCGAGATTAGCTTTTGCGGTGGAAGAAGGGCTCCATGACTATGTAAGAGTATGAGTCCAAATTCCATGACCTCTCTAAGCATGCCACCATTATCTAACCCATCGAGGATGAGAGAGTTTGATACTTTATTCAAGGATTGAGACTCCAGCTGCAGATTAAGATTCAATCCCTACTTTTACTAGGCCACTCCTTTCTAGATGTGGTGGACCACTCCCTCACACTTGAGTTGCTCCATCGTGAGGCCTAAGAGGGCAGCGGCAATAGAACCAGGCAAGATGATAGCCATGGTGGTCTTTATTTTAGCCCAAGGGACTCATATGATAGGCCCCGTTAGAGGTTCTAATAGGGTCAACCCAGTCGTCTGTTCCAGGCTTTACTATATTGTATAGAGGGTAACTAGCACTGTTAGGATGGCTCTACTGCCAATTTGAGTCAGGGATGGGGTGGTATTCAGATAAGTTCTTTAGGTCGAGGTGGCCAACCTCTAGGTACAAGCAGACCGCCATTAGGGTATTATGACTACAAAGACCTACATCATTATCCCAAAAATGTCCTCTTCATAGGTTAATTGCACCAGTTCCACAGGTAGCGAGACCTATACCAGCAGTAATACTTCTAGTTAGAAGCAGAGGCCAGGGTCAGGACCACCAGGGTGATCATCAAGGAGGACAGAGAGGTCCCAAGTGAGGAAGGACTAGTGGTTAAGTTGTTACATAAGGTAGAGGTGCCCTGAGCTACTTCTTTATAGCTCAAGGTATAGTAGAGTTTGAGGTATCAAATAGTGTGATCACAGGTATGATTCTTTTATTTCATCAGCCCGCCTCCACTTTATTTGATCCAGGCTCTACTTAGTCTTATGTATTTGTGTATCTTGGCTCTCGATGGAGTATGAGTCTAGAGACCTTAGGAGATCCTTTGAATGTTTTGACCCTAGTAGATGATTCTTTAGTAGTGGATCAGGTTTTTAGATCTTATATGGTGATTACGCAGGTCGGGAAACTAGGTTTGATCTTATTTTTCTTGAAATTTATGATTTCAACATAATTCTAGGTATGGACTAGTTATCCCCTAACTGAGCGGTCTTGGAATGCTATGCCTAGACTATTCCCTTAACTATGCCTGGCATTTCGCCAGTTGTGTGGCAGGGCTCTTATAGTCGCACATCAGTTGGAGTAATTTCTTTAATTCAGACTCAGACACTAGTAGCTAGCAGATGTTTGGCATATTTGGCATATGTTAGAGATATTAGTAGGGAGGGCCCTACGGTTGATTGAGTGACTATAGTCTGAGAGTATACGGATGTGTTTCCTACAGACCTACCTGACCTTCCCCCAAGATTTTGATATCATATTTTCTATTAAGAGATGGGTACTCATCCTATTTCTATAACACCATACCGTATGGCCCCCACAGAGCTTAAGAAGGTAAGTGCTCAGCTTTATGATCTCTTAGGTAAGGGATCCATTCGACCTACTATGTAAAGAAGAAGGATAGCACTATAAGTATGTGATTGATTATATGCAACAGAAAAAGGTAACAGTGAAGGACCATTACCCCATGACTCAATCATGGTGAAGAACCATTAACCCATGCCTCAGATTGATCATTTATTTAACCAGCTTCAGGGTGTTGCGGTGTTTTCTAAGATTGATTTGAGATCCGATTACATTTGGAGTAGCGGACATCCCTAAGACCTCTTTTAGGACTCGTTATATCATGACCCAACCCCATAAGCTACGACTGGGGTCCGACCTGGACCCCCCGTATACCTATCAACCAGCTGTGGTTAAATCGAGCTATAAATAACATAATACCATGTAATAGAACCCTATTGGGTGATAACATTTTCATAAACCTGTAGCCTCTTTCATTTGTATCATAACATGAAAGGGCACGCAAGCCAACAAGGCTTCCATAACATAACTACGCGTACAATATATCATATAGACCCATCTGAACCAAACTGAACTTGAAGTAGGAGGGGATGGATTTTAAGGAGTATAGTCTCAGAATCATTCAACTATCCAAATATGCTCCAAAGATGGTTTATGATATGAGAGATAAGATGAGGAAGTTTTTTTCAAGCTTATACAGACACATGAAGGAGTGTCAGAGAGGAGAATCAAAGCAAGAGGTCCAAATTTCCAGGTAATGAGGGCAACCATCGAAAGGGTGGTAATGGTAATCGTTCTTTTTTCCAGAAGAGGTCTTCTAGTTATGGACCATCTACTACTAGTGCACTTACAACTAACCACCGGAATGACCAGAGGTCTCAAGGTAACCAGAATTTCAGAGATGGAGGTTCTCAGTCCCATGTAAGTACGGTCCTGACTTCGTCATGCAAACCACCTTGTGGTAAGTGTAGAAGACTCTACTTGGGAGAGTGGCAAGATGGAACTAATGTTTGTTATAAGTGTTGCCAAATAGGTCACTTCATGAGAGATATCCCATCAGACAAGTAGGGTAATGAGGGAAATAGAGCCCAATATTCTTTGGTAACATAACCAAACAGAGGTAATCAGGGAGGGGCTACTTCAGGAACATGCAGGGGTCCAAACTGTCTTTACACTATGGCTAATCGGCATGACCAAGAAAACTTTCCAGATGTTGTCACTGGTATGCTTCAAATCTTTTCCCATGATGTATATACATTACTAGATCCATGTGCTACTTTGTCTTTTGTGAATCTTTATGTAGCCATTAAGTTTAAAATTCTTCCTAAATGACTCTTAGAACCATTCAGTATTTCTACTCATGTTGATGAGTCCATTCTAACTAAAAAAGTCTACTGTGATTGTATAATCTCCATTTATCATGAAGATACTTCTGAAGACTTAGTTGAGTTAGACATGGCTGACTTTGACATCATTCTTGGCATGGACTTGCTTTATGATTTTTATGCCTCAGTTGATTGTAGAACATGAGTAGTCAAGTTCCAATTTCCAAATGAGCTAGTTATAGAGTGGAAGGGTATTCCATCTTTTCTTAAGGGTCGATTTATTTCATACCTTAAGTCCAGAGAGTTAGTCTCCAAGGGGTGTATCTACCATATTTTTCGAGTTAGAGATGACAATGTGGATACACCATGCCTTCAGTTAGTTCCAGTTGTAAGTGAGTTTCCTGATGTTTTCCCAGAGGATTTATCAGGAGTCCATTCTGATAGGGAGAGAGACTTCGAAATAAATGTTCTTCCTGATACTCAGCCCATTTCTATTCCTTCATATAGAATGGCTCCTATAGAATCAAAAGAATTGAAAGATCAGTCTAAAGATGTCTTAGATAAAGGGTTCATTAGGCTGAGTGTCTTACCTTAAGGTGCTCCTATCCTATTCATGCAAAAAAAGATGGTTCATTGAGGATATGCATAGGATATCGTCAGCTGAATAAGGTCACTATAAAGAATAAGTACCCTCTTCTGATAATTGATAATCTTTTCTACCAACTTTTGGGTGCCACTTGTTTCTCCAAGATAGACCTCAGATTAGGATATCATCAGCTTAAAGTAAGAGAAAGTGATAGTCTAAAGAAAACTTTTAGAACCAGGTATGGTCACTACGAGTTTCTAGTTATGTCATTTGGTTTGACTAATGCTCCTGCAATATTTTTGGACCTCATGAATAGGGTGTTCAAGTAGTATCTAGACATGTTTATTATCGTGTTTATCTATGCCATACTGATCTATTGGAGAAGTGAGGATAAGCATGCCAACCATGTCAGAATTGTTCTCAAGACTCTAAAGGAAAAGGAGTTATATGCTAAGTTATAGAAATGCGAGTTTTGGCTTGCATCTGTGGAATATATAGGCCATATTATTTTTTGTGATGGAATTCAAGTTGATTCGCAAAAAATTAAGCTGTTAAGAACTAGCCCAAACCCATATCCCCGACAGACATAAGAAGTTTCTTGAGTTTGGCTAGTTACTATAAGAGGTTTATTAAAGCATTTACATCTATATCATCACCATTGACTAATATGACGTAGAAGAAGACTAAGTTTCAATGGTCTGATGCTTGTGAGAAGAGCTTTCAAAAGTTAAAAACAATACTGACTACTGCTCTAGTTTTGTCCCTACCCAAGGGAACATATAGATTTGTGAATTATTGTGATGCGTCCAGAGTTAGACTGGGTTGAGTTTTGATGCAGAAAGTCAAAGTCATAGCTTATGCTTCCAGACAACTTAAGATCTATGAGAGGAATTACTCGATCTATGATCTAGATTTGGCAACGGTAGTATTTTCTCTCAAGATTTGGCTTCATTATCTTTATGTCATGCATGTTGACGTGTTCATAGATCACAAAACAAGGCAATACATATTCAGTCAGAAAGAGCTGAAATTGAGGTAGAGAAGATGCCTTGAGTTTCTCAAGGACTATGACATAAGTATCTTCTACCATCCAGGTAAGGGTAGTGTTGTTGTTGATACTTTTAGAAGGTTATCCATGGGAAGAACCACTTATGTTGACGAAGAGAAGAAAGATTTGGCCAAAATATGCATAGACTTGCATGATTGGGAGTTTGTCTTATGGACTCTGATGAGGGAGGTGTGATTGTAAAAAATAAAGCTGAGTCTTCATTAGTGGTTGAGGTAAAGGAAAGCCAAGATCAAGATCCTATTCTTCTTTAATTGAAAGATGATGTTCATAAACAGAAGGTGATGGCTTTTAACAATGAAGGAGATGACGTGTTTTGAATATTGATAGTCTTCGAGATAGAATTATGGTTGATGGCCACAACACTAGATATTCCATTCATTTTAGTTCTACAAAGATGTACCACGACTTGAGAGAAGTCTATTGGTGGAATGGTATGAATAGAGATATAGTAGATTTTGTATCCAAGAGCCCGAATTGCCAACAAGTCAACATTGAGAATCAAAGGTCTTATGGTGTAGCTTAGAATATAGAGTTACTAGAATGGAAATGGGAGATGATTAATATGGATTTCATAATAGGCTTACCCAAGGTCTCAGAGACAGCATGTTTCGATTTGGGTAATTGTGGATAGAATGACCAAATCAACCCTTTCTTACCAGTTTAGTCAAGCTCACTTCCTACCCGTTAAGACTACAAAATTAGTAGAGGATTATGTGAGGTTTTGCATTATAGAAATAGTCATATTGCATAGTGTTCCCTTGTCTATTAGCTCAGATAGAGGTACCTAATTCACTACATAGTTTTGGAAGTCATTTAAGAAAGGTTTGGGTTCAAAGCTGAATCTTAGTATCGCTTTCCATTCGCAGACAGATGGTTAGGTAGATCATATAATTAAACCCTCAAAGATATGTTGATAGCTTATTTTACTGACTTCAAAGGTAATTGGGATGGACATCTACCACTTCTTCAGTTTTCTTATAATAATAGCTTTCATTCAATTATTTAGATGGGTCCATTTAATGGTCTATATGGGAGGAGATATAGATCACTGATTAGTTGGTTTGAGGTTGGTGAAGCTGAGTTGATAGGGCTAGACTTGGTTCATCAAGCTATTGAGAAGGTAAAGATTATCCAAGAGAGGTTAAAGATTGTGCAAAGATGTTGAAAATCCTATGCTAATATTAGGAGAAGAGACTTGGAGTTTGAGGTGAATAATTGGATGCATTTGAAAGTTTCGCCCATGAAAGGTGTTATGAGGTTTTGGAAGAAAGGGAAGTTGAGTCCTCATTACATTTGTCATTATCCTATTATAAAGAGAATTGGCAACATCACCTATGATTTAGAGCTTCTATCAGAGTTAGATGCTACTCATTCAATGTTCTATATCTCCATGCTTAAGAAATGCTTTAGAGATATTTCTCTCATTGTTCCTATAGAAAACATTAGAGTGAATGATATCTTGCCCTATGAGGAGGTTCCTATCTAAATTCTTGACCGTCAGGTTCATAAATTAAGGACCAAAGAGGTTGCTTCAGTCAAAGTTTTATGGCGAAATTAATTCATTGAGGAGGCTACATGGGAAGCCAAAGGGTATATGAAAGCCATGTACCCACACCTATTCATTCTTCCTAGTGCCGATGTGGAATGTAATATTCCTACTCCTATCTTTGAGTTAGTACTTGCTTGAGTTTGAGTAATTGAGTAAGTTATTCTTGAGTTTGATGTTTTAAACTTCTTGCATTATATTTGTGCCTTGAGTAAATTCTAATCTTGGTCATCATTCAAGGATGGATGATCCCAAGCGGGAGATATTATAACACCGCATACTATTCTAGCCTAGACAATGAGTAGAAACTATGTCTCATAGGAGTCCTTATGGGTTGTAGGTGGCCATTCATAGGTCACCCCAACAATTAGAGAAAATTATAGTTTATTTCAAACCCACCCTATGAGTGTCTTCTATGCCCGTAAGAGTTCCTACGGATCATAGATAAGGTTTGTAGGTGGGGGATCAATGACCTTGAGATTCTTATATGCAGGACTTTACCTATGAGTTAGCAGGATGACCCTTAGATGGTCCTATGACTTGTAGAAGTTTTCTGCAGGTCCAACTTGAAAAATCCAGGATGAAGCCTGGCATCCTACGAGCTGAGCTGACCTCTAGGACCCATCAATTGATCTATTACCCATAGGAGCTTGGTCGTATACCCCCTTACCAATATTTAGTAAGTCCCTATTTTGGACCATGGTACCTACGAGTGACCTTCTACGCTCCATAGGAGTTCCTACGGTTTGTAGGAAGGTATCCATAGGCGACTCAAAACCAAATTTAATGAGGGTTAGTTTGTTCTTTTCCCGCCTTTTCTAAACTTAACCCAACCCACTTTAGGATAAAAATTAGTCCCTTATCAGTACCCAAAGAGGTTTTCTGTCATTAACACATAGAACTTTTGAAAAAATGGATTGGAGAGAAGAAGAAGAGCTAGGGTTCAAGAGATTCAAGCCAAGTCTTCAATTTTCACATAGATCATCCTCATTCCATATATGTAAGACTATTTGAATGTTGGAATAAGTTCGTCCTCATTCCCTATGTGTTCCTACAATCAAGTTAAGCTTTGGGTTTCAATTTCAACTCCATTAAAGTGAATATTGTTTGTGTAAACTCATTGAGTTATAGTATATGTTTTATTATACTTTATTGAGTTGAGTTTTGAGATAATCGAGTCATATTTGCATTCACATAAACCCTTGTTGAGTTTTAAATTTAATTATTTTATGCACTTCTTTGAGTTAATGAATGAGTATTTTCATCACATACTTGAAAAACATTTTAAGCATGAGTTGAGTTTTAGAATTCTCTTAATTAACATTTGAGCAGGAGTTGAGTTGAGAAGTCTCTTAATCATATTTTGAGCACGAGTATAAATAATTTTAAACATCTATTTTAAGATTGATTTGAGAATAAAATTCATATTTTTAAGTATTCATTGAGTTGATATCATATCCTATAAAGAGAAGAGAGGAGTTGAGTTTTGAACTAAGTCCAAAAGAGACTAAATGAGCTATTTGAGTAAATGTACTCACTTGAGTTATGAGCATATAAATTATATTTTTGGGAGTAGTATTGAGCACCAATTTAGGGTAAGAGTATATAACAAATTAAATCCTATAAACTACGTAGCTAGCATAGGATAGGATCCTACTATTCATTTTGGCAACTCCTCATTGTCCCAAAAGAAGACTTGTATCATATCTAGAGATGAGTTGCATCCCTTACCCTGGAAAGTTGCTTGACAGATGTGGCAACAACAACTCTTCGTTGTATCACCATATAGCTCATAAGTGATGGTTGTCGGTTAGAGAAACTTCCCAAGAGTAAAATATTATATTTTCATATACTGAGCAACATTTATTATTTCATGTATTTTAAAGCATTGTCGTTTATTATATTGCATGGTTTATTGAGTTGAGCTATTTTCAGAGTTGAGTTACTTGAGTTGAGTATGTTTCCTCTCAACTATTTTACATACCGTACATATGTATTGACATCATTTCATGATGCAGAGACAGGTGATAGAGATCCTCAACAGACACAACGTTAAAGATTCACCTTTCTATTCAACTTTGGTTTGACTTCTTTGAATTCAGAGGAGCTCTTGAGTCATTTAATTTCAGTTCTTTTATTTATCAGTTTGAGGTAGCCATGGGCCTGTCCCGGTACCTATCTCTTAATAATTAGAGGCTTCATACTATCATAAAGTGTTGAATTAATTTCTTTAAGTATGTTTTGAAAACAATTGAGTTATGTCTCTTATATTATTATATCTTTGAATTTTATGATTTAAACTAAGTATTATGTTTGCATGTTTTATTGTACCCATTTGAGTACCATTACAAGTTAATGTCCTCTACTTAGTGTGTTTACCAGGACAAGGGTTATCTTGGGAACCAGTAATGGTTTCTAAGTGTCCGCCACACATAGAATGTAGACTTGGGGGGAGTACTCTAGGCGGGGCTAGCACTCGAAGACCATTGTTGGTACCCAAGTGAACCACTTGGTCCAATCACACAACCATTCACCAATATTTTAAAAAAGGAAGACTTAACTTATCAAGAAACATGACTTATAAGATAAGGAAAAAGGCTAAAAAATCTTTCTAATCAATCAAATCAACAAGACTAGTATGGATGAAACTAGCCAAGAGACATTATCCAATCAACAAATCAACAATCTAGTATATGAAGACTCTATCAACATTCTAAGTAGTACCAATGAAACTTTCATGGTTACCTTAAGTTAAATAAAGAAAACTAAATCAAAAACTAAAAAGATAAATGTGGTATTCTCCGGAATCTGAGAGGACTAACAAATCAGCTGAATACGAATAGATCCTCAATGATGCGCCTATTGATGATCTCTATTACCTGCCTCTACATCATAAAATAATACAGACCCAAATAGACATTAGTACACAAAATGTACGAGTATTTAATATGGCATAATGAAACATGTATAAGGTAGAATAAACTCAACTCAAGTAACTCATTCAAGGGTAAGGAATTCAATCAGGATGTCAGAAGTCTAAAGTAAGGGAAGGTTTAGACAGAGACCAATCATATACAATACAATCCAATCAAATTCCATCCAATCCAATAAAAGTACTATCAATACCTATATGGGAGTTTTTCTTATCCAAAAACAATCACTTATGAGTCAGTGATAGTACAACAAGGCGACTTTGTGGCCACGTCTGTTCATTACCTTTCTAGGGTAAGAATGAATAAATGGATCTAAAACCAATCAAGTCCTATCATTTTAGGAAAATAATTTAGGAAACATCCAACTTAACAGGTCAATCCTCTCCTATGTTTGGCGACGTACTTATTGGGTTTGAGTTATTACTCACTCTTACCCAATTTGGTGCTCAATACTCTTCCCAAGACTCAAAGCTCATAAGATAATTAATCCCGATCAAACTAAATCAATAAGTCTCTATTGGACTATTTTTAATTTATCAATTCTATCAAATCAATTCTATCAACCAGTTAATTTCCCAATCATTTATTTTAAGAAAAGTTTTAGACAATCATTTATGACAACATTTAGTTGAAACCATTAACTTGGATTCAATTATGAAAGTAGAAAGTACGATCAGTTCATCAATACTCTCATCATGCTCATATTCCAATCACAATCATACATTCACAAGTTCAAGGGTCTAGACTCAATCTTTAGATATATACAATTTAATATCAATCAACATGCTATTAGGGTTTATGAAACAAGTAGTTCAAATTATATATTCAAGGAATTCATTCGTAGAAAGGCAAGAACTTATTAATAATTATTAAAACGTGTAAACTTTAGGAAAGAAATTCGCAAGAAACACATTAATGGGGACTCAATCTAGTCACAATCAACCTATCAAAATCATGGGTACATGGAGGAACAAAATCCATGTTTTAGTTCAGCTTACATACCTGGACTCAAAGATCATTCGAGAATTTGAAGAATTCACTTGAAGAACTAAAACCCTAGCTTTTCGCTTCTTCTCAAATCCTTGCTCTCAATTAGTCTAAGTGTTAATGAGACTTAGGTGTTTAAGATACTGATAAGGTACTTAATTTAGTCCTAAAATGTCAAGGTTTTAGTTTGGGAAGGGTGGGAAAAGACATGAATACCCTTTATAAAATCAATTCTAGCCATCTATGGGTCAGTTCTATGACTTGTAGAAACTTCTACGAGTCATAGAAACCCACTCGTAGACTTGTACTGTGGTCTATAAAGTTTGCTATGAGTCAAGTCTATGACTCGTAGAAAGTGTTATGGGTCGTATGCCTTTCTTTTCTTTTCAACTTTCTTAGACTCTAAATCTCTTTTACTGGTCATTTCTACAACTCGTAGATTCTTTAATGGATCATCGACTTCACTCATAGAAGTAACTTGGAGTCTTGAATTTTTTGGCTAAATGTCAAGGGTCTCTATGAGTCGTTTCTATGACTCGTAGTCATTTCAACGATTTCTCTTATCGAATTATACCTAAAGTACTGAGGATTGTGTTTTTTAGAAGCTGAGCAACGAATCTATGACTTATTTTTACGAGTGGTCGATATCCTTATGAATCATAAGGTCAATTCATAGGGAGGCTTCTCAGACCTAAATTTTCACCAAGTATTGGAAGAGTCTACGAGTCATTCCTATGACTTGTAGAACTCTTTACTGGTCGTGGAGGACACTTATGGTCTATTGATCAGTTTATTTTTCTCAACTTTCCTCAAGGTTCTCGGACTCCATCTAGGTTAGAATAATAAATGGTGTGTCACGACCAAACCCCATAAGCTGTAACGGGTGCCCGAATTAGACACGCACGTGTACCCCTACCAACTATAGAAGGCTTGAAAGCCCTAGTTCAATCGCTATGGGTTGCATCTATCACATTATGAGGGTTAGGGATGTCGACTCCAAAAGTCCTTCTACTGTGTCTGTTCCTATAATTAATGAGTTTCCCGATGCCTTCCCCGATGACCTTCCCAATGTCCCTCCCAAAAGAAAAGTTGATTTAGGTATCGAACTTCTCCCCAATACCAAACCTATTTCCATTCCTCCTTATCGAATGACCTTAGTGAAATTAAAGGAGTTAAAGGAACAATAAGGGACTTGTTGGAGAAAGGATTAATAAGGCTAAGCATTTCACCATAGGGTGTCCCCCATTGTTTGTGAAAAAGAAGGATGGATCGCTTTTGATATGCATAAATTACTGGCAATTGAACAAGGTGATTATTAAGAACAAATATCCAAGTCCTAGGATTGATGATGTATTTGACCAATTGCAAGGGTCTTTGGTCTGGCTATCACCAACTAAAGGTGAGGGAGTGTGATATTCCCAAGATAGCATTTTGAATAAGGTATAGTCACTTTGAATTTATGGTGAGGTCGTTTGGGTTAACGAATGCATCGGCGGTATTTATAGATCTAATAAAAAGGGTGTTCACACCTACCTTGATCTTTTTATGGTGGTTTTAATTGATGACATCTTGATTTAATCTCGAGATGAGGAAGAACATAAGAGTCACTTGAGAGTTATGCTTCAAACCCTAAGGGATAGGTAATTATTTTCCAAGTTTAATAAGTGTGATTTTTTGTTGAAAGAGGTGGTGTTTCTTAGTCACATAGTGTCCAATGATAGGATCAAGATTGATCCTAAGAAGATGGAGGTAGTGAGGAATTAGCCTAGATCATTGACTCCTTCGTACATTAGGAGCTTTTTGGGTCTAGTTAGGTATTATAGAAGGTTCATCAAAGGGTTCTCTTCCATCTCATCTCCTATGAAGAAATTGACCTAAAAGAAGGCGAAGTTCTTACATATGGATGAGTATAAAAGGAGTTCTCAAACGTTGAAAGACCGACTTACCTCCGCTCCTATTTTGACTTTACCAAAAGGAGTAGAAGGGTTTGTGGTTTATTATGATGCTTCAAGGGTTGGTTTGGGTTGTGTCTTGATGTAAAACGTCATAGCCTATGCGTCTAGGAAATTGAAGGTGCATGAGCATAACTACCCTACCTATGATCTTGAGTTAGTGTCCATTGTATTTTCTCTAAAGATTTGTGGCACTACCTCTATGGGGTGCACGTGGATATGTTCACCGATTACAAGAATATTCAAGAGTGTTCACCCAAAAGGACCTCAATCTAAGGAAAAGGAGGTGGCTTGAACTCCTTAAGGACTATGACATTAGTGTGCACTATCATCCAGGTAAGGCCAATGTAGTCACTGATGTACTGAGTAGGGTGTCTATGGGGAGTGTAGATCATGTTGAAGAAAGGATGAGGGAGATGGTAAAGGATATTCACCAATTAGCTAGATTAGGGGTAAAGTTGAGTAGTTTCGGTGATGGAGGTGTGTTCGTGCAAAATGGGTCCAAATCATCCTTGTTAGTGGATGTTAAGTCAAAATAAGACCTTGACCCAACATTGGTGGAGTTAAGGAAATTGGTAAAAGAAAAGAAAGTAGAAGTCTTTTCACAAGGGGGAGATGGGATACTTCACTACCAAGGTTGATTGTGTGTACCAAATATGGATGGCCTAAGGGACATGATCGTGAAGGAGGATCATAATTCATAATTTTCTACTCACCCCAGTTCAACCAAAATGTAACAAGACTAAAAGGAGATTTATTAGTGGGGTGGAATGAAGATGGACATAGAAAAGTTCATGGTTAAATGCCCAAATTGTCAACAAGTCAAGGCCGGGTAGCCTAGCCCAATACATTGAAATCCCCACTTGGAAGTGGGAAGACGTGAACATGAACTTTGTAGTAGGTTTGCCTCATACTCTAAAACATCATGATTCGATTTGGGTGATTGTCGATAGAATGATGAAGTCGGCTCACTTGCTACCGGTCAAGACTTCTTATAGTGCCAAAGATTAGGCTAAGTTATACATTCAGGAATTGTTGAGGTTGCATGGTGTGCCCTTGTTAATCATTTCCAATCGTGGTACCCAATTCACTTCTCATTTTTTAAAATCATTTCAAATGGGACTTGGTACTAAGCTGAAGCTAAGTACTGCATTTCATCCTTAAACTAATGGGAAAGCCGAGCATTCAATTCAAACTTTAGAGTATATGTTGAAGTCTTGTGTGTTGGAGTTCAAAGGTAGTTGGCATTACCATCTACCGCTTATTGAATTTGCATACAACAATAGCTACAACTCGAGTATTGAGATGGCATCGTTTGAGGCTTTGTAAGGGAGGCAATGTAGGTCTCCAATTGGTTAATTCGAAATGGGTGAGATAACATTGTTGGGTCCCAATTTGGTGCTAGATGCCTTGGAAAATATGAGGTTCATTAAAGAAAGGTTGAAGATGGCTCAAAGTCACTAAAAGTCCTATTTCGATACTAAGATAAGGGATGTCAAATTTTAATGTGGATGATTGGGTATACTTGAAGGTTTCACCCATGAAGGGTGTAGTTTTGATTGGTAAGAAAGGGAAGTTGAGTCCTAGGTATGTAGGGCATTATAAAATATTGGGTCATGTTGGCAAGGTTGCTTATGAGTTAGTATTGCCATTAGAAGTGGCTATGGTTCATCCGGTATTCCATGTATCTATGTTGTGGAAATGTGTGGGTGATCCAAGTTCTATTTTCCCTATAAAAGTGGTGAATGTTGAAGAAAACTTGACTTATGAAGAGGTCCCGATTGAAATTTTGGACCGGCATGTCAAGAGATCGAGAAACAATAAAGTTGTATTCGAAAAACTTCTTCGGAGAAATCAATAAATCGAAAGTGCTACATGGGAAGCCAAAGCAGATATGATTAAGTGATACTCTCATCTCTTTCATTCTACTCAAGCCTAAGGTATTACATTATTCATGCTCAAATTTTTTAAGACTCCTACGTTTCAGTTTTTCCTAAGTCTTCCACATACATGTATGTCATGAAATTGATTGTAAGTCATGTTTTATGTTAAGTATGAAAGTCTCAGGGCTTATGCACATTTAGGTGTCATTACATTCATGTTGGATTGCTAGTCCTTATTTCGTGTCTTTTCTATTCTAGTAAATCTCATTCGAGGAAGAATGTTCCTAAGGGGGAGAATTGTTAGACCCCGTGATTCAAAAAGTCAAAATAAAGGAACAAATCTTAGAAAATGGACTGAAAGAGCTCCTACGACTCAACCTATAATTCGTAGGTACTTCTATGAGTAGTAGGACTTCCTTGTAAAAGTGAGGGGGAGGTAGGGAAATAGACTAAGGGTCAGGAAGACCCTATGAGTCAAGTTAACGACTCATTCTTCACTCAAAGACTCATAGAGATGAGTCATAGGGGAAGTTCTGAGGCTCAGCCTTCAAGGTTCCTAAAACCCTACAGGACGAATACCTTCTGCTACCCGTAGTAGAGAATCATTTCTCATGGTTTTCCCAAACCCTATAGGACTAGTCATTTTATGACTCATGGACCCTTCTACGACTCGTAAGGGTCGTTCGTAGGTTTGTACAGCTCATTTTTGATGAAGGGTATTTTAATCTTTTTATATATTCTACCATTAAAGTGAGGTCTTTTGGGGGACTGATTTTACCCTATCTACGGACCCTAAGTCTTCCAAAGTCTCTCATTCCTCACATTAACTCCCCTATAGAAAATCCTTTTCTCTCAAGGTTTCTCCCAACTGCTTCACCTTTCAGGCTAGGATTCATTCTAAAGGTCTTCAAGTCTCCATTTTCAAAGCTTGCATTAGGGATTTATTCTCCAAGGTATTTGGGTATTGATTCATGGATCCTTTCATCCATGAACCCCAAATGAATTCTCAAAGTCTTTTATTTAACTCAAGTATGAAATTTCATGAATTTTCATGTCATGATCTAAAATACATAGATTATTGAGTATTTAAAGTTTATTTACCTATTTTAATTTATATTGGAACTTAAATGCATTGAATTTTTGAGCTATCAAAGAACTTTATATGAAGGTGTGAAAGGGTTTTAAAGTGAATCGGTGGATTATTTCACGCATGTTTTAATTGATGCATTCCATTACTCTCATGCATGCTAGCATTGATTTTAATTATTTGAAAGTTGAATTAAAAAGAACCCACCTAGTTTTATTATATTTTAATAAAGTTTGGCTTGAAAGCTTTTGACTCCAAATGAATGTTTATGAAAGCAATTTCTATAATGAAAAAGGGAGTCTTACTAAATGAAAGAATAATGAAATGATGTGAATGATGGATTTCTATGCAAGAAGGACAATTCTTGCATACTAGAATCACTAAATATTTTAAGGAGCTATTGTACCGAATGATGATTTGATATCTTAAAATATATGTATGATTATATTACTAAGATATACTATTCTGTCGGATTTGTCTTAGCACCGAATGGGGCATTGAGGAGGGATTTGGTAAGAGAATTCTAGTAGCAACCCCTTGTCTCATTAACTATGTACCAACATAGTTGTAGGCCTAGGCTAGTGGATCCAAAAAATTCCTTAAAGTTAAAGTTAAAGAATGAATGTAAAATTTGAAGGAGTTCTACCTTGGCAAGTAGTCTTCCCTCTTCCAATGTGAGGGTTACGTTGGATTCTATGTAATAGCTCGCATGGTCTTAAATGAGACATCTTCCCATAAATGAATATTTTTAATGTTATTTACTTTATGTCTCATGCGTGCATCTACTTATGTACTTTACGTTATAATGCCTTAACGTTTCAATGAATTGCATGCCTACATACTTAGTACGTTTAAAGTACTAATGCATACTCTTTTGCCAACATAATATAACCATGTAGGTACCATCGTTGCTCCATATTCACCTCCACGTGTCTAGTTGAGTTCGTTGAAGGTTACCATTGGGTTGAGTTCTCATATTTCGAGAACAATATCCCTTTCCTTTTCTAGCTTATGTTATGTATAGACTTTTGGATACATTTCATAATAATTATTCTTATTTCAACTAAGGGTGAGCTAGGAATATGTCTTAGGCCCCGCCAAGTCTATAATTTAGAGATTTTATTGGACATATGCAAGTGAAGTTTGACCATTATGGTTTTTGTTGAAATATTTCCCTTAGTCCTATTTTCCCTTTTTATTTCCGCTTATTGTTCTTTCTCATTACTTATGAAGTCTTAATAAATTCTAAGAGGCTTGGGTGAGGTTCCTTCGGGTTCTTCATTCGCCATGTCATATCTAGGACCTACGCTTGGGTCATGACAGACTGGTACCCATAATCTAAGTTGTTCGATAATGGTTTTGTGAGTCCTTGTTGGGCTCATTTTGTATGATGAATTGTGCCTTCTCGTATGGTGTTTGTGTTTGATGTTATTTCTTGCCTGGTTGTCTTATATTTCTATATTGTGTCATTACCATGCTTTCTAATTACACGTAGTTCCTTCAATAGGCTTTGTTATCTCAATGAATTTATGAGCACATGACTCAAAATCATCTTTGTGAAAAATAAGTAGTAATAAATTCCAAGTATTTTGTTCATACCACGATTCTTTCTCAAGGAGAAAATTTTTATTTAATTTTTTTTATTCTTAAGTCTTTCTGTGCCAAAGCGGTTTGTCTTTTCCATATGATAGATTGAGAGGCAATTTTCTTAAGGAAAAATTTCAAGTTTTACTTTTAGTTGAGTCTTGTTTCGCACTTATAGAAACAGGGACCATCCTAAATTTGTGTAATAAAAAAGAAGGTTGAAAATGATTTCAAAATAAGGAAAAAGAAATTTGAAGCAATCTCTTGTGATGGCTCATATATTCTTTGTTTGTTTTTATAATTTAAAAATAGGTGTAAAATCATGTTATTGTAGTTTGTCAAAAGTCATTCGATTTAATTGATCTCAAGACAAAATAGATATTTTGTTGGGTTTTGATTCCTTGTGTGGTAAGATTTTGATTAATTCTTGTGTATGCATATTGTCTAGATTTTACCTCAAAATGTACTTCAAGTCGGAATCCTAGATATGACTTGTTTGAAAGATGAACCTAAGCCCTCTTTGACTATCCACTTTACCCAAAAATTTCTTTCCATTTATATGATCTTAGTCAACCCCATTGATCCTAAACTTAGTTTTTTTATCACCATTTTGCACTCCTTAACCTTTTTGAATCCTCTATTTTGGCACCCTCATATCTCCCTATTTGTTAATGATGAAATAGGCTAAAATCCTATGTTTAGGAAAGAAAAAATGAATAAATTGTGATATCAACAAAAGCCTTAGTTTAGGCCTTAGTTTAGCCTAAGTTTGTGCACAAAGAAAAGAAAGGAGAATTAGCTAGAAAGTGTTAGAGCACCATAAATTTCAAAATGAAAAGTGTTTAAGTGAACTCATGAAAAAAAAACAATCAAAAGGGAAAATTGGTGCTAGATCATATTGTGCACTGACATCATAGAAAAGAAATATGTGTGTTTGAATGAATGAATATCATAAATAGGATAAATAAGGTGAAAGCAAGTCAATGATGTGAGCGGTGTGCTCAAAAGTGAGATGTGATAGCATTAGGGAGATTTTTTTAGTCACATAAATTAAATGATATCCTACCTTTTGCCCGAGCAGAGTTAAACCCGTAAGTCCTAAGTGATTTTGAGCCTTTTAAATCTTCATTGGTGGTGATTTACATGCATGGCAAGCCTATGGGTCAATGTGTGTATGCTTGATATTTTTTGTGAGAGTAAGAGTTTTGATTGATCTATAATCCCTAGAATTCATGTTCATAATTGTGAGCGGGATTCTCTTTTATGTGAGTTGCATTACATCCTTCAATTGAATGGTAAGGTCTTTATTTCAATTGAGTTGCATGAATGCAATAAATTTGTGTGAATTCTTAGGCAAACCTTGAAGGTTGAATTCTTTAGAATGGTGTTTGGATGTAAGATTGTCCCAGATTTGTGTTTTAAAAGTGCTTTGAATGAAAAAGTTTTTGAAACAAAGAAAACACTTGCCTCTTGTTGATTGTGGAATCAATTATCAGTTGTACTTGTATATAGTGTTTTGTTTTTGTTGTTTTTGAGTCTTAATGTGTAATTATGCAAATTCTATCTTGAGTATGCTGAGTGTATATCATATGCTTAGTGAATGTTTTGTTTGAGGACAAGTAACAGTTAAGGTTTGGGGGTTTGATGAGTTGATATTTTACCAACTCATTAGACTCAAATTCATGAATTATTGCTATACTTTAATGTTAATTGAGGGGATTTTAAGCCCTAGTTCTCTTGTATGCTGGAAGTCCTCAAAAAGAAATTATGTTTGAAGGATTTGGAGCTTAAATTCACTAAAGCACACTCGACGAAGAAATTAGAGCCCAATAGGAGCAAACCGGCCTCTCGCCGGCTAAACGTCAACTAGACAAGAAGAAAGTTGTCCAAGCACCAACGATTCACTAGTGTTGTACATTCCATATCGACTTTTCACTGATCCAAAAAAAGGTGCTACTAAAGAAAAGAAGGTTGTAGTTGCACTGTGATTGGCACTATAAAATTTTAAACCGGTGTATCACCAGTCTTGTGCAAGTCATACACGAAAGTTAGAGGGCATAAATGTACTACAAGATTAAAGTGATTCTTTTGGAAGGTTCCAAGTATAAAATTGGGATTTGTGTAATTGTGTACTATTATCTTCTTCCCAATTGGGAATAGTGTAAAGAGTTCTCTTTTTTGATAACTTGGTAATGGTAAAAAGTAGAGAGAGAGTAGCTAAGAAATTTCTTTCTTGCTAAGGAAGAAAACTCAAATTGTGTATATCTCAAAACTTGGAATTCAGATTTGGTAATCAATTTTTCTTGAAGTAGAATTTTCCTATATGGCTATATTCTCTATTTATTTAATTAAAAGTAGCTAAATATATAGCTAGCGGTGTATATTCATGAGGTGGGTGTAAAACCCATACGGTATTAATTTATTAGCTATGAAATTAGTTGTTATGTATAGATCTATTGATATTTTGAAGTTATAATCTAAACATCAGTGGTTCCAAATATTGGTTGAACTCTCTAACACTATTTTGGATTTAGAAATCAAAATAGAGATGGGTAAGACTACTTTAGTGAGGACTTGGTGAAATTAGTCATTAGATTAGAGCTAGAGATAGTCTAATTGTCACGATCCAACCCCATAGGCCACGGCTGGGGTCCGACCTGGACCCCCGTAGACATATCTATCAGTTGTGGTCAGGTCGAACTGTAATTGATATAATACCAAGTAATAGAACCCTATTGGGTGATAACATTTTCATAAACCAGTAGCCTCTTTCATTTGTATCACATCATGAAAGGGCACATAAGCCGACGAGGCTTCCATACGTATAAACCTTTACAATATTTTATGTAGACACAGCTAAACAAAAATTACACATACAACCCACATATACATGTCTGCAGACCTCTAACAATATTAATGACAACATATGGCGGGACAGGGCCCCCACCGTACCCCTAAATAACAAAATAATACTATACATTAACGGCCAGTGCCAAAAACTAGGCTCCAATATAATGGAGCCTCTTCCAGCTAAGCTGAGCAGAGTCCTAAGCTGACGGACTTCCAAAACCTGTACCTATACCTGCGGGCATGAAACGCAGCCCCTCGAGAAAAGGGGGTCAGTAGAACATATGTACTGAGTATGTAAAACATAATACAATACGAATGGAGGCATATATGAAATAGAGAAGCAGAGGATAAAATATTAAATCAAAAACCTGTACTTGGGAAAGTAAAATCATGCATGCTCAAATTTTCAATATGGTCGGCCCTATCAGGGATCCGGTGAATCATATATGTAGAACCATCACCTCCTTATTACAACACATCATCACATATATACATACGTACCCGGCCCTCTAGTGAGGGAGCGATGAATAATGTAGTAGAATTGTGCACGAATTCGATAACTGGCCTGGGACTCAGAGAAGAAGTGTTATAGTATATACGAGTAGAGTAGTGAGAAACAAAACACAGTTTAAATCATTATCTGAGACTCAATGAAGTCATCAAGTGAACCATCACTTGGAGATCAGGGTAGGGAGTATCTGACGTATACCCTCTAAATATCACTACGGACTAGGTAAAAAGGAGTTTTGAAAATCTTAGACATATACTAGTGTGAAATATCTTATAGAAGTCCAAGCATTGGTTATCTCAGAGCCTTTAAAAAAGGTCTTTATCTAATCAATCACTATACAGTCATATAGAAGACTCGAGGAGTAGGAGTTTAACTACTTTAAGGGTCTTAACATCCAGAAGTGATCAAGAGTCCTGAAGTCACATTCAGAACCTAAGAATGAAATTTCCCCAAAGCTTACATCATCCATAGCCTACATCTAAGACATGCAAAAAGAAAGAAGAGATAGTTTCACATACTTATTCCAAAAACATGTCAAGAGAAAGCTTCACATACCTCGTACGAGTTACTCTTTGTCACGTTCGCTTCATCATCCTTTGAACCTATTCAACACGGAAGTAATACGAATATCAACCACTCTTGACTTTTCAATACCTTAATTTTCACCTTAGTATTCATGGAACCTATTTCCTTATTCGTCTCCTTGACGAGTTCTTTAATTAGCTAAGGCGTTAACGAAAATTGAGCAGCATCTTCCCTATAATGTGCCCCATCCGAACTACCAACTAAACTACTAATACCTACAGCCAACCAACAAAAATAACCTTCATCATATTTTTAAGCAATTCACACCAACAATATACAACATAAACTCCAAACGACTCGCTCGAAACTACGATACCAAAATAGGGTGTCTACCCTTTATTTTGCAAAACCTTTAATTATAAGAGACGAGGTGTCATGTGGCTGAAATAAGAAGCACCAAGACCCATTTTAGAACAAATTTAGGCCCTGCAACCAACCCCCACACACCTGCAACAGCACACCACAAGCACAACACTTCACTTCGACGACAATTAAATTATAACGACTACAATTTGGATTGTCTCCAATGTCAAGCATTCCTATACCATTTTTATGTTTATTCCACAAAAAAGGCGTATAATAAAATCCATAACAACACCATAAATTCCAAATTAAAAAGAGAAACCTTACCTTACCCGAAATGGCCAAAACTGCCAAATTGCAACTCGGAACTTCTCCAAACGTGCTGAAATTGAGCGGGCTGTTTATGACCCTTCTATGCTGCCCCAAATTGGAATTTTTGGTTATAAAACACTATTATATAACCTTGGGACACCTAAAATAATTAATTCACGGAACGAAACTCGGAGGCTTACCTTGGCAGCCCCAACCCGTAGCCCCTCTAGCTTGTGCCCCTAGCATTTTCTCTTTTCCTTTCTCACTTTTCTAGGCGTAAAACTGAAGAAATGATTCCGTAGACATCTTAATATACATATATACATATTCATGGGGTTTAGGAACACCGTAGATAATTAATTTACAGAGAAAAATTGAGGAACTCACCTTTAATCCTTCAAACCCGTGGCTGCCTTTTTCCTTTTGTTCTTCATAATTTTTTTCCTTTTCTTGGCTGATGTTTTGGATGAGAAATGAAATTTTTAGTCACCATACACATATATATCATCCTTTTGGGATATTAACACGTGGAAGCCCCTAAGGGTGACATGTTTCACGCCCTTAGGAAGCCACTTCATCTCATGCACCCAATCACATGCTGCCATGTGTCCTTGGTGGGAACCACCCCCAAGTAGGTTGGTCACCTGCATGCTTGAGGTACTTCCATGTGTCACCTTCCTAGGCTGACACGTGTCCTTCTCTTATCTTCCTCGTGGGTTCGTAATCTCATCTTATTTTAAGAGCCTATGTAATCCGTGCTACATAAGCTTGGTATGTCTTTAAGTAACTCAAGTATATAAGACTTCTAAATTAGTAGCTTACGTAGGTAAATCAAGTCCTATGATTCATTTCTTGGCCTCTAACTCATTCCAGATTCTCACGACTCTATTTCCAACCTTCCCTCTTACGGGTATCGCATTCTTCTTTCCTTAGAGTTGTTTGATGTGTGCGGACAGTAGGGGTCTCATAGCCACTTTCAAGAAGAGTAGGAACACGTTTCAAGGTTCAAAAGTGTGGGGTGTAGCATCCTTACCCCCTTTAGAACATTCGTCCTCGAATGTTTACTCGGCTTCTAGGGTTTTATGAGGATTTCGGGGGTTCTGTATAATCGTCATCTCCCAATTCAGTTAGGAGGTTAGATTACCTTTGGTGTATGGTGAGCAAGTGTGGATATTTTCTTTCTACCTCCTTTTTGATTTCTCAGGTCATGTTCTTTCTGGTTTCTGTTTGCCACAATATTGTGATGGAAGTCACATCTTAATCCACAATCGTCTAATCTGTCAATTCAAGATAGCGGTAGGTTTCTCTTCATAGGATAACTCCTTGATTACGTTGACTCTATCCATGGAGAATATTCTGGAAGGGTTTACTTATACCGCTATGGGATATTAATAGGTGGAAGACTAGGGGTACTGTTCTTAAACTAGATAGTAGGGCCATTTTGTAGGTAACTTTTCTATTCCATACATAGTCTGGTAAAGACCAATGTAACTCGGGCTTAACTTCTTCCTTCTTGCCGAACCTCATTACTCCTTTCATGGGCGACACCTTCAAAGACACCCAATCGCTCACTTAAATTTCCAAAGAGCGATGTTAATCGTCTACGTACAGCTTCTGTCGACTTTGAGCAGTTATAAATTTCCCTGAATAGGCTTTACCCTTCTATACCGTTTATCGATCCACATCTAGGATTATTAATCGTGCTTTACTAACATTAACCCAACCAATTGACGATCTACACTGTCTGTCATACAAGTCTCATATGGGGCCATTCAGATACTAAAATGATAGTTAATATCATAAGTACTCCTGATAGGTGGTAGGAAATTGTCCGAGTTACCTTTGGGGCCAACCTCATAGGCCCACAACATATCGTCTATCGTGTAGCTGCTAAACCTAGTCTATCCATTAGTTTAAGGGTAAGGTAGTGTACGAAGGCTTATCGGTCTTCTTCGTTTCTTCGTGGACTGACCTTCGGTAGTTAACTATAACTTGGGCTCTTTCGTTTGGGATAATAGCTATGGGGACTCCATAAGGTACTACTACCCCTTTACCTTATAATTTCACACCTTCTTGGCTGAGCAGGTAGTCATTGATTGACGGAGCATGGGCTATTATTGTTACTATGCCGGCAATATTCCCTCCAGAGTCATATATCCATGGAGTGTGAAGTGAGTCCTGTATCCCAGGTCATATTGTGGAATCTTCGACCTCGTGTATTACTTCCTTTCTTCTGTAAATGACATTAACTAGTACCATGTTGAAGAACTGTGGTATTCAAATGCTCCATCAGTTAGTAATTAGCTAATCCTGCTTGGTTTGCTTAAGTCCCCCTTTTTTCAATTCCCTCAACATAACTTAGAGTACCTTAGGTACATAATCTCATGTCGTTTCTCGCCCACTAGTTCAGATTATTCTATCTCGCACGATCATACTAGCACTAACGTACTAAATTCCATCAGAATTTTGAAGTTAAGCGTGCTTGAGCGAGAGTAATACTGGGATGGGTGACCTTCCTGGGAAGTCTTCGTATCGCGTTTCATTGTAATCCTTGCAATAATGTGTGGGGCACTCAACTTAGCGCAAGATTTACCTTAGTGTGGTCTCGCTAGTCTTCATGTTTTGCCTTGCCCTTTCCTCTTGCAACCGGTATAGGGGTAGATTTTTAGTTCCACTATGACCATGTCACTAGTACCCTACTGTATTCACCCCTTGTGTACGCACCCATTCATTAGGGTTGGCTACTAAGTAGCGCTAAAGTTTGTTCATATAGTGACCTTTATAGCTGCTTTGAGTTCTGTCTATCATTAGCTGGCATAAGCCCGAAGGAGTTTGGCATATGAGCTCGCCATCCTGTAGTAACTAGCTAGTTCTGCCTGTCTTACTTAAACTATTTCACACTTTCCTTACCCTAGCTGGTAACACTTTAGGTTTGTTATCTCGTGTCTTTCTTTACCTTCACGAGAATATGAGAAGGTGCTCAACTTAACCTGAGAAATATACTAGCGTTGTTTCGCTAGGTCTCATGTGTTAGCCTACTGTTCCCTCCCTTATCTTACCATCGATGTCGGGGTAGATCTTTGGTCCAACTGTGGTCATGTCTTACTTTGCCCATAGTACTAATTCCATCTCGATAGTTTGGCTTAACCTATCTTCGCATCTCTCAGTAGAGTCTCCCAAAATATCATAACCGTATTGTCATTATTGAACTCCTATTCCCTTTACCATGTATTTACTCATTTATCCCGATGCTTGTATATACACATCCATAGGTTGCACAACCATTCGGATACAACTTGTAGGAGGTAGACATAGTCCTTCCGTCTCCTGGTTTATTCTATTGTACACATCTCACTCATGTTGGAACTTGCTTGTGTCCCATCTTACTATACTTCTTTCTTTTCCCTTACTCACTCTTTACTCTTCTTATCTCCTACCATAGGAGGTTTTCTCTTCCTTTTCCTTGGTTATGCATCTGTCGCAACCTCCTTTGCGGCCAACTCTATAGCCATCATTTTGGCTTTTGATCTAGCATGATGTCATTATCCACCCTAGTATCTCTTGAGTTATTCGATATACTTTCATTGCTATGCCCTTTTCTTTTTATACTTACCCACCTTCTAGTGTTATGTCATTCAAGGTCTTGTTAAAAACTTCTTAACACTGCCTTACATAGCATTCTGGCTTCCATCCAATTATTGGTGACTTCCAGACTTTCCTAACTTGGTTCAGTAAGGGATCTTATTGAAATTTAAACATCCATTTTAAATATGTTGTCACATCAATTGCTTTTACCTTACCTTTGCCATTCTCTTATTGGCTTACCCCCTTTAGAGGGTATCTACACCTTTTTCTTCTTATACCTTGCTCTATGTCTCTATGTCCAGTCTCAATTTCATCCAAACTCCTTTCTCATACCACTTGGTACTGCATCATGTCCCCGTCTTTTTGCATATTTCTTTCCAACCTGATTATCCATGTACGGGACCTTAGCTAAATCACAAAGCGTCGAGAACCCTTCTCATACATAGTGCAACACCTCATCTATTAATTTGTACTTGAGTAATGGGACTCATGGAACAACTTGTCCATATCCACCTTCTACTTGTCTTCATCCAAGAATTAATTAGGACATGTAGTTGTTCCAATTTCAATTAGGCAGTACTAGTATTCCGATGATAACTTGTTCAAGGTTCTCTTGAAGTAATAGCCTTATCCCAACCTATACCCTTTGTTTCTTGGGGCGAATGGAAGTTGCGCCATTTATTCCTTAAGTTTGTCGTCTTTGTCTTTTAAGGGTTCCATTATTTTCGGGGCAACGTTGTGTACACGCGTCATTCCTTTGTACCTTATGCCCCTTGCCCTTACTATGTACCCAACAACGGCTTTTGATTTAGTCAACACATACCAAGTGTGCCTTACTATTGGTCTTACTTTATCCCCATATTGTTATACCACACCTTTACATTCGTACTCACATTCAGTTCGTAACATCCCTCTGGGGTGCTTCTATTAGCATTTCTTTCTCCAGTGAGTTGGTGGAGAACTATAAACTGTTATCGTAACCCCTTTTCCAACCATTGTTGGAAAAAACTAGAATTTCTTAGACATCACAGTACTTCTTTTAATACTTGACCTACCTAATCTCCTTTTGAAGTTATCCTCGAGTTATGAACAACTTATCTAACTTTCAACTAGGAGTTGGGGCTTGGTACTTTTCAAGAAAAGTGAACTTAATTGTTGGACATTTTACCCTTTACTCGGAGTTTTTCTTTCCTTTCCTATAGCACAAATACGGCTGGAGATACCGTGGTCTAAACTTTGCCACTTAAATAGGCTTTTGTTTCTCTGAAATAAACTTCTCCAAGTAAAAAGGGTACCCCTTATCGATGATCTAAAAGGTACCTCTCACAACTTTAGGTAAACATAATAGGGGTACTTGGTATCAACTTTCAAGACATACTAAAAGTCTATGTTTCATTCGCTTTCCTTGTTTTGGGAAAATTTTAGCAAAGTTTCCTCTATACTCCTTACTTATCCCAAACCTGCATGCAGAAAATACCAACAATGCCTCATAAGGCCTACACATATATATCTTCATATCACATTACATCCACATAGGGCTTTCAATATCATCTCATATCGCAGCCACATAGGGCTTTTAATATCAAAAATAGTATGAAAATAATGGACTTACCTCGTATGTCCAACTTCGAACTGCATTTGTTGCCCTTCCCTATCTACTTTTCTTTCAGGTTTCGCCTTTACATTTCAATCATATGTCAATACCTTACCCAACAGATATCTCCCGTGCCTTTAATTACCTGCGTGCTTCGTAAATTCTCATGTCATCAATTACTTCCTTCTGTTGATGTCATCCTTCTGCTAAAAGCCAAGATTAGTTGTCACGACCCAACCCCGTGGGCCATGACAAGGGTCCGACCTAGACCCCCCGTACACATATCTATTAGTTGAGGTCACACTAAATCGTAAATAAGATAATATCAGGTCATAGAGCCCTACTGGGCGATAATATTTTCATAAACCTGTAGCCCTTTTCATTTGTATCACAACATGACAAGGCACGCAAGCCGATAAGGCTGCCATAACATAATAACATATATCATCTACCATGTGGACCCAGCTGAATCAAACTGATATAAACAACCCACATATACATGTCTTCAGACCTCTAAACATATAAATGACAACATATGGTGGGACAGGGCCTCCGCCGTACCCCTGAATGGACAAAACAATTTTTATACATCCGTGGACAGTATCAAAAACTAGGCCCCGATACAATGGAGCCTCTTCCAGCTGAGCTGCATGGAATCCTAAGCTGACGGACTCCCAAAATCTGTATATATACCTACGGGCATGAATGCAGCCCCCTCGGAAAAGGGGGTCAGTACGACATATGTACTGAGTATGTAAAATGTAACATAATACACTGGAGGTATATTCAAAATAGAGAAGTGGGGGAACAAATTAATAAATCGAAGTCATGTACCTGTACTCTGTGAATCACAAAAGCATGCATGCTCAATTTATACAATATAGCCGGCCCTTTCAGGGGTCCGGTGAATCACATCTGTAGGACCATCATAGGCCCGATGCCATCACCACCTTATTACAACACATCATCATCATATATATATACATGTGTATCCTGGCCCTCTAGTGAGGGACTCGGGGAGTTTTGCAGTGAAGTGTGCACGAGAATATATCCTAGATCGGGACTCAGGGAAAGAAGTGTTACAATATACACGAGTAGAGTAGTGAGTAACTATATGTAATTTAAATCATTATCAGAGACTCGACAGAATAATAAAGTTAAGCTTCTATTTTAGGACCCGAGTAACGGTGTAGTCAACTCGAGTGTCCCTTAAATGCCATTATGGGTTGTCTCAAAAGTAATCTCGGAGGCCCTGGACATGTATTAAAATAGGGCCAAATAATTTATAGAATCAAAAACACTTATTACCTTATAGTCCTTAGGATGTAGAGCCTGTACATTTGTTACCTCTTTAATGTATAAAAGTTTCCAGGGAAAGTAGTTCAACTACTATAGGAGTTTAATATTCAAAAGTAATAAAGAGATGTTTAAGAGTGGAGATACCTCGGAGTTCAGATCAGATTCAACTTATAACTAAGACAAGGACATGCCCCAAAAGAAGAAAGAGAATAAGCTCTATATAGTCTGTACTTTCCTTCAGGTGATCTTCATATACATATTTCGTACCTGGCCCTTCACGGGGCTCGGTGAACCACTATGGCATTGTAACCTCATTTTTGTACCAAATACATATCAATGAAAATGAGAGATAGCTTCCCATACATTACCTTCTGACACATAGAAGCCCTACTAGGCAATACTTAATCTTCACAGGAACTCTAATACTGAACAGTGGATAGGGGTTATGAGGTGTACTCGGAATTCTGGGAATGTAATTATCCCCGCACTTCTACAATTCGCTTAAGGCTAAACATTGCCAAAAGGAAAGAAAGATAGATGTACGAACTTATACCAAAACATGCCAAGAGAAAGCTTTACATACCTCTTGGGTGTTACCCTTTATCCTGCTCGTCTCGTCGTCTTCTGAACCTATTCAATATGAAAGTAATACGAATATCAACTACTCTTAACTTTCCAGCATCTTAGGTTACGCCTTAATATTAATGGAATCTATTTCCTTAGTCGTTTCCTCGACTAGTTCTTTAGTTTGTTAAGGCGTTAACGAAAATTGGGCAGCACTTCCCCTATAATGTGCCCTATCCAAATTTCCAATTAGGTTCCTAAGACCTACATCCAACCAACAACAACAACCTGCAGCAATTTATACCAACAATATACAACATAAACTCCAAACGACTTATTCAAAAATACGATATCACACTAGAGCGTCTAGCCTTTATTTTGTAACGCCTTTAATTATACGCAGCGGGGGGTCATGTGGATTCTACCATCAGCACCCTAACCCACATTAGAACATATCTAGGCCCAAAAACCACAAGCCACACCCCTGCATCAGCAACTCATAAGAACAAAACTCTATTTCAACAACAATTCAACTATAGCGACTTCAATTTAGTTTATTCCGAACGTCGGACTTTTTACGACTTTTCCACAACTTCCAGCAGCCCAAAAGGTGTTTAATACACCCTATAATAACACCATAAATTCCAAATTTAAATAATAAGCCTTACCTTACCCGAAATTGGCCAAAACTAGCCAAATTGCAACTCAGAACTTCTTCAAACGCGCTGAACTTGAGCGAGCTGGTTGTGTGACGTCCTCGCTGACCCAAATTGGATTTTCTCATTATTAAACATCTTCATATAAACATGGGATGCCATAATTAATCAATTCACGGAACGAAACTCGGAAGCTTACCCAAAAAGGGTCAAATCCGTAGCCCCTCTCCCTAGTCCCTTTCAAGCTTTTCTCTTGTTTTCTCTACCAAATTCCAATTGCAAAGCTGGAGTTTTAGTTCCATGAACGTCTTAGAATACATATATACGTATCCACATACTTAAGGTACACCGTATATAATTAATTCACGGAAGAAAATTAAAAAACTTACCTTTAATCTTCAACGACCATGGCTGCCTCTCTATCTCTCTTTCTCACGTTGTTTTTCTATGTTGGCTGATGTTTTTGTATAATGAACAGCTTAAGAATCATATACACATATATATATGAGGTGACACGTGTCATCCCCTAAGGGTGACATGTGTCAGGCCCTTATTGGGCCATCGCAACCATGCGGCCAATGGGGTGTTGCCACGTGGCAGTGGGGTCCACCTCCCCCAAGCAGGTGGGTCACCTGCCTGATTGAGGTGCTGCCACATGTCACCCTCCTAGGCTGCCACGTGTCCAAATTGTTTTCCCTCCCTCGTGGATTCGTAGTCTCATTTGTAATCTCGTCTCACTTTAGGAGCCTATGAAACCCTTGCTATGTAAGCTTGGTATGTAATCAAGTAACTAACGTATGTAAGACTTCCAAATTAGTAGCTTACGTAGATAAGTCGAGTCCTACGACTCATTACTTGGCCTCCGACTCCTTTCGACTTCTCTTGACCCTATATCCAACCTTCCCTACCATGACGTGTCACATTCTCCCTTCTTAGAGTTGTTCGATAGGGTCGTAACTTAAGTGGCTCACATACTAGCTTCTAAGTAACTTAAGGAACCTTCCGAGTTCGAAGATGTGGGGTGTAACATCCTTCCCCCCTTTAGAACATTCGTCCCCGAATGTTAAATGCAACTTCCTTTAAGACTTTATAAAAATTATAGAGGGGGTCTTTTCTTTTATGCTAGCACATACATTTCCATCTATATTATTAACATACGAGTGCTCAAGAGTTGGAGTTACCTGTAGACATCGAGTACAGGTGTGAATACTTGTGTTTCATGTTCTCTTTAGTTTCCCCGGTCATCCTCTTTCTGGTTTTGGTTTTTCCACCATATCTTAACGGAAGGCACGTCTTTAGTCTACAATCTTCCAGTTAGCCGATCTAAGAGAGCGATAGGTTTTTCTTCACGAGATTTCATCTCCTAGTCCTCATCTATGGAATACCCTGGGTGACTCGTCAGTACCCTTGCGAAGCATTCTTATCTTATGGACTGGGCGTATAGTTTCCAAATGAGGTGGTAAGCTCAACTTACCAGTCACGTTGCCCACCTTACGAGTAACTTGATACAGGCTAACATATTCTGGGTCAAGTTCGTTTTCTAGGTGACCCTATTATGAACATCCAATCATCAACTTGAACTCTGTATGTCGACGTCAATTATCTGAATATCATTTCTGCCGACTCTGGGATTTTAGTCACTAGTTTGGTTAATCATGTCGGGGCCTTTTTAGCTTAGTCTTCCTAACATCGACCCATCAAATAGGGGACTTACACGTCTTGCTCTACCATTCTTGTATGGGGCCACTGGGATACTGAAGTAGTAATTATTATTATAGGGAACTTGATAAGTGATGGATAATTATCCCAGCTACCTTTAAAGTTAACAACACCAGCTCATGACATATCTTCTAGCATTTAAATGGTACGCTTTAGCTTGTTCATCAGGTTTGAGGGTAAAGTAGTATACGAAGACTTATGTGTCTTCCCAATTTCTTCGCGGACTGATTCTCGGTGGTTAACTGTAACTTGGGCTCCTTCGTCTTGGATAATAGCTATGGGGACTCCGTAAGATCCTACCACTCTTTTACTCTACAATTTTTCACCTTTTCGGCGGAGTAGGTAACCTTTGATCGAAGAGGAAGGGACTAATATCGTTAATCCACCAGTAGCATTCCCTCCAGATTTATCTGGCGTTGGAGTGCGAAGTGAGACTTGTAGTCCTAGTCATATTGTGAAATTTCCGACCTTGGGTACTACTTCCTGTCATTCGTAAATTACATCAGTTGGTACCCTTACTTTTTGGGTTCTGCTTTTTCACCCTCAAAGTTGGCTACCAAGTGGTGTCGAAATTCCCTCGCCCACTGGCCCATTTAGCCATTCTGCGGTTTCCCTCTCATTAACTAGCTCTATGTTGAAGAGATGTGGCATTCGAGTGCGTCCTCAATTAGCAATTAGCTAATCCTTCTTGTTTTGCTTAAGCCCTTGTTACAATTTCCTTAACGTATCTTATAATACTCTGGGTACATAATCTCATATCGTTTCTCCGTCACTAGTTCAGATTCCTCCATCTCGCGCGATCACACCAGCACTAACGCATTAAGTTCCATCAGAATTTTGAAGTTAAGCGTGCTGGGGCGAGAGTAATATTGGGATGGGTGACCTCCATGGGAAGTCTTCGTGTCGCGTTTCATTGTAACCTTTTCCAAGAGATGCGGGCACTCAACTTAGCTCCAGATTTACCTCAGCGTTGTCTCGCGAGTCTTTATGTTTTGCCCTGTCTTTTCGTCTGTTATCTTGCATCCAGTGTCGGCGTAGACCTTTAGCTCCACTATCCTCTATTCACTTTGTGTTCTCCTCATTTACTACCACAGGAGGCTTTCTATTCCTTTTCCTTTGGTTATTTATCTATCGCAACATCATTTGCGACTAACTCTATGACCAACGTTTTGGCTTTTGGTCTAGCATGCTGTCATTCTCCTTCGTAGTGTCTCTTGAATTATCCGATATCCTTTCATTGGTACATTCTTCTATTTTATACGCAGTTGCCTTCTAGTTTTATGTTGTTCAAGGTCTCGTCACAACCTTTTTAACGCTGCTTTACATAGTATTCTGGCTTTCATCCAATTATTGGTGGCCTCTGGACCTTTTTAACTTGGTTCGGCAAGATATATTATTGAAGTTTATACACCCATCTCAAATATATTCCCATATCGATTGCCTTCACCTTACTTTTGCCATTTTCTCATTAACTTCCCCCTTTTAGAGGGTACTCGTACTTTCCGCTGTTTGTACTTGTAGTCATTCCAATTTCCATTAGGCAGTGCTAGCATTATGAAGATAACTATTCTAGGTTTTCTCGAAGTAGTGGTTTTGTCCCAACCTATATCCTTTGCTTCTTGGGGCAAATAGAAGTTGCGTCATTTGTTCCTTAAGTTTTCCATCCTCGTCCCTTAAGGGTTCCACTATTTTTGGGGCGACGTTGTGTACACGCGTCATTTTTTTGTATCATAAGCCCCATGCTCTTACTGCGTTCTCAACGCAGGCCTTTAACTTAGCCAACGCGTACTATGTGCGTCTGACTGGTGGTTCCACTTTATCCCTGCATACTCGTATCACACTATTCAATTCATACTTACATATCCCCCTTTTAATTCGTATTCGCATTCAGTTCCTGACATCTCTTTGTGGTGCTTCTGTTTGAAGCTCTTTCCCCAATTAGTCGGTGGAGAACTATAAACAGTTATCATAAATCATTTCCCAATCATTGTTGGAAGAAATCAAAACCTCTTAAACATCACAGTACTTCTTTTAGTACTTAACCTACCTTGTCTCCTTCTGAGTTTATCCTCGAGTTATGAACAACTCGTCTAATTTACAATTACGAGTTGAGGGCTTGGTATTTTTTTCAAAAGAGTGAAACTCATTCGCGGGACATCTTATCCTTCATTCTGAGCCCTCTGTTTATATTCCTACAATACAAATACGGCTGGAGATACCGTAATCTGAACTTTACTACTTAATTAAGCTTTTGTTTCTCCGAAATAAAATTCTTCAAGTAAAAAAGGTACCTCTTGTCGGCGACCTGAAGGATACCTCTTACAGCTTTAGTTAAACACAGTAGGGGTATTTGGTATCAATTTCTCGGACATCTCAAAAATCTATGCTTCATTTCCTTTTCCTTGTTCTGAGAAAATTTCGGCAGAGTTTCCTCTAGATTTCTTACTTATCCAAAAACCTGCACGCAAAAAATACCAACAATGCCTCACAGGGCCAACATATATATATACATATCATATCACAGCCGCACAGGGCTTTCAATGTCATCTCATATCGTAGCCACACAGGGCTTTCAACGTCAACAATAATATAAAAATATTGGACTTACCTCATATGTCCCACTTCAAACTGCATCTATTGCACTTTCTGTCTGCTTTTCTTTCAGGTTTCAACTTTATATTTCAATACCTTACCCGATGGATATCTTCCGTGGCTTTACTTCACTTACCTGCATGCTTCGTAACTTTCCATGTCGTCAATTACTTTCTTTTGTGGGTGTCGTCCTTCTGTTAAGATCCAAGGTTAGTATAAGGAATTTTTCCTATGACTCGGATCTAAAGCACGATCTCAGATGTAGAAGAAATGTAACATCCTAAATGTCCTATAGCTTCCTGTTTATAGATGTGGCGCGCAACACATCGATAACCAAGACTTTATTAGACACGGTCTGCAGACACACCGAGGACGAACTGCTCTGATACAACTTCTGTCATGACCCAACCCCGTGGGCCACGATTGGGGTCCGACCTGGACCCCTCGTACACATATCTATTAGCTGAGGTCACACTAAATCGTAAATAAGATAATTTCAGGTCACAGAGCCCCACTGGGCGATAATATTTTCATAAACCTGTAGCCTTTTTCGTTTGTATCACAACATGATAGGGCACGCAAGCTGACAAGGGTGCCATAACATAATAACATATATCATCTATCATGTGGACCCAACTGAATCAAACTGACATAAACAACCCACATATACATGTCTGCAGGCCTCTAAACATATAAATGACAACATATAGCGGGACAGGGCCCCCGCCGTACCCCTGAATGGACAAAACAATTTCTATACATCCATGGACAGTATCAAAAACTAGGCCCCGATACAATGGAGCCTCTTCCAGCTGAGCTGCATGGAATCCTAAGCTGACGGACTCCCAAAATCTATATCCGTACCTGCGGGCATAAACGCAGCCCTCCCGGGATAGGGGGTCAGTACGACATATGTACTGAGTATGTAAAATGTAACATAATACACTGGAGGTATATTCGAAATAGAGAAGCGGGGGAAGAAATTATTAAATCGAAGTCATGTACCTGTACTCTGTGAATCACAAAAGCATGCATGCTCAATTTATACAATATAGCCGGCCCTTTCAGGGGTCCGGTGAATCACATCTGTAGGACCATCATAGGCCCGACGCCATCACCACCTTATTACAACACATCATCATCATATATATATACATGCGTATCCTGGCCCTCTAGTGAGGGACTCGGGGAGTTTTGCAGTGAACTGTGCACGAGAACATATCCTGGCCCGGGACTCAGGGAAAGAAGTGTTACAATATACATGAGTAGAGTAGTGAGTAACTATATCCAATTTAAATCATTATCAAAGACTCGACAGAATAAGAAAGTTAAGCTTCTATTTGAGGACCCGAGTAACGGTGTAGTCATCTCGAGTGTCCCTTAAATGCCATTATGGGTTGTCTCAAAAGTAATCTCGGAGGCCCTGGACATGTATTAACATAGGGCCAAATCATTTATAGAATCAGAAACACTTATTACCTTATAGTCCTTTGGATGTAAAGCCTGTACATTTGTTACCTCTTTAACGTATAAAAGTTTCCAGGGAAAGTAGTTCAACTACTATAGGAGTTTAATATTCAAAAGTAATTAAGAGATGTTTAAGAGTGGAGTTACCTCGGAGTTCAGATCAGATTCAACTTACAACTAAGACAAGGACATGCCCCAAAAGAAGAAAGAGAATAAGCTCTATATAGTCTGTAGTTTCCTTCAGGTGATCTTCATATACATATTTCATACCCGGCCCTTCACGGGGCTCGGTGAACCACTATGGCATTGTAACCTCATTTTCGTATCAAATACATCTCAATGAAAATGAGAGATAGCTTCCATACATTACATTCTGACACATAGAAACCCTACTAGGCAATACTTAATCTTCACAGGAACTCTAATACTGAACAGTGGATAGGGGTTATGAGGCGTACTCGGAATTCTGGGAATGGAATTATCCCCGCACTTCATATACAATTCGCTTAAGGCTAAACATTGCCAAAAGGAAAGAAAGATAGCTGTACGAACTTATACCAAAACATGCCAAGAGAAAGCTTTACATACCTCTTGGGAGTTACCTTTTATCGTGCTCGTCTCGTCATCTTCTGAACCTATTCAATATGAAAGTAATATGAATATCAACTACTCTTAACTTTCCAGCATCTTAGGTTACGCCTTAATATTAATGGAATCTATTTCCTTAGTCGTTTCCTCGACTAGTTCTTTAGTTTGTTAAGGCGTTAACGAAAATTGGGCAGCACTTCCCCTATAATGTGCCCTATCCGAATTTCCAATTAGGTCCCTAAGACCTACAGCCAACCAACAACAACAACCTGCAGCAATTTATACCAACAATATACAACATAAACTCCAAACAACTTATTCAAAAATACGATATCACACTAGGGAGTCTAGCCTTTATTTTGTAACGCCTTTAATTATACGCAGCGGGGGGTCATGTGACTTCGACAAGGAGCACCCTAACCCACATTAGAACATATCTAGGCCCAAAAACTACAATCCACACCCCTGCAGCAGCAACTCACAAGAACAACACTCTATTTCAACAACAATTCAACTATAGCGACTTCAATTTAGTTTATTCCGAACGTCGGACTTTTTATGACTTTTCCACAACTTCCATCATCCCAAAAGGTGTGTAATACACCCTATAATAACACCATAAATTCCAAATTTAAAGGAGAAGCCTTACCTTACCCGAAATTGGCCAAAACTAGCCAAATCGCAACTCAGAACTTCTTCAAACTCGCTGAACTTGAGCGAGCTGGTTGTGCGACGTCCTCGCTGCCCCAAATTGGATTTTCTCAATATTAAACATCTTCATATAACCACGGGATACCATAATTAATTAATTCACAGAACGAAACTTGGAAGCTTACCCAAAAAGGGTCAAATCCGTAGCCCCTCTCCCTTGTCCCTTTCCCGCTTTTCTCTTGTTTTCTCTTCCAAATTCCAATTTCAATGCTGGAGTTTTAGTTCCATGAACGTCTTAAAATACATAAATACATATCCACATACTTAAGGTACACCGTATATAATTAATTCACGGAAGAAAATTGAAAAACTTACCTTTAATCTTCAACGACCATGGCTGCCTCTCTATCTCTCTTTCTCACATTTTTTTATTTATGTTGGCTGATGTTTTTGGATAATGAACAGCTTAAGAATCATATACACATATATATATGAGGTAACACGTGTCATCCCCTAAGGGTGACACGTGTCAGGCCCTTATTGGGCCACCTCAACCATGCGGCCAATGGGGTGCTGCCATGTGGCAGTGGGGTCCACCTCCCCCACGCAGGTGGGTCACCTACTTGAACCCAAGCAGGTGGGTCACCTGCCTGATCGAGGTGCTGCCACGTGTCACCCTCCTAGGCTGCCACGTGTCCAAATTGTTTTCCCTCCCTCGTGGGTTCGTAGTCTCGTTCGTAATCTCGTCTCACTTTAGGAGCCTATGAAACCCTTGCTACGTAAGCTTGGTATGTAATCAAGTAACTAACGTATGTAAGACTTCCAAATTAGTAGCTTACGTAGATAAGTCGAGTCTTATGACTCATTACTTGGCCTCCGACTCCTTTCGACTTCTCTTGACCCTATTTCCAACCTTCCCTACCATGACGTGTCACATTCTCCCTTCTTAGAGTTGTTCAATAGGGTCGTAACTTAAGTGGCTCACATACTAGCTTCTAAGTAACTTAAGGAACCTTCCGAGTTCGAAGATGTGGGGTGTAACATTAGTATAAGAAGGTTTCCTATGACTCAGATCTATAGCACGATCTCAGATATGAAAGAAAGGTAACATCCTAAATGTCCTATAGCTTCCTTTTTATAGATGTGGCGCGCAACACATCAATAATCAAGACTCTACTAGACACGATATGCAGACAATCTAAGGATGAACTGCTCTGATATAACGTTTGTCACGACCCAACCCCGTAGGCCACAGCTGGAGACTGACCTGGACCCCCATAAATATATCTATCAGTTGTGGTCAGGTCGAACTATAATTAACATAATACCAAGTAACAAAACCCTATTGGGTGATAACATTTTTATAAACCAGTAGCCTCTTTCATTTGTATCACATCATGAAAGGGCACGTAAGCCGACGAGGCTGCCACACATATAAACCTTTACAACATTTCATGTAGACCCAGCTGAACAAAACTTACACATACAACCCATATATACATATCTGCAGACCTCTAACAATATTAATGACAACATATGGCGGGATAGGGCCCTCTCCGTACCCCTGAATAACAAAACAATACGATATATTAACGGCCAGTGCCAAAAACTAGGCTCCGATACAATGGAGCCTCTTCCAGCTGAGTAGAGCGGAGTCCTAAGTTGACAGAATCCCAAAACCTGTACCTGTACTTGCGGGCATGAAACGCAGCCCCCTGATAAAAGAGGGTCAATACGACATACATACTGAGTATGTAAAACATAATACAATACGACTGGAGGCATATCTAAAATAGAAAAGCAGGGGATAAAATATTAAATCAAAAACATATACCTGAGAAAGTAAAATCATGCATGCTCAAATTTTCAATATAGCCGGTCTTATAAGCGATCCGGTGAATCATATTTTTAGAACCATCACCTCCTTATTACAACAAATCATCACATCATCACATATATACATACGTACCCGCCCCTCTAGTGAGGGCGCGATGAACAATGCAGTAGAATTGTGCACGAATCCGATAACTAGCCTGGAACTCGGAGAAGAAGTGTTACAGTATACACGAGTAGAGTAGTGAGAAACAAAACACAGTTTAAATCATTATCTGAGACTTAATGAAGTCATCAAGCGAACCACCACTTGGAGATCAGGGTAGGGAGTATCTGACGTATACCCTCTAAATATCACTACGGACTAGGTAAAAAGGAGTTTTGGAAATCTTCGACATATACTAGTTTGAAATATCTTATAGAAGTCAGAGCATTGGTTATCTCAGAGCCTTTAAAAAAGGGCTTTATCTAATCAATCACTATACAGTCACATAGAAGACTCGAGGAGTAGGAGTTTAACTACTTTAAGGGTCTTAACATCCAGAAGTGATCAAGAGTCCTGAAGTCACATTCAGAACCTAAGAATGAAATTTCCCAAAAGCTTACATCATCCATAGCCTACATCTAATACATGCCAAAATAAAGAAGAGATAGTTTCACATACTTATTCCAAAAACATGTCAAGAGAAAGCTTCACATACCTCGTACGAGTTACTCTTTGTCACGTTCTTTTCATCGTCCTTTGAACCTATTCAACACGGAAGTAATAAGAATATCAACCACTCTTGACTTTTCAATAACTTAATTTTCACCTTAGTATTCATGGAACCTATTTCCTTATTCATCTCCTCGACGAGTTCTTTAATTAGCTAAGGCGTTAATGAAAAATTGAGCAGCATCTTCCCTATAATGTGCCCCATCCGAACTACCAACTACACTGCTAATACCTACATACAACCAACAAAAATAACCTGCAGCATATTTTTAAGCAATTCACACCAACAATATACAACATAAACTCCGAACGACTCGCTCGAAACTACGATACCAAAATAAGGTGTCTACCCTTTATTTTGCAAAACCTTTAATTATAAGAGACGAGGGGTCGTGTGGATGAAATCAGCAGCACCAATACCCCTTTTAGAAAACATTTAGTCCCTGCAACCAACCCCCACACACCTGCAACAGCACACCACAAGCACAACACTTCACTTCGACGACAATTCAATTATAACGACTACAATTTGGATTGTCTCCAATGTCAAGCATTCCTATACCATTTTTATGTTTAAATACACCAAAAATGCGTATAATAAAATCCATAACAACACCATAAATTCCAAATTAAAAGGAGAAACCTTACCTTACCCGAAATTGGCCAAAACTGCCAAATTGCAACTCGGAACTTCTCCAAACGTGCTGAAATTGAGCGGGCTGTTTATGTCCCTTCTCTGCTGCCCCAAATTGGAATTTTTGGTTATCAAACACTATTATATAACCGTGAGACACCTCAAATAATTAATTCACTGAACGAAACTCGGAGGCTTACCTTGGCAGCCCCAACCTGTAGCCCCTCTAGCTTGTGCCCCTAGTATTTTTCTCTTTTCCTTTCTCACTTTTCTAGGAGTAAAAATGAAGAATTTATTCTGTAGATGTCGTAATATACATATATATATCTTCATGGGGTTGAGGAACATCGTAGATAATTAATTCACGGAGAAAAATCGAGGAACTCACCTTTAATCCTTCAAACCCGTGGCTGCCTTGTTCCTTTTGTTCTTCACATTTTTTTCCTTTTCTTGGCTGATGTTTTGGATGAGAAATGAAATTTTTAGTCACCATACACATATATATCAGCCTTTTGGGAGAGTGAAACGTGGAAGCCCCTAAGGGTGACATGTGTCACGCCCTTAGGCAGCCACTTTATCTCATGCACCCAATCACATGCTGCCATGTGTCCTTAGTGGGGACCACCCCCAAGTAGGTCGGTCACCTACTTGCTTGAGGTGATTCCATGTGTCTCCTTCCTAGGCTGCCACGTGTCCTTCTCTTCTCTTCCTCGTGGGTTCGTAATCTCGTCTTATTTTAAGAGCCTATGTAATCCGTGCTACATAAGCTTGGTATGTCTTTAAGTAACTCAAGTGTATAAGACTTCTAAATTAGTAGCTTACGTAGGTAAATCAAGTCCTATGATTCATTTCTTGGCCTCCAACTCATTCCGTATTCTCACGACTCTATTTCCAACCTTCCCTCTCACGGGGTATTGCATTCTTCTTTCCTTAGAGTTGTTTGATGTGTGCGGACAATAGGGGTCTCATAGCCACTTTTAATAAGAGTAGGAACACGTTTCAAGGTTCAAAAGTGTGGGGTGTAACACTAATCCTACTAGTTTTCCCTTTAAGAATATGAGATAGGGTTAGTCTATCCACTCAAGTGATGTTTGGTGTTTTAATTGTCATGATCTTGGAGATCGAGAATCCAAGAGATATATGTTTGATAGTTTGAGAGGATATATAATGTATCCTAGACCATGTGCTATACATGTACTAGTCGATTTGGAGTTGAGTAATCTTTATCTATTAAGTTGAAACCCCATCGCAAATAGATACACCTCTAGTGATTTCCTCTCTTGGTAAAACTTGTCTGTGTGGACTTCTTATTTTTGATACGTGCAATTGATACATTTCAGTGTTCCCTAAATTCCACCTATTTTTATATATTGATTTAAGAATACATTGTGCTGGTTTATATTGGACTAAAAAATCAATTTCAGTGTGATTGCTCTTATTAGTCCTTGTGAATTCAACCCCGACCTCATACGTCGGGTATTGTTTTGCATATGACTGCTTGTGTCATAAATATGAGACATAGTTGAGAGTTATTAATCATTGAGATTATCCCTATTGTAGTTTCATAGGGGTGCGGCTAAAAGTAAGATTACAACATGAATTCAATGGGAAAAGTTATGTTGAGGCTAAATCGTTTTTGTGAAATTTCTTCATCATATAGATGATATGATGCATTCTTTATCACCTTAGTAGTCATAGACATAATATTTGTTGATGGAGGTGGCTGTTGGAGTCATATATATGTATACATGTAAGATTTAATTAACATCATTAGTCTTGTTTATTTGGTGCCTCATGTTAAAAGTGATATAAGAATCTTTTCATATAAACTGTCATTATTTAGTTGCTTATTGTTAGCTTGTTTCCTTACTGATCCCCTAAGGGCTTTGTAAGTATTTGATTAGCATTTCATGTTGATATTGGAATCATAACAAGTAATTAGGCACAAAAATTATGTGATAATGCATATAAACTGCATGTCTTGCCTATGGGCCTTTGGCGTATGTTACCACCTATAGAGCAAAAGAATTAAAGTTGTAGTTTTACCTTTGAATAATTATCCTTGTGGCAGCATGTTGAGCTATGTTAGTAAGATGCTCGGTGTTTTACCTATTTAAAAGACACCTTATACTTTGATACAACATACCGGTTATTATGCAGGTCGCGTAGAAAGCCACCTTACTTGTTGATAAATTAGAAGATTGGTAGGTGCCTACAGCAGTTATCTCGTCAGTTGTTAGTATTTGGGGCTAAGCCTTTGAGTCACACAAATATAAATTTCCCTTTATTTATTTCCTAGAAATATCATTGACAAGAGTACATTGCATATGAGACCATACTTTCCTCATAAGAACTATAAAATGTCTAAAAAGACCATATTGCAGCTTGCAGAGCCATATAGAAGTCCACTCACTTATGGAGCTCCTTTATGCCTAAGTTGATATTATTGACTCTTGGTAGAACCTTGTGTGCTTGAGCTGAAATTATAGGAGCCTAGAAGTATCAAACACAGTTATAGGATCCAAAAAGGTTAAAGATACAGATACAAGAGTCAAGTGTGCTCAAGATACAAAAAATCTTAAGAAAGATATGGCTAGTTGTTGTAGCCAAGTTACTCGTAGCCTTGTTCGATTATGTTTGTTTTTATGGTTGATATGTACATTCCTCATTATGATCTTTATTCTAATATTAGTGACCCCATATTTAGGTAAGGCATAATGATTATTCGTATAAGTTACTTCTAGCCACATTACTTGCCTATAGGCTATTTGATATTTTATTATGGACCTCAGGGCTATTAAGGTTAGCTGCAGAATTGTGACTTTTGCATATGAGGCTATGTAGAAATTACCTAGGGGGTTATTGATATAAGTGGAAGCCTACAGGTTATTTCAATTTCCTTTGGGTTTAATAAGAAGCCAATGGGCTATTATGGTTACCTATGGGGTTATATTGAGGCTTGTTCACTTATGGTCCACTTGATTTCCCAAGAGGACTATAAGCTGATGCCCACTAGGCTAGGTTGATTCTTATGAAAGATATATGATTCCTATAGGGATATTAGAAGGTAGTGATTAACTTCAAGTCTATATAAATAATGCCTAAGGGGTTATTAGGATATACTAAGTGCCTAACAGGCTACTAGGACATAATGGTGGCTTTTAAGGCTAGATATAAAGTGCCTGAGGGGCTATTGAGATTTAATGATGGACTATGGGGGCTATGGGACTACCGATAGGAGTATATAGACTAAATTTACACCTTTTGAGCTTATGGGGGGGCGAGTAGGTGGTCTTGTTTGTACCTATCAAGCTTATGGGGGTTCGGTTAGGTTGTTATTTGATTAATTTTAGTATTCTTATATTCAAGAGCAGGTCAATACGCCCATCTTATTCTCAACTTTATTACCCAATTACTTTTAGTATATTATATTTCATGACCCAAGATAGACCCAAGATGTGACATAGTAATTAAAATCCTGAGGTACCCCAACAAAGCCTCTTACCATACATAGCATGAAATTAAATTTAAACTTGAATGCTGAAAATAGTCTCAAAATATAGAATCTTGATAAACAAAGATCCCAATCATAATAGTAGAAATGAATTAAACATAATCGTCTAGTTTAACAATGCCTCTGCTAATATAGATGGGGTGTAGGACAAATTCTAGCTCACCCAAAACATAAGAAAGTGAAATAGTTTGAATATGAAGGAACAACATAGCAGTTGCACACTCAAATCATGAGGACTGACAAAAAATTGCCACTCTAATAGGAACCTGAGCTAGCATCAAGAATGGGCAAGAGCGTGGTGACCTATATTATGAAATAATAAAGTCAAAAGTATGTGGTAGTATATGGAATGTACTAAGTATGCTAGAAATATGCATAACGTGAATAAAAGGACATAATAAGCATGAATATGAGATGCATGACCAATATTCCTTGAAAACATGAAGTAAATCATAAAATCATGAGATAAAGTCAGTAAATCAAAAAAAGACATCATTAATAGCTTGTAAGAAAACATAGTCATTTTGTGGTATATAGACTGTAAGAGATAATAAGACCATGTGAGCTATAACGTGAAATCTAGTGTAACTTCGATACGGATAAAGAAGAGGCTACTTGCAAAGGTAGACTCTGTGTCATTATCATCATGAGTTATTTCTGGATCCACTAGCTAAGTCATTGAAAATAACATATGGGGGTATGTAGTTTGGGACTAGAGATTCCCTTACCAAGCAACCACCTCAGGCCCTACTCGATGCTAGTTCATATCATACCGAAATAGATAAAATCAATTATAAATATATCATTAGGAAAGGAAACAAACATATACCAATCCATATCATAAAATTATATATGGGTAGCTCCTTAAAAATCATGATTCATAACATCATTCATAAAGATACTTAACTTTCTAAGCACCTAAATCATATTTCCATTCATATTGTGAGAAAACCTTTCACAATTCATTAATACAAGATTGAAAATATCCTTGAAACATTATTCGTCACTTTAATAAAACATTCGTAAATCCTTCATAAATTTTATTACCATAATTTAATAGTTCATATTAAAAATTATAGGCTACATGGTTCCACATAAATCAATTGTAAATCATGTATCTTAGTAAATTCATGCATAATAAAATAGGATAACATCAATTGAATCAAAATAGAAAAGATCATTGAAGAATTGACGTGAAACCCACATTGAATTGGGTGAAATTGAACTTGAAAGATAAGGATCCATTGGGACCCAATGGATGAAAGAAATCCTTTGGTGAATTCTCACATACCTTGGTAATCAAAGCCCTAATGCAAGCTTCTAAAAGTAGAGAATTGATATTGAATTGAAACCCTAGCCTTGACTTGGAGAAGAAACTTGGAGAGAATTTTGATGCCTTAGATGAATTTTAGGAGATGAGGAGGTAGTGGGGAGTGTTTGAAGGGTTTGGATAGTTATAGGACATCCAAAATAAAAATAGTGTAGTTTAGGAGATAAATAAAAGAGAATTTTCCAAAATAACCCTGACTTTAAAATTTCGAAGTGACCTAAGACTGGGACCTATAGTTTGTAGGTCCTTAAATGAGTCATCAAAAGGGTTTGTAGAAACCATGTCTAAAATAGACCCAACTCCAAAAGACCCTTGGCGTACGGGTCGTAGAATGTTCTATGAGTCGTAGGAATTGCCCCATATACCCAAAATAGTAGCTACCAGAATTTCATTTGACCTTATGACTCTGGTCTACGGGTCGTCATGATGATTCATCCTTCCAACTTCTAAAATCCCAAAACTAAGTCTCTGAACCCTAACCTATGGGTCGTCCCTACGGATCGTAGAAATTTCTATGGTCCATAGGGCCCTCTCGTCAAGTTGTCTTACACTTGGTCAATTTTTCCAAATTTTAGGGACTTTCTACATTTTCGACCTTATACGGTCCATAGCTCCAACTCATAGGTCATTTTCATACTTCGACATTTTTCCTTACTCCTCAGGTTCAACGTAAGACTACTTTTTATTGTCCGTAGGATCTTGTATGGGTCATAGGTGGGCTCGTACAAACTTGTACCAATAAACTTCTACAATATTTTCCTTTCTGTTTTGCCATTCCAATTTTGAGGGTCTTACAATATCTCACCCTTGGTAACATTCTTCCTCTAATGAGACTCAAACTAGCATGAATAGAGTAGGGAAAGAGATATAACAACCTAACATGAATGCAAAACACATCAAAATTCATAAAAATAAGGAGTAATCAAGCCCAAGCTAAAATATGACTTTAAAACTCATTTCATGAACATGCATTCATATGAAAATATGAGAGTGACTGAAAAACATGAATTCAAAGACGTGAACATGAGGAAACTAAATACCTCAATTTGAAATAGAGGGAAAGAGATGAGGATAACGAGACATCACATCAGCTTCGGCCTCCCATGTAGCACCCTCCACTAGTTTCTTCCTCCAAAGAACTTTAACAGGTTCAACTTCTTTATTTCTCAACTTTCACACTTGACGATTTAAACTCTCAACCGAAAACTCTTCATAGAATAGACTCTATTTTACACCAATGATGTACAATGGCATAATAGAAGTTGGGTCACCAATGCATTTCTTCAACTATGAGACATGTAACACCGGATGAAACGATGCTAATTTTGAAAGCAAATCCAACTCACAAGCTACTTGCCATTGTCGTCTTAGAATCAGATATTGGTCTACATAACGGGACTAAGCTTCCCTTTATTACCAAAATACATCACCACCTTCATAGGTGATATTTTCAAGTAAACCCAATCATCAACATCAAATTCAATCTCTCTTCTCCTTACATACGTATAGGACTTTTATCGCCTTTGGACGGTCTTCAACCTCTCCCTAATAAGCTGAACTTTCTCCATAATTTCATACACCAACTCAAGTCATATCAATATTACCTCACTAACCTTGAACCATCCAATCAGAGATCTATATCTCCCATCATATAATGTCTCAAATGAAGCCACTTGGAAACTCGACTGTTAAGTGGTGTTATAAGAAAACTCTATCAATGGCAAATGGTGATCATAATTTCATTTGAAGTAGATCACACAAGACCTCAATATATTCTCATAAGTCTGAATAGTCCACTCAGCTTGACCATCAGTTTGAGGGTGAAAATTTGTACAAATCTTAACTTGAGTACCAAGACCCTTTTGAAATAACCTCCAAAACTGAGATGTAGATGTACCTTGGTCCGCATGATACACAAAGGAACCCCAAGAAGCTTAAACAACTCTCGAATATAAATTCTAGCATAATTCTTAGCTGAATAAGAAGTCTTAATAGGAAGAAAATGCACTGACTTAGACATTTGGTCCACAATAACCCAAATAAAATTATTTTTCCTATGAGTACGAGGCAAACCCGTAATGAAGTTCATGTGCAAGTCCTCCCACATACAACTAGGAATCTCAATGTCTTAAGTTAAATCTCCTAGTTTTGATGCTCAACCTTCTCTTGTTGACAATTAGCACACATAGCTACAAATTCCATAATATCCTTCTTTATGCAAATCCACCAATAAACTTCCCTCAAATAATGGTACATCTTGGTAGATATCGGATGAATAGAATATCAAAAACTATGAATCACTTCCCTCAAGCCATCAATATTGGAAACATATAATCGACCTTGATATTGAAGTACACTATCTCCCTCTTAGAAGATAGCATCAATCGATTTTTTTGGCAACCATTCTTCAACTCAGCAAATTCAGATCATTATCTATCACACCTTAAGCTAGATCCAAGGAGTGACACGGCTACCGAAAACTTAAAGGATCCCAACCAAGTCATATTAGCATACATTATATTCATAAGGTCAAATAAAATATAATCAAATCAAGCAGAAGAACAATCTCAATCATAGAAGTCTTGATATGAATGAATAAAATGCAAGTCATATGTCTAAACGGACTACATCAACTCTATATATAAACATACCTCTATATAATAGATAGAGGCTTAGGATAAAATTCTAGCTCACCCTAATATAGAAAGAGTCAAAAGTAGCAACATGAAAAAATGTCTTGTCCTCGATGAATGAGGACAACAACTCTCTAGAAATAGTAGCAAAGCTCTAGCCATGAATATGATGCATCGTGTGGTCATCCATCCCTACATTATGATACAATGTAAGCAAAAGTATGTGATAGTACATAGAAGGTACTAAGTATGTGAGATATGCATGAACAATGAGAATACGGACATAATCAATATGATCATAGAATGCATACCTAAGTAATGAAAAGCATGAATAAGACTTGAAAAGATTTTGAAATTATTTTATAACTTATGGTCAATGCATCATAAACATCATAGTAAAACTTCACTTCATATAACTTGTGTAAGAAAGGACCTTTAACCGACATCTAAGACCATGCAAGCTATAATATGGAATCTGATGTAATTCCATATAGAAAAGAGAGAAGCTATATGTGGATCCACTAGCTAAGCCATAAAGGCAACCTACAGAGGAAACTTTAGGTTGCTACAAGGATTTCCTTGGGTAATAACTTTTGGTTACCGGACTAAACCCCACCTAAAGGTCCTTTCTGTGCTTAGTCAATATCCCAATGGAATTATTTTAAACGTCATCAATAATATTATCATGAAAGTAGTCATAAGAGTTACTTATTAACATGGTTGATTCATAAGAATCTATAAACTTGGTAAGAATTGTCCTTACCACCTCTTTAATCGTGATTGTGTGAGAATTGTGCTTATCACACCATAAGAAATTAATTGAACATCATTTAAACATTATTTATAACCTCCATCAATCATTCATGAGTCTCAAATATCATTTATAAAAGCCTTTAGTGAAAACCATTAAAATTCATGATCATAATTCATTCAAATCATCATTAAAAATAGCATTATGCATGGTCACTATAAAAAAAACCTTAAAATAGAGTCGTGCATAACATAATCATTGAAGTCAAATAAAAACATAATTGAAACATCCCAATGCAATCTCATCAATCTAGGGTCAGAAAGTAATTTGAATTGAGGAATTTTTTTAGGAAAACATTTGGACTCCATGGATGAAAAGAATCCATGGATAAAATCCCACATACCTTATCTACCAAGGCCCTAGAAATGGAGTTTGAGAGATGAAACTCTTGGAACCCTAACTTGGAGAAGATCAAGTTCTTGGGAGTCTTTTCTCCCTTGCCTTAGAATATTTTGGAGAATGAATAAGAGTAGGGAAAATTTGAAGAATGGGGTAGTTATAGGCTTCGAATCTTCCCCCAAAAGTGTCTAGATTCATTGAACATAAAGCAGAAAAGGAATAAAATACCCTTCATTAAATGTACCCGGAAGACCCTATGGATAGCCTTAGATGATTCGTCGATTGGTCTACGGGTCATAGACCCTACTCATAAACCCCACATGCATAAACTAGTGGCTACTGGAGTTGAGACTTGGTTCCTATGACTCTTTCTTACGAGTCTTCAAAGTTTCTATCACTCATAGGAACGGCTCATAAGTCACCCCCATACTTGGATATTTTCTAGATCTTAAGACCCCTTCCTATGAGTCTATCTATGACTCGTCAAACATTTTACGACTCGTCCTGTTGATTCTTAACAAAAGTATTGAGGTTTGTTATTTTCATACAATCAGAGATCAAATCTATGACTCACTCTACAAATGGTAACCATTTATACGAGTCGTCAACTAGACTCATAAACCCAGTTCCATACTTTATCAATCTTCCATCCTCAGAAACTAATCCTACTACTCATTCCTACAAGTCGTAATATCTTCTACAGGTCGTAACTCAACTCATAGACCCTTCTTGTACTTGGCTAAATTTTTAGTCCTTAGTGCCTATCATATGACTTTGTGCTAAGTTTCATAGAGTCCTTTATGAGTCGTAGGTCGATTCTTGGGAACTAGCACAGTCCAAAAAAAAATTCAAATCTCCCTTGTTTCGACTCTTCAACTTTTGGTGTATTACATTATCTTACTTTGTTTTCACATCCGACACAAGGGACAATTCTAAACCAATTTGAACAACCACTCCACCATCCTCGAAATCAACCACCTGACCACCCAAACAAGCTAGTCAATTCACATCACAAACTAACTCCTTCTCATCCTCAATATGGGCAATACTATTCATGGACAACCTACTAAGAGAATCAACAACCACATTTGCCTTTTCTGGATTATAGAGAACACTCATGTCATAATCCTTCGACAAATCAATCCATCTCCTTTGTCAAAGGTTCAAATTCTTTTGCTTGAATACATATTACAAACACTTATGATCGGTGAATACATCAACATAAAAACCATAGATATAGTATTACCAAATCTTCAAAGCAAACACAACCATCGCTAATTCCAAGTCATGAGTTGGATAGTTCTTTTCATGCACCATAAGTTGTCTAGAAGCATAGTTTATCACCTTATAATTTTAAATCAACACACAACCAACACCGATCCTCGAAGCATCACAATACACGACAAAACCATTGAATCCTTTCGGTGAAGTCAACACTAGGGTTGAAGTAATTTGATCTTCTCACATGCCTCGGATCATTAAAATTTCACCTTCTTTTGGATCAATGTAGTCAAAGGTGGAGAAATAGAAGAAAACCCTTCCACAGACCATCAATAATAACCGGCTATACCCAAGAATCCAAATATCTGAAGGAGAAAAAGGTATAGGCCAATTCTTCATCACTTTAGTTTTCTTAGGATTAACTAGAATACCAGCAGTGGATAAAATACGGCCAAGATACACCACCGACCTCAATCAAAACTCACACTTGCTAAACTTAGCAAGTATTTGATGATCCTTTAGAATTTGCAAGACAATCCTCAAATGATCAGAATGCCCACCCTCACTCATAGAATAGATCAATACATCATCAGTTAACATAATAACGAACATAACCAATATTGCTTGAACACCCTATTCATAAAATCCATAAAATTTGCTGGAGCATTTGTTAGTCCAAAAGACATAACCAAAAGATCAAAGTGACCTACCAAGTTCTAAAATCGATCTTCAGAATGTCACATTCCCTCACTCAAAGTTATTGATAATCCGATCAGATATCAATCTCTGAGAAATAACTTGCACCTTAGAGTTGATAGAACAAGTCATCAATCCTTGGGATGGGATATTTATTCTTAATTGGGACTATTTCAACTATCAATAATCAATACACATATGAAGGGAACCATCCTTTTTTCGAACAAAGAGAACGGGATCAACCTATGGAGAGATACTCGGCCTTATAAACTCCTTATTCAACAAAATTTTTAACTAATCCTTCAAATCCTTAAGTTCTATTGAAGCTATTCCATAAGGAGGGATAGAAATAGGTTGGTTATCGAGAAGAAGATCAATACCAAAGTCTATTTCCCTTTTGGGAGGAATACCTAAAAGATCATCGGGAAACACTTTCGGAAACTCATTTACCACCAAATCTGACTCAAGAGTAGGGGATTTAGAATTTGTATCCCTAACCCGTACAAGATAATAGATGCAACCTTTCAAAATATTTTCTGAGATTTAAGCCACAAGATGAATTGACCCTTAGTAAATTGTAAATCATGTATCTTAGTAAATTCATGCACAATAAAATAAGATAACATCAATTAAATCAAAATATAAAAGACCAATGAAGAATTAATATGAAACTCTCATTGAATTGGGTGAAATTGAAATTGAAAGATATGGATCCTTTTAGACCCAATGGATGAAAGGAATCCACTGGTGAATTTTCATATACCTTGGTTATCAAATTCCTAATGCAAGCTTTTAACATTAGAGACTTGATCTTGAATTGAAACCCCAACCTTGACTTGGAGAAGAAACCTTGGTAGAGACTTTGATGTCTTAGATGAATTTTAGGGGATTAGGAGGGAATGGGAAGTGTTGGAAGGGTTTGGGTAGTTATAGGACATACAAAATTGTCTAAAAGGACGTATTTTAGGAGTTAAACAAAAGGGAATTATCCATAATAACCCTAATTTAAAACTACGAGAGTGACATACGAGTCGTAGGTCTTTAGACGAGTCGTCAAAAGGCTTTGTAGAACCCATGTCCAAAATTAACCCAATTCCTATGACCCTTTTCCTATGAGTCATAGTACTCACCTTTTGAAATAATGTACTCTAAATAGTAGCTACTGGAATTTCCATTTGACCTTACGACTCTGGTCTATGGGTCGTAGAAATATTTACTGGTTGCCATGTTGATTTTTCTTGCCAACTTCCAAAATCCCCTAAACCAAGTCTCTAAACCTTGACCTACAGGTCGTCCCTACGGATCGTAAAACTTTCTACTGTCTGTAGGACCCTTTCAAGTGGTCTTACACTTGGTCAATTTTCCCAAACTATAGGGCCTTCCTACAACCCCTACCTACGGACTGTGGGACCTTATACGGTATGTAGGTTCAACTCGTAGGTCTATCTCATACTTAGTCATTTTTCCAAACTCCTCAAGTTCAACCTACGACTGCTTTCTACGGTTTGTAGGACCTTGTATGAGTCATAGGTGGGCTCATATAAACCTGCACTAGCAAACTTCTGCAATATTTTCCTTTCAGTTTCGGCTTTCCAACTTTTGGGGTCTTACTTTATAATACTTATTTAGTTATTATATTGCCTATCATACTCAGTACATTATTTTGTATTGACACCCCATTGCTTGGGGACATTTCCATTCTTCCCTATAGGTCTTGAGAGACAGGTACACAGGCGTCCTCAAAAGTGTAGCCTAGTTCTAAAAGATTGGTCAGCTCTACTTCTTTTGAAGTTTCTAGATATATAGGCTTGCTAGTGTTTTCTCATGTTTTATTGATAGGAAGGTAGCTCTAACTATCTTAAGATAGCGAAATTCCTTGTCGCATAAGTAGCGACCTGCATGAATAGTGTAATGACTCGCCCGATGTCTCCGACATGGACCCAATGAAATTGAATTCTCCATAAAGATACGGAGTACCAACGGTTAGACGGTAATACTCTGTGCACCTAAACTATAGCTTCGCAGTGACAACCTTAATCGAATGTGTAGGATAGGTGGGAGGTGATGACTCACAATGACCAATCCTGAAAGACCACTCCAGACTTTGGATTGTATAGATTTGCATTACTGGTTGTGGTCACCTTATTGTCTTTCCTTTTTGGATTTGATCATATTTGATTATATATGTTCAGTTTATTTATTTTTTAGCTATCATGGTAGCCTCGATGGTCCGCATAGCGTTACTTGATTATAGATATCAAGATGGTCTCAACGATGCACAAAGGATTTAAATTCTATTTTATATGAATTTTTGGGATTAGCCGAGTTGATTGCAAGTTTACTTAGTAGGGGCCTTATTGCTCGAGGAATTATTTTTAAGATGAAATATACTTATTTATTTATTTTAATTTTATGGTTAGTTTTATGTTGGTTGCATAATGGTCCAGCATGGGTCGACTCAGGGTCAAGTATGGCACCAGATGTCGGTTGCATCCCTAAGTTGGGTGTGACAGTGTGCCAATTCTAAAAGAAAATAAATAAATCAAAAGGAGTATCCCTGATACATGAGAGAATCAGAAAAAATTCAAAATAGAAAATAAAGACTAGAAAACAAAACGCAGAAATAGAAAAAAAAAAGGGAGTTTTCATCCAGAAAAAACATATGTATTTGCTAGAATAAGTGTAGAATATGTCGAATAAATTAGATATTTAACTCCCTGTAGGATTCTTTTTTTTTCTGGACCGCGAGAGTATTTCTTAATAGTCAGAGGGATATAGAAAATTTTCCCAGACACACATCCTAAAACTAAAGCTTAGAGACCCCTTCTGAGTATCTAGGATCCTATTTTAGTGGTCTACTGCCATCGGACCTCAATTGTCTCTACTTATTTTCCTTTTCTTTCTTTCAAACTTTTCTTTCGAGGGATAATAGATTATATTTTAGATAGGTGGGAAGTCTTATGATCTCATGGAGACTAATTTTAACTTAGAGATTTGGATTGAATGGATGGAAAATTTTATGTACGCAACCTGATGTATGGTTCTTAGCAGGGGATCTTTACTTTGGCCCTGCAAAAGGCTAAAGGAAGCCACAGATAACAAAGGAAAAAGTTTCAAACCATGGAGATGTCAAGGTCTTTTGATATAAATTTATTGTTCCCAAAAGTTCAATAAATATGGTAGGTTCTTATTAATTATCTCCGTGAAGGGACAAAGTAGATCAGTGTAATGACTCATTAGATCGTTTTGAGTACTAGAGCTTTTATTTCATAAAGGACTCAACCCGCAAAATTTTTAATGGGTATTTTGGACTATTTGATAACTACGGTTATTTAGTTGAGGGGTAATTTTAGATAACTAATTTAATTACTAGGCTAAATTGATAATTTGTTATTTACCCTATACCACTTATCTCATACGTATTAAAATAAAGTGGAATAGGGTTTAATATTCCTTTTGTCCACTACTACAAACTTAAAAGAAAAAGGGAAGCAAAAAAAAACTCACTTGTGCAGAGGACATGGGAGCCGACTATTTTGTGCAGGTAAGAGACTACCTCAAGCTCCCTTAATTAGTTGAAGCATTTATGGCTAAGATCTATAATGTAAATTATTGTTATTATATTAATGGGTTGATAAGAATTGAAAATTGATTAAGTGGAAATTGCAAAAATTGAAATTAGTGCCTTTGTGGATTTTGTGGGACAAAAATTTGGATAGCCATCATTAGTCATAGAAGTAATTAATAAGTAATGAATTCTTGGGGAACGATATGTAATAGACTTAGTGGTTTTTGTACTTCTTACTTTCATAAGTTTTGAGCTTCCGCATTATTATCGTATTTTATAAGTTAAATCACAAATATAAGTTGGGGTTTGTATCATTGGTTTTCCACCTAGGAAGTTAACTATGGATTACAATCATTACTCAGTTTGGGTCATGACAAACTTGGTATCAGAGCTTTAGATTTAGTTATCTCATCACACAAGGACAAGCCTAGTAAAGTCTTGCGGAACAGTACGAAAATGTCTTTACTTTTCTTTGAGAGGCTACAGGACCTTCGGAAAACTCCATTCCTTCTTTTTTTTGTGCTATTACTTGAATCCAATTGGTGTCTAGGTGATACAAATGGGTATCTGACCTTCTTTACTCTATTTTCGCAAATGTTTATAACTAGAGCAATAATAACGCTTGAGCCAGCCATTAGGGTTGTAGCTAGATAAGGGTAGTGACGAGAGGCTGTGGTAGAGGTCGCGGGAGAAATCCCACTAGGGGTAGAGGTCAGGAAGTTCGGCAGCGTCTTCTGACTTCTTGATGTAGAAGTATTGTAACATCCCTCAAAAATGATTATAAGTACCTTAAGAATGCCTTAGAAATAGGCCGCTCAAGTAATGTATCATCCTTAATTTTTTTGGAAAATTCGTGTTTGGAATATTGATCAGGGGGTCAAAGCCTATAGAAAAATAGTCTCGGTGAATTTTTAGGACCCGTATATCAAAAGATAAGTTTTTTAAGAAATTCAAGAAACAAGAGGATCCGTGATTGGTCTGCGTCACGGACCTGAGAGAGTTTTCTGGCCGAATTGAGTTTCTTTTAGGCATTTTAGACCTTTTATAATTTATTAGTCAATGAATGTAGATATTTTTATGGCCTAATCCGACTCTATAAATTCACCTAAGCCCCTAATTCTATTCATTCTTCTATAATTCATCTATCAAATATTTTTCTCTCTACAAAAAGGCTCTCAAGGGTTTCTATTGAAGAATTCAAGTAATCTACTCAATTTCTCCAATCAAACTCTCAAGTTCTTCCAATTATTTGGTGTTCTCTCTTAAGGTATGTGGGTATTGATTCATGGATCCTTTCATCCATGAAGCTCAATCAATTTCTCAAGGTTTTCTATCAAATTAAAGTATGGTATTTTATGGATATTATGATCTCTATTCCTATTGCATGAATTATGATTTAAAGTATTATCATGAGTCTATTTTGATATAAATTAATAGTTATTGCATTGAATTGAAGAGTTTTCCATGAATTTTCCTATTTTGATTTCTAGGGTTCATGATGTAAATTATGAGTATTTTGAATTATACTTCCAAGGATATTATCTATATGAATTATGTATGGGTTGATAGAAAGTTTATGATCATGCATGTTTTCAAGTGAATTACATGATTTTCAAAGTCAATTAATTATGCAATTGAGTTTTACTCTAAGTTCAAGGTATGAATTTCATGCAAGTTATGAAGTAAGGTGACTTAGGGCCCTATGTGGTAACCTAAGGCCTAATGATATGAATTATGCAAATATGATTGTAATGAAAGTACAATTCTCACATTACAAGAATGTTATGAAAATGAGCTACTCTATGATTTCAAATCTATGATCATGACTATGAAATATGTAATTATAATTTCTATGCTATGTATGTATTCCGTGGAATTTGACTTAGTACCGAGTGGACTTGAGGTGGGGCCCTATAAAAAGCCTTAGTAGCAGCCTCATGTCCCATAAACTATGTGCCACCATAGGTTGCCTTCATGGCTTAGCTATTGGATCCATATATAGCGTATGACCCGCCTAGAGGGGTAGAGTCTACTTGACAAGTAGATTCCCCTTTTTCTTGTTATATGGGGAGACAAAAGGATTCCATATAATAGCTCGCATGGTCTTATTTTCGGTTATGGTTTCTATCCCACATATGTATGATCTCTTAAGTATGTTACGATTTTGAATTTATGCTTTTAAATGCTTAGGTCAATATGATTTTCTCATGACTTTACTTATTCCATCTTATCAGGCATTTTACTTGACCTTTGCATTCCATGATTTACGTTGCATGACACGCCCTCATAGTTAGTACATTCCAAGGTACTAATGCATATTTTTTGCCTACATTATCTCATAATGTAGGGGTTGAGGTTGAAGATCCTAATCATCCACGTAACTAGTAGGCGTTCTCTATCCGATTGTGTTGTGGTGAGTCCTCATTGATCGGGGATAAATTTTTAAGTTGGTTACTATTTTCTTTTCAAAAGATTTTTGTTTACGTTGTATGAGGGTGAGCTAGGGACATGTCTTAGTCCCCACCCATACTCATGTTTAGAGGCATCTAGTTGGACATATGTTCGAGTCTATGTTATCATAAGACATTTTCAAATTTCTATTCATGTTTTAAACTCTCTTATGATATTTCCACTTTTATATTTTACCTTATGTATGCTTATGATATGTACAAGAGGCTTGGTTGGAGCCCTTCAGGATTTTGATCTCTGTGTTATGATAAGGCCCTAGGTCAGGTCGTGACAAGTATATACCCTAGACCTTGAGGGACAAGAGGGGAAATGAGTTACTAAATATAGAGCAAGGAAAGATGTTCGTTGAGCCGATAAGGCCAGTTTTTGTGCCTTAACCAAATATACTACACAACTTTGATTTAGTCTAGAAGAGCAGACTTTGGCGCTTTATGAAAGGATTGTGCTCAGAATCTCTATTGTAGTTTCATAGATTGAGTGTATATCTAGAGGGTCATGAAACAACTACTACAATGATGTAGATGCTTACTTGGATAGTGTTATGAATTGTGTTACTTCTACTAGCGACCTGATTTATGAAAAAATGCATATCACTTGGGCTAGAAATAGAACGGAACAAATTTGGTAATGTTTTGCAGCTATTCAATAGGTAGAAATGTGTGGCCTATTTGGGTGCGATCTTCTCGATAGGTATAATGTGTTCTAGTGAAAGTGGTTATGTAAATGCATATGTCAATAGTCAAGTGTGAATAATAACTACTTAAGGAATTATTAGTTGTATCACATGCTCATATAAAGAGATTTAATGTTGCATTCGCAGTTGATAAACCAACTAGTTTATTACTATGGAAGCTTGGGTTAAGCATTGTTTATAAGAAAGATTTTAGTGGTGGATCTTTGATACGATTAATGCATTTAGCTTGTTGAGTGTATTCTGAAGATTCTAAATGAGGATCAGTAATTTCATTGTAAGCTCCAAGGGAGTGGATCGATATAGGAACGACATTATTATAGGTAAAGGAAGACCCAGGGAGTAAACTTGGGTAAAGGCAATTAAAGATTTTTGTAAGAACGTGTGTATAAAATTGAGTTAGTCCTTTGGATTTGGTTGGTATAGCTGGGTTTGGGGTGTCATATTTATGACAAGGTTGACTTGTGGTAATGGCAAGGGCTATTAACCATGATGGTAACAAGAGTTCATGATATATTGTGATTGTGATGCAACTATATGATAAGAATTTTTGGTTAAATAGATTTGACATGTTAATAATGACTTGCGAGTATCTAAGGTTGTGGTCTGCTATAATTTGGTGAGTAGTATGGTTGTATGGAAAGTTATAAGATGTATTGAAATACCACTAGAATAGAATTGAAAGGAGCTACAATCATAAATAGAAGGAATTAGTGGGATGTAGTTTAACCTTCGGAAGGAGGCGAGAACAAGAATAATTACTCTAATTACAAGGCTAAAGATTTACCTTCAGAGAGAGTAGAGAATTGGATTTAGAGACACATGGTTGCATCTGTTTTCTTCTACTTATGATGATAGTGTTATGTATCATTTATATGGGTTAACAATTATTGGATAAGATTTGAGAATGAAGTCTATAGTCGTTCGACTCGAGTGTTGTGATAACTTCTTTTGTAGATTCGATTTTGGTAATTGGTATAGTTGGATTTTTAACGAAGGATATAGTAAGGTCGATGGAGAGGATATCAATCATAAGCTAAGATATTTGAATTCATAAAGATCTTCAAGGTATGAGCTAAGGTTGATAGACAAGAGAATTAGGTAACAGAGTTAGAATCAGAATTCAACTTTTTCATTGTGAGTCTATGTTCGTGGTAGTATGTTTTGTCAAGGTATGGATTGATAAGGTAAGAAATGATCGTTTGCATCCGATATTGAGCATTTAAAAGGACTTGTATATGGCTTGGATCATAAATTTGAGTACTTTGGATTGTTAAAGGACCTAAGGGAGGCTTTCACTTAAAGTTTTGTCTTAGAGAATGAGGTAAAATATCATAGGTTATTGGTCAAAGGATGATATTGGTAAATGAGTTAGAGAAAGGAACAAGAGTCTAGTATATTCAAGAGTTAAAGGTATTTGAAATTTGCATCATCGGAAAAATCTAAGAAAGTGAAGAAATAGGAAATCTCGTATGGACCCTTGGTTTGGAGTGGAAGCTTGTATGGATTTTTACCTTTGAGTTCAGATATGACCATGCAATGTGAACTAGTTTGGCACAGACTTACTAGGGGTTTATCAGCGACTTTTATGAAGTTTGTGTTTTCATTTGAGTGACAAACATTGATACGTGGGAGATGTTGTGTTTTTATATTGGTTTAGATTATTTGAATTATGATAGATGACATATGGGGTCACGCATGAAGTGTATACAAATCATCGTAGTTTACAACATGTGTTCACTCAGAGAGACTTAAATTTAAGGCAAAGGAGGTGGATGGAATTGCTGAAAGACTATGATATTACTATTCTTTATCATCTAAAAAAGCTAATGTGGTGATCGATGCCTTGAGGAGAAAAATAGGAAGATTTGCAAGTTTCTAGACACGCATTGGCTAAAGAGGTTCAAACTCTGGCTAATGACTTTATGAGGCTGGAAGTAATCGACAAAGAAGGATTCTTTGCCTATATGGAGGCAAGAGCTTGTTTTCTTCTTTTCGTAATATGGTCTTGTAGGGAAAGGCCAAAGAGGTTGTGATCGATGAGCAAGGCGTCTTGAGGATCAAGGGTTGAATATGTGTGCTCCGTATTGATAATTTGATTCAAAGTATTCTTACATAGGCTTATAGTTCGAGGTACTCTATACATACTATGCAACCAAGATATATCATGATCTGAGACAGCGTTATTGATGGAGTAGAATGAAGCATGACATTCTTGATTTTGTTTCTCAGTGTCTGAATTTTCAGTAGGTAAAATATGAGCACAAGAGGCCTGGAGGGACACTTCATAAAATGCCCATTCCTAAATGAAAGTGGGAAAGAATTGCAAAAAATTTTGCGGTTGGTCTACCAAAGATATTGGGTAAGTTTGATTCGATATGAGTGATCGTCGACAAGTTAACTAAGTCTGCGCACTTCATTACAGTTAAGGTGACTTATAATGCAGAACTGTTAGCCATCTATATTCGTGAGATTATTCAATTGCATGGAGTTTTGACATCCATCATATCAAATAGAGGTGCATAATTTACTTCTAACTTTTAGAGGACCTAGCAGGCTTCGTTAGGTACTAGATTAGATCTTAGTATCGCTTTTCATCCTTAGACAGATGGGTAGTTTGACCAGACAATTCAAGTGCTTGAGGAAATGCTTCGTGCATGCGTGATAGATTTTAGTGGTTATTGGGATCAATTCCTACCCTTGGTAGAGTTTTTATACAATAATAGCTATCACTCGAGTATTGATATGGCTCTGTTTGAGGAATTATACAGGAGGAGATGTAGGTCACTCATTGAAATTTGATGCATTTGAGGTGAGACCTTGGGGTACTGATATTTTGAGGGAGTTGTTAGAGAATGTGAACTTTATTCAGTATAAGATTTTTACAACTTAGAGCAGGCAGAAGGAGTATGCAGACCGAAAGGTCAGAGATATGGAGTTTATAGAGGGAGAGCAAGTGTTATTGAAGGTTTCACCCATGAATGGTGTGGTGATATTTGGTAAGCAAGGTAAGCTCATTCTGAGGTATATTGTATAGTTTAAAGTTCTTAAGCGTTTTGGAGAGGTAGACGATGAATTGTCTTGCTTCCAGGTTTGTTTGGAGTGCACCCGGTGTTTCATGTGTCTATGTTGAAGAACTATCATGGTGATAAAAACTACATTATTCAATGGGATTCGATCTTACTTTTTCCTATGAGGAGCCTGTCGCTATTTAAGACAGGGAGGTTCGCAAGTTGAGCTCAAGGGATATTACATCTGTGAAGGTCCAATAGAAGAATTGTCCGGTTGAGCAGTTCACTTGGGAGACTGAGGAGGATATGCTTGAAAGATATCCACATTTGTTCATCGAGTCAGGTACCCTTTTCTATCCTCACTCTTCTTTTGACCATTCAGGGATAAACTGTGGGTAAATTGGTACTGTTGTAATGAATCATTAGGTAATTTTGAGTACTAGAGCTTTTTATTTCATAAAAACTAACCACGTAAATTTTTAACGGGTATTTTGGACTATTCGATAACTACAATTATTTAGTTGAGAGGTAACTTTTGATAACTAATTTAATAGTGGGATAAATTAAAATTTTATTATTTACCCTATACCACTCATCTCATAAGTATTAAAATAAAGTGGAATAGGATTTAATCTTCCTTTTGTCCATTTCTACGAACTAAAAAGAGAAAGAAAAGCAAAAAAAACTCACTTGTGCAAAGGACATGGGAGCCGATTGTCTTGTGCAGGTAAGATCCTACCTCAAGCTCTCTTAATTAGTTGAAACATTTATGGCTAAGATCCATAATGTAAATTATTTTTATTATATTAATGGGTTGATAAGAATTGAAAATTGATGAAATGGAAATTGGAAAAATTGAAATTAGTGTCGTTTTGGATTTTGTAGGACAAAAATCAAAAATTTGGATGGCCATCATTAGTCATAGAAGTAATTAAAAGGTAATGATTTCTTGGGGTTAGATAATATATAGAAATATAGGATGATTTTTTTTCGTGCATTAACTGTCACAACCCAAACTAGGGCCTAGCCGTGACACGGTGATTTGGATTTCTGAAGAAACCGCAACTAAGCCTCTTAGCATATCATAAACATACATAAGGTGAACAAATAAGCATAAAATCATAAAAGTACAACAATATAGCACATCTAAAGAGAATCATGACAACATAGACTCCTTATACATATGCCCAACATGTCTCTACATAACTACATAGGCGGGAACTAGGACATGTTCCTAGCTTACCCTCAAAGAAAGTAATGACACTACATAGAATAGTCTTTAAACAACATAGTAGTCTAAGAACAACAATAAAGGAAAGAATGACTCGAGTTTCCCTCGAAGCATAAGGACTCACCACAGTAATCTTCAATGGAACGCCAACTAGCCACAGGACGAAGATGGAGCATTCGTCTCTATATTTTGATATAATGTAGGCAAAAAGTATTGCATTAGTACGTTTGAATGTACTAAGTATGTAGGCAATGCAATGCTTAGAAAATCATATTTGTGCAAATGACCATTTTAAATAGCATGATAGGAGAAGTAGTAAAAATCATAAGTAGTCTCGCTTCCATTCATCATCCATTCTGAGGAAAGAGTATCATAATAAACCATAAGAGTATCATATTAAGTAAATGATAGGATTAGTCATTAAACATAAAAAGGACCATACATATGTGGGAGATAAAAGTCATCTTGAAGTCCATAGTCTTGGTGAAAGATATATTAGCCATAGTAAGAAATACCTTGTACATTGAGAGAGACCTTTTTACCTTTGTGAGAGTGACCATTAACCGATATAAACCATGTGAGCTATAACATGGAGTCCCAATGTTTAACCATACATCGGAGGAAAGGGGGAGACTACTTTCCAAGGTAGACTCAAATATGCCTAAGTGGATCCACTAAGCTATATAAAGGATTGAGCCTCAACTACGGGTGACCCTTAAGGAATTAAACCTCTTCTACGGGTGATCCGTTAACCTACGGTGGCATGTAGTTATGGAATAATGGGATCTTACTACAGGACTCTTGCCTTAACTATGGGAGAGAATGCCTATTCCAAGGTCTACTCGGTGTTAGGTAAGCTCTCAATGGAATATCATACATAGCATAGAAATCGTAATGAAAATATATCATAGTCATGATCATAGGTTTGAAATCATAGAGTAGCTCATATTCATAACATAATGCAATGTGAGTACTATTCTTCCACATTACAAATCATACATATATAATCATAGTTCATACTTGGAAATTAGGGTAAAACATGAATACATGATCAATTGACTTGAAAACATGCATGAGCATATACTTTTTATCAGCCCATACATAATTTATAAAGATAATATCATTTAGAAGTATAATAAAAAATATCTATAATTCACACTATGAACCTTAGAGATCAACATAGGAGAATTCATGAAAAAACTCTTCAATTTAATGTAATAATCATCAATTTATATCAAAATAGACGCATAATCATAATTTGAATCATAATTCATGTAATTGGAATAGAGATCATAAAATCCATAAAATCACATACTTGAATTTAATAGAAAACTTGAGAAATTGATTTGGCTTCATGGATGAAAGAATCCATGAATCAATACCCACTTACCTTGAGTGAGAAAATAAAAGAATTTGGAAGAATTTGAGAGTTTTGATGGAGAGCTTGAGTGAATTTCTTGGATGTCTTCAATGAAGTTGTTAGGAGTCTTTTGTAGAGAGAGAAATATTTGAGTAGGTGAATTATAGAAAAAAGGGCAGCCCGGTGCACTAAAGCTCCCGCTATACGCAGGGTCCGGGGAAGGGCCCGACCACAAGGGTCTATTGTACGCAGCCTTACCTTGCATTTCTGCCAGAGGCTGTTTCCAGGCTTGAACCCGTGACCTCCTGGTCACATGGCAACAACTTTACCAGTTACTCCAAGGCTCCCCTTCGAGTAGGTGAATTATAGAAGAATGAATGAAATTAGAGGTGTAGGTTAGTTTATAGAGATGAATTAGGCCCTAAAACTGTCCAGATTAATTAACTAACAATTTGGGAAATGTCTAAAGTACCCCCACTTAAAACTAAATTTGGGAACATGTAAATCGCATTGGCCACATGAGTTTAATGTGAAAAAGGGTAAATCGCATTCCTTGAATGCGTTTTATGCCTTATTTTCATGGAAATAATTTTGGCCAGAATTATGATAAAATTGAACTATGGAGGAGAAAGTCCGCGATGCGGACTTCGCGGACATGCTGCGCACCCTCCTGTTTTGTGTAATTCTTGAAAAATTCATCTTCCAATACATGAGTCCTAAAAATCCACCGAGACCATTTTCCCGCAGGTTTTGACTTCTTGACCGATATTCCAAACTCGAATTTTCTAAAAAGATAAGGATAATGTGTTATGCAAGCGATCTATTCCCAAGTCATTTTTTTAAGTCACTTGTGAGCATTTTTGAGGAATGTCACATTAACATACAGTTTTCGTAACTTGGCGTCTATACTTTTTCCTAGACTTTCTTATACCTATCACATTATAATTTAAGTTTTGATATATTATTATAGATAATCAAATAATAGGTGTATTGTGTTATATGAATACCATTAGAGTTATGTTATTTGGAAGAATTAAGACTTAATCCTAGGCTTGAGATGTAAGAAATTGATTATAGAATTGGGTGAGTTTTTGAGTCTAGGATAGACATATAGTAATATGGGTGTCTACGGACTCATTTACTTATAAATATTGTATATTTGATAGATTATAAACTTTCTGAGGCATTGAATAAAGGAAAAGCATTGATGAATTAGCTTGCTTGACTTTGGTTCTCTGGTCGAGGTAGAATATGATTTATTCTATATCATAGAGAGACTCTTAATAGTTATTGATATTCGTTGAGTAACGTTGTGAAGATTTCCATGCATTTAATTATTGTGGTTTGTATGGTTGATATGTTGTTGTGATTGGTCTACAATCTCAAGACCGTAAAATCCATAATCTTAAACTTGCCCTATCAAAAGCGATGCATTGAATAAAAAAAGTTTGATATAATTTTGTTAATGAAGTGGAATGTGATAGTAAAACTTGATAAATTAATTATATTATGAGATAGGGTGTCACAATCCAACACGATATAGTTGGATCGGGTGTCACTAGCTGACATGATATATTTGGATTGGGTATCACGAGCTGACACAATATATTTGAATCGGGTATCACGAGCCTACACGATATTATTAGATCGGGTGTCACATTCCGGCACGGTAAAATTAAGGGAAAACAAATCAAATAACTTAATACTATCCGATCTCAAACAACTCATTTCCTAAAAGAGCGTTGTGTAGTGGCCTGAGTCCTTATGTATACTCTTGATATTATTGACAAATTACGTAATTGTTTCATTGTGTTGTCACTTGATCTTGATTTTTTTGTTTGCCACTTGTTAAATGTTATAGTTGATTTCCTGCTAGTATTTTATGCATATTAATTTCTATTTTAAGTCGGCCGATAATACCTACTCAGTACATGTTGTCCTGTACTGACCCATACTTATATATTTTTTGTTTTGATTTGTGGAGTGCAGCGAGTGTTGGATTTTCTTAGTCGAGGCATGATGTCCTTAGTTTTCAAACACAAACTATTTTATTTATCTATTCTGATGTTTGATACTCTTAGACTTGATATTTTGAGATTATATGTCCTTGATGTGATGAGTTTCAGATTTTGGAGAATGAGATGTAATAGACTTAGAAGGTTATGTACTTCTTCCTTTCATAAGTTTTGAGCTTTCGCATTATTGTCATATTTAATAAGTTGGATCATAATATAAGTTGGAGTTGTATCATTGGTTCTCCCATGTAGAAAGTTAAGTGTGGATGCCACTCATGACCCATTTTGGATCGTGACAATCAGTGATCATTAGTTCAAAAAATACATTGAATGAGGGGTGAAGTAGTTTAGCATTGAAAGTGGAGAATTTTATCTCAAGAAATACAAGCACACATGGTGCATTGATTACATCAGAAGAGAAAAATTCCAAAATAATCATTGGAAAAGGAAATTAGAAAAGAAGCTTTGAAAATAATAAATTAAATAAAAAAAGATCTGATTATTATAAAGGAGCTTTTTTTGAAGACGTTGTCGACCATCAATAAAAATGATATTTTGAGAAGGTGCATCATGGGAAGACTCTGTGGAGCAAAGGATGCACCTATATATAATGATGTTCGAAGATGGGAACAACGTACATGTAAGGGGACCAAAAATGTTCAGGTATACGATATGAATGGCTTCAATCCCATTTGAATTCCATTTGAGAACGGTGGGAGAGAATGTCTTAATGAGGGAATGGAGGAGACAAGGGACAAGTCTAAAGCTAAACTGGTGGAGCCCAAAGAGGGAGACTTTTTCATAATAAACATAGTTTGATTAGTACTGAATACGTGTGTTAGGGCTCCTACTATAGTTTTGGAAAAATAAGGTCATGAGGAAGATAGGTGAAAACTATGGGGGGGTAGCTAGAAAATGAGGAGGAGCCAAAACTAAAAACCCATCTAAGATAGGCTAGAATTAAGGTTTAAAGCCCAAGGGAGAGAATACTGATGACGTTATAAATCATTAATGATGATCTGATTTTCTCTTTGCCAGTTCGGTGCGAGTCACCAGTCACCTATAGGACGTTGGAGCAAGGAGAAGCAGTTTTTCAAGGTGATAGCATCGAAGGAGCTAATGTTGTTGTAGACAATCATGACTTTGTAAAAATCAGAGGTAACCTTCATCAAAAGGAAAGGACAAGAAGATAGTAACATTATGTTACGGTCCCATATTACGGAACTAGTTATGGGACTCTGCAAAACAAAATTAAAGTCAATGTGGAGTGAATGAGAAGTCTGAAAAGAGGTTTCTTTTTTCGGCTTATGGTGTTGATTTGTTAAGAGAGAACCCACAATCTTTTTAGTTAAAGTACTCAAAAACTAGATATTTTTCTACATATCTTTTCATTGAATTCAAAACACTAAATACAACACTGGTGGATTAACCATCCATCTGAAAATAAGGAAATAACTTCATATTACAAATGAAATGAGAAAGTGGAGGAATAACTTCCTTACTTCAAACAACTTCTACAAATAATAGAAAAAATAAATAACTAATAAACTGAAATAAGCTACTATCTAATTTTCTTAAATCTTTCAAGGGTAAACTGCTCATAGACTAAAAGGGTTCTAACATTACTCCCCCACCGCCATCCTTCAAGTCACGCTTGTCCTCAAGCAGGAAGTGTGGTAAGTTTTTCTTCTTGTGTTGGTAAAAATGCGGACTAACACAAAAATATATATGGTCAAAATTGTGAAAAGAAAATAGGAAAATAATGACACAAAGAATTTTAAGTGAAAATCCATTTAAAATAAGGGAAAAATCACGTGTCAAGAGGAGAAACTGATATCACTATAATAAGGAATTTTACACTGGGTAGTCACAAGAACAATACTCAAAGTGACCATAACACACTCAAAAGAAATAACACTTTTTTGGTCTCCTACCTTACTAGAATATCACTCACAAAATAGCTTATAAACTAAAAAAAGTTGGGGTATATATATACACCTCACTTTTTCTCTCTACTATCACTATCTTGGTGTGTTCTTACAAATGAGCAAGAGTGCTCATGAAATACACCAAAGTTTTAACATTTTCAACAACCAACCTTTCAACATTTTCAACAACGAAGATGTTCTTTGGTAAGAGATTTATGTTTGAAAAATTGTTGTATATTTATGACTTCAACAATGGGGCAGGACCCCACAAATCTCCCCCTCCAGTCCCATGCACCTGAAAGGAGGTGTCTTCATCTTATTAGAGAGAGATCATGTCAATAAGTTCTTTTCACAATTTGAACTTTTTTCTTAATACGACTTTGGTCAGCATATCTGCAAGATTCTCATTTGTAGAGATCTTTTCAACCTGCATAGATTCGTCTTTTATCAATTTTCGAATCCAGTGATATCTCACGTCTATGTGTCTTTTCCTTGCATGGTACATGGAGTTCTTGCTCAAGTTTATTGCATGTTGATTGTCACAATAGATGACATACTCCTTCTGATGCAAGCCAAGCTCTTGAAGAAATTGGTTGATCCATATAATCTCCTTTCATGCTTCAGTAGCTACAATATACTCAACTTCAGTTGTAGACAATACAACAAACTTCTGCAACTTTGACTGCCATGATATAGCTCCCCCTGAAAAAATAAACAAATATCCAGTAGTGAATTTTCTGTTATCAAGGTCACCTTCCATATCAGCATCTGTATAGCCCTTCAAGATTAGATTTGATCCTCCAAAACACAAATATTTATCTAAGCTTCGTATTAGATACTTGATTATCCACTTTACAGCTTTCTAGTGTTGTTTTCCAAGATTGTCGAGAAATCTACTAACAACACCAATTATGTGAGCAATATCAGGTCTAGCGCATTCCATTGCATACATTAGACTTCCGACGACGGAGGAATATGGAATTTTGACAATGCTCTCTTTTTCCTCCCTGATTGTTGGACACATTTTCTTGCTCAACTTCAAATAACCAGCAAAAGGTATGCTAACAGACTTAGCATTCTTCTTGTTGAAGCACTCCAGTACACGTTCAATGTACTTCTCTTGTGATAGATAAATCTTCCTTTTATCTCTGAGATGAGTAATCGTCATGCCCAAAATTCTTTTGGCATGACCCAAGCCTTTCATGACAAAAGACTTACACAACTCCTTTTTCAACTCGTCAATCTTGGAAATATTCTCGCCCACAATCAGCATACCATCCACATATACCAAGAGGATGATAAAATCATTGTCAGAAAATTTTTGTACAAACATACAGTGATCTGAGGAAGTCTTCTTGTAGCCTTGCTCCCCCATAATAGATTCAAACTTCTTATACCACTGTCTAGGAGCTTGTTTTAGCCCGTAGATATTCTTTTTGAGTTTGCACACAAAATTTTCTTTACCATTTACTTTGAAGAACTCAGGTTGTTCCATATAAATCTCTTCTTTTAGGTCACCATGAAGAAAAGCCATCTTCACATCCACTTGCTCAATCTCTAAATTAAGACTAGAAGCCAAATCAAGAACTGCACGAATTGAGGATATTTTCATGACAGGAGAAAATATTTTGTTAAAGTTGATACCATTTCTTTGAGTAAATCCCTTAACATCAATCTAGCTTTGTATCTGGGCTTCAAGTTTTGTTCTTCATTTTTAACTTTGAAATTCCACTTGTTCTTCAAAGCTCTCATGCCCTTAGGCAATTTCACCAACTCATAAGTGTGGTTCTCATGCAAAGATTTCATCTCATCTTGCATGGCTTCAATCTATTGATCCTTATGCTCATCTTCCATGGCCTCCTCATAACACTCAGTTAACCTACGTCATAGAGTAGCACATACTCATTAGGTGAATAATGAGAGGAGAGAATACGTTGTCTTGTGGACCTCCTAAGAGAAATATTTGATTCATCCACAACTTCATGGGTTGAAGTATCATCAACAACAACATCATTGTTATTATCAACATCAACATGTTGATCTAGGACTTGATTCTGAGCATTACCATTATCATCAAGACCAACAATGGCATACACACTTGTATGAGGAACTTGATCAAGATGGACTACTCCATATGAACTTGAAGATTTTAGATTCTCCGCTTTGTCAATATATTTAATGATTTGATTTTCCATGAAGACGATATCGCGGCTTCTCACAAGCTTCTTCTTAATTGGATCATATAGCCTGTAACCAAATTCATCAAGGCCATAGACAACAAAGATGCACTGCCTTGTCTTAGCATCTAACTTTGACCTCTCATCTATCGGGACATATACAAAAGATTTTCAACCAAATACTCTCATATGGTCATAAGAAACATCTTTGTTATACCAAACTCTATTTGGAACATTACTTTGCAAAGCAACAGCAGGAGATAAGTTAACAACATGTGTAACGGTCAATAAGATTTCACCCCAAAAAGAGTTCAGCAACATTGCTTCAGAAAGCAAACATCTAACTCTTTCCATCAAGGTCCTGTTCATCCTCTCCGCCAACCCATTAATCTGAGGAGTCTTAGAAGTAGTCTTCTGGTGTCTAATACCTTGATGCTTGTAGTATTCTTCAAATGGTCCACAATATTCACCACCATTATCAGTACGAATACATTTTAGTTTCTTTCCAGTTTCTCTTTCAACTGAAGCTTGAAACTGCTTAAAGATACCTAACACTTGGTCTTTAGTCTTCAAGACATAGACCCAAAGCTTTCTTGAGCAGTCATCAATAAAAGTGACAAAGTAGAGTGCACCACCTAAAGTCTTTCTTTCTTGAAGGAGGATTAGACTTAAAGGAAACTCTATTTTATTTTCCAGCAAAGTAGTGCTCACACTTTCCAAAAATCAAAGTAAATCTTTTTTGATGTAGAAGTTCAAACTATGATGCAACCACAGAACATACTCAGATAAAAAAAAATTCTGATACCAGTTTGTTGGGAAAATATGAACTAAAATAAAAATATATATGGTCAAAATAGTGAAAATAAAATGGGAAAATAATGACACAAAGAATTTTACGTGAAAATCCTTTTAAATAAGGAAAACACGGGTCAAGAGGAGCAACTGCTATCACTATAGTAAGAACTTTTACACTGGGTAGTTACGAGTACAATACTCAAAGTGACCACAACACACTCAAAAGGAATAACATTCTTTTGGTTTCCCACCTTACTAAAATATCGATCACACTCTATTTTTCTTCACAAACTATTTACTTATAATCTATGGGCTCTCTAATATTTTTTCTCTCTATCTTGGTGTGTTCTTACAAATCAGTAAGATTGCTCTATTTATAAAAAAAATTATCCCTGTGATGTCATGGGTGACATCATTAAATACACTAAATTTTCAACATTTTCAACTACCAACCTTTCAACATTTTCAATAATGCAGATTTTCTTTGGTAAAAGATTTATGTTTGAAAAATTATTGTATATTTTTTACTTGGCATAATACATAAATTGGCCCCTAAACTTGGCTTCAAATTTTAAGTATGACCTCCAACTTTCATAGTGCACAAGTAGGCCCTTTTACTATCCATTTCTTAAATAAAAAAATACGCGAATCCAACCTGACATAACGCGTGATGGGAAATCAATTCAGGCACGTCAGGTGTAATTTTCGAGGCTTACAACAGTAAAAAAAAAAAAGCGGAAATGACAATTCTACCCTTAATGAATACCTTATATATATATATATATATGGGAGGAGGTGGGGTTGGGACAGGGGTGGGTGGTGCAAAACAGTAAAAAAAAATTCAAAACTTTTTTTTTCAAAACAAAAATTAATTTTGACAGGGGAGGGGGTGAGTGGGGTGGGGATGAGGTGGTCCGAAAAAACAAAAAAAAATCAAAATTTTTATTTCAAGACAAAATTAATTTTTTTGGGAGGGGGCGAGCTGGGCTGGGTGGGGTGATGAAAAAAATATTCAAAACTTTTTTCAAACAATATTATTTTTTTTAATTTTTTTTTGGGGGAGGCAGGGATGGTGCAGAAAAGCAAAAAAATTCAAAGCTTTTTTTCCAAAACAAAATTTTCTTTTGTTTCCTTTATTTTTTTGTTTTTTTTAATTATAAAATATATATATAAAGGTTGTAATTACGTGGCAGCCACTGAGTGTCTAAAAGATCCATGTAGGAGCGTTTGTATATCACTTAATAAGGTTGTCGGTTTCACATTTTTTAAAAAAAAAAATGGATAGTTAAAGTGCCTACTTGTGCATTATGAAAGTTGAAGATCATACTTAAAATTTGAAGCCAAATTTATAAAGCAATTTATGTATTATGCCTTTTTACTTCAACAATGGGGCTGGACCCCACAGCTTGAAGAAACAGTTTCCCATGATGCGTCAGCTAGAGAAGTAAGATGCCAATGTAACAAGACGTGAGGTATATTACGAACCACTTGTGTATGTTGTATAATAATCATTTGTGCGTTGCTGTTTATTTTGTTGTAATTATAATATGGTTAAATTTGTATTAATAAAGTAATAACTAATTTATTTTTTCACCAACGTGACAAGTGTTGCCTATTAGACAATATTTGTAGTACACTATCAGGATTGATAGATACAGTATTCCTGAAGTTTTGCTTTTAAGCCATGACGTTCTTTAATCGTCATGATAAGCTTAAATATCCTATTTTTATTATTGTTGGTGAAATCCACTGAAAAGATTTGGAAACCGTTGTTGAAATTAAAAGATTTGAAACTTGGTGTGAAGTCCTAAGTGATTCTATTAAATTAAATAGATTTGCTTGATGTATCTGTTGGGGTCTGTTAAGAATATTGTTGGAAAGCTAAATCTAAAATTTGAGATCATTTGGGGTCTGTTAAGAATATTGTTGGAAAACTAAATCTAAAATTTGAGATCATTTGAAGTTGATTAGCATTAATTTTTGACAATTTTAACTCAAGAAGAAGAAAGGGCGACTGAAGCGTTGGCGGAATGGGAGGGGGTTATTTTTGTCGGATTAATATTTATTAAATACAATTGTTAGGTCATTGTTATAAATAAATCAGAAAATGGAGACAAATTTCAACATGAAATTATCCAATATCTAGTTATCTACCTCAGAAGCGAACATCTAGAGCAGGTTTTACACGTTTGATTAAACCCGTTATTTTCAATTCAAACTATATATACATGCAAAAAAAAAAAAAAATTATATATATATATATATATAAGTGGAAGAAAGTAGTTTATCAAATTAATTGGACAAGTGAAGATGTTGTGAGTTAGAGAATTAGGGAATGAGGTACTTGAGTAATTGAGGTAATATAGAGAAACATAAACAGAGATGGAAAACACACTGTAACCACTTTCCTGAAAAGTGTGCTGCTTAAGTTAAGGTTGCAGTTCATTGTAGATAATATTTATCTGCATAGTGTAAAGTGTATAAACTCCTAAATGAATATTAGCGCTTCTTCTGAACCTGTTAGGAGGCAATGAGTTATCTGAAATACTAAATGTGCACCACTGCAGTCAATACCATCCAGCGCAATTCAGAGGTGAAATGAGATATCTGCAACTTTTGGCCTGATATCACAAATGTCGTATTTCACTGACTGTAACATAGTAAGCAACAGCTTCTTTAATGTCATGCTTGATGTCCTGAACCTGTGATAAAATGAATAGCCGTTGCAGTCGTCAATCCCAATATTCCACCAGCTACAACCTGCAGTTGAAAGCCTTCCAAATTAAAGCTGTAGAATTCACTCTTTGAAGTTGTTACAATTCATCATGTGAAATGTCGGAAACATTAAGCATAGATGTCCACTAATATGACATTGTGAAGTTCACTCTTGGAATTGCATCTTATGCAGGATAGGTAACATTAGATTGTTGACTAAGAATTTTTTTCCCATCAGCATTATTCCACAAGACATTACTTTTTCCATTACCATTATTCCACAAGACATTTTTGGAAAGGTTATTTCATACAACTTATTTTTACGGTAAGAAGAGAATGGTCAAAAGTAAATAATGATCTACTGTTGGAAAGATTAGGTACTATCCATAGTCAATTTCCTGTGAAGGATTCCGAGCTGGAGAAGTTTTTTTCACAAGGACAGACTGCATACACACACACATGTACATCATTATCATTCATGCGCTCCCTGCCCCTCCACCCCTCAGTAAAGAAAATGATCAAGTAATTAAATTAATTATATTTTAAAGGTGAAATTGAAATTACCAGACATAAGAAAAATGAAGAGAATACAGAAAGATATAAGGCAAAGAAAACAAAGAAACAACATTGAAAAGAAACTTGTCAACATGGCAAAATGGGGTGGGGGGAGGGAGTTAAATTTCAGAAAGTTTTTAAGGTCGATAAGGATTAAAGCCAATAAGAAACCTGAGGAGGAGTGTGACCAAGGAGTTCTCGTAATGGTCTGCTATCTGCAAGAGGATGTTCAGTAGGAAGTTCATATAAAATTTGATTCAGGACCTGAAAAGAAAAAGAACAGAGAGTTATAGATGAATGTTGGTATATGTTTACTGAATTTCTGTGCAAATGATTATAATGCTATTCTAAAAGTACTGAAAGGATAAGAAGTCTTTTCTTGAAAATTCCTGTAGACAAATGTAAGCAAGGCATCATGCATGTAAGTTAATAGACATGCTTCAATATCAAAGCAGATATCCAAATAGAAAAATCAACACGAGAATCACACCTCTGCCTGACGTCCAGCATGTAATCTTACACCCGTGGCATCATACATGACCTGCCACAAGAATTTAAGGCATTAAAGATCTCTTGGTTATCAGAAATACAACAGAAGACCAAATGCTCAGTTACTTCATTTAGGAACAGTATTAGATAATCACGAAAGAGGATAACTTTGGCCAAAAGCCAGGACACACGAGCCCCTAGCCTTACCCTTGGACAATACATAAGAAGGATGTTTTCTTACTTTCAGGAACCACTTGGATCTAATGTTAATAAATCTTCTTGTGGTTATCCTTGCTATCAAACAAAGTATTTATATTTATCCCACCTTCCCAGAAAAATTAAGATGAGCAAGAAAATAAGATGAAAGGCTACTTTTAAAAAAACGATACAGGTGGTTTTCATATGACATCTTGACCAACTCTAAGTGTAACAATGGGAAAACACATGGGAACAACAGGGACCCTTCCGATTACCAGCAGTCAGGCCTGCATTCGCTCTAATTTCAGGATCAATTTGATGAAGGTGGTAAATCTGATGGCATAACAAAGAACCCCTCTTTTTCAGTATTTGCATCATGTTCCTTGATTTGAGACTTCCCATGGGTCCATACAATGTTTTGGAACATGTTGGATAGTTTGGGTAGGGACTCAAGGGCGTCCGGTGGGTTTTGGGAAAGAAATCGATTGTCAGCACGATGTAGATTTTATTTTTCCCTGGGCCGTCACAATTGAAGATGTAGCCACCGCAATTGCAACCTGGCCCATAGCTATTGCAAAATTGAATAGAATCATAGAGCAATTGCAAAGTTGAATAGAATCAAAGAGCAATTGCAAGCCTCTGGCCGCTTTGTGATGCCGTAATTGGAGGCTAGCCACCGCAATTGCAATGAAACCTGAAGTATAAGAGGTCTGTTTTTTGGGAGTTTTGACATTCCAACACAATTTTGGACGACCTAAGCTATGGGTTGAAGGGGATTTGACATCGATTCAACTTATAGTTTTGAGAAACGTTATACACTTATTCTAGCGATTATGCATGTTTTTCAGCTAGATTTGGGCATCTAAATCATGAAACTGAATGTAGAAATTGGGGATTTAAACATTGATTTGACGTTAGATTAGAAATCTAATCATAGATTTGGTTTCGTAGGGTTATGGGTAACCTGAGAACGTTATTTATTTCGGTGTTTGACCACGGAACTCAGGATTGACATTTTGAGTTCATTTTTACTTCGACCTAGTCTAAAATATGAAATTGAAATAAATGTCTCCACCTAGCCTCGTTGAATATTCTTTTGAATAGATTGAGCTCGTGTAGTTGATTTGGAGTGTGGTAAGTTAAGACTTTGACCACAACAAAAAAAAATTCACAAATTGACATTGTGTTACATATACTATATAGATGGGAGCATCGTATATAAGAGGCGACTAGTATATATATGCATACCGGGGTTATAATTTCTATGCGAGGTATAGGGCGTTGTTAACATACGTGCTTTATATGTTTTTCCTGTGTGATGACTAATTTAAGCATTGATTCATGCTAGTATAATGTTATAGGCATCATTATCTAAGCTAGTTTTACATTATGAGCTATATGTATGTCGGATTACATGTGTAGTTGTAGTCATGTACTACTCGTATGCTTTATAATAGCATACCTGGTTTCACGCCTAGATTTGACTATGGCATGTTAGTTGTCTGTGGGAATTATTTTATAGCACGTGAGTTGTCCATTTGGCATGTGGATATGGATCTTCCCCTCATGAGTACTGTATCGCCCAAGTCACTCGGGCGATGTACATGCAGGATTGTTGGTGCTGGAAGCACCGGTGTTGAATAAAGGCTTAGTGTTTATCATACACTTAATTTCTGACTCATAATTGGTGCATATCTTAATATGTTGTATTTGTGCATATCTTAATAAGATGTATCCATGCAAATCTTAATATGTTGTATATGTACATACCTTATCTTGTAGTTTCTGTGCTTTATTCGATCGCAAATATATATTTATTGCACGTGTTATTTAACTAGTAAAGTTGTTGCCATGTGACCAGGAGGTCACGGGTTCAAGTTTTGGAAATAGACTCTGGCAGAAATGCAAGGTAAGGCTGCGTACAATAGACCCTTGTGGTCGGGCCCTTCCCCGGACCCTGCGCATAGCGGGAGCTTAAGTGCACCGGGCTGCCCTTTTTATGTTATTTAAGTGAGTATTGACAAACCAACTCATGCCACTACCTTGTTGTGGGCAGCCGGTGATATTTACTTAAGTGTTAGTGTACTCATACTATACTTGCTGCACTTTGTGTCTGTGCACCAGTAGAGCCGAGGAGTGAGCCAAGAACTGATTGAAGATTGTCGTGGTGAGTTGCTTGGTCCTATTCACAGCACCTTCGATTCCCTTTTCTAATCTTTATATTATTCTTTTATTCCAGATAGTATTGTTATTGAGTCAGATGCATTATTCTATTATCTTAGAGGCTCATGACTTGTATCACAAAATTCTGGGGTTTGTAATGGTTTCTACATTGTACTGACTCTAGACATATATTCAGATGATATTTTACTGCTTTTAGACTTATTCATGTCTCTTAAATGTCATGTTGAGTTGTTATTTCTTTTTGGGTTTGCCTAACGGTGGGGTTAGGTGCATTACGGCTTAGACAAATTGGGCTCGCGACAGATGGCAAGACTATGGTATCAACCACGAGAACCATTGATGTATCCTTCAAAGATAGCTGATAAGACTTGGCCACTATTGAGGCAAAATCCACATCCTAGACAGTACAGATGCAAAGAGTAACTTCAAGACTTGTGATCTTAAGTCAATTTTAATGGATCTTATTGAGTACACAATGAACTTTAGTAAACTACTCCCTTTCTATCTCTTTTTCCAGAAGTAGACATCCTCAATGATGTTTCCGAGTAGTGGTATTTTAGATTCTTTTATGCTTAAACATTTCCCAGTGTACCTGTCAGCATTACAGCCTACATTCTGTTTATCAACTTCCCTATTTAACAAATCTAGCACAACCCCTACTCCAATAAAAGGATCTTCATGTTTTCTTTGATACATAAATACAAGTTTCAATTTCTTAAACATTTCAATTTTTTTAACTACTACTCAATCATTCAACAATAATACCACATGCTTAACAAGGTAGTACTAGGATAGAGAAAATTTATGGGTGGCGTTTCTATTTGAATTCTTTTTTTTCTTTTAACTTGGTAACTTTGTATTATATCACCAAACAGTACATGGGTTGTACTAAAACCTTATATACAAGTGGCCCCAATTCTTACTGCTCTATTGCTAAATTGAGTCTAAAACATCAATTAAAGAGACGGTATCATTTGAGTATAACTGATTACACCAAAAACATAATAGCAATCACTTTCTGCACGCTATTCTCTACGCTCTCAAAACACCTACAGTTCCTCTCTTTCCATATTGCAGCAGGGATGTCTCCGTCTGCCTCTATCTTTTGCCAGTACTCCTGCTTCCTCCCAACTCTTTAAAGCCTCAAAAACTTTCCTAGGCATAGTCCAGGAAATGACTTTGAGACTCAAAAAGATTATCCATAATTGTTGAGTGTACTTGCAATGTAGAAACAGATGGTTAACAGTCTCTAAAGTCTCCCCACAAAGAAAACATCTAGAGAATAAGGTTATCCCTCTCTTCATGACATTGTCTTGAGTAAGAGTTGCTTCTTTGGCCAACAACCAGACAAAGCAAGATACTTTATGGGGTATTCTGCTTTCCATATTTGTTTCCATGGCCAATTGGTAATTTGTTGGTTTGTCTGATCCATCAGTTTATAAGCTCTATTGACTTTGTATACTCCTCTATTGTTTCCTGTCCACCATAGAAAATTGGCATAATACATAAATTGGCCCCTAAACTTGGCTTCAAATTTTAAGTATGACCTCCAACTTTCATAGAAAATCCTCCCTTGTTTGAAGTCCATTGAAAGCGTCCACTATGTTGAGAAATTCAGCTACTCTCTGAACCTCCCAGTCATTGAGCGTCTTTTCTGAAGTTGAAGTTCCACCCCTATAGAGTCCATAAATCTGCTATAAACACTTGCTGAAATGTAACTAAGCTGTAAACATCAGGAAATAACTCTTCCAAATTGCCTTTCTCATGCCAGTTATCCTTCCAAAACATGGTCTTTCTCCCATCAAAACCGTTCACCTTTGAACTGTTCTTCACTTCATTCCACAGATTCCTAATGGACCTCCAAAGGCTGACCCCATAAGGAGTAGTCACCTCTTTGGTCATCCATTTGTCTTCTGCTATATATTTATGCCCAATCACCCTTTCCCACAACAGTTGGTTACCATTTGCAGACTTCCAAAACTATTTCATTCGAAGAGCTTTACTTTGCAAGTTTAGGTTCGTAATCCCTAAACCTCCATTCTTCTTCCCAGTTATCACTGATTTCCACTTTACCAAGTGAAATCCTTTCTTTTCCTTATCACCCTGCCACGGAAATTTTCTTCTAATACTGTCCAACCTCTTGGTGACCCCTGGTGGGATAGGAAAAAGGGACATCATGTAAGTTGGAAGAGCATCAAGAACTGAATTGATTAGTGTCAATCTTCCACCCGTAGACAAGTATTGTGTGTTCCACCTAGCTAGTTTTTTTTTCACACTTCTCAATCACATTATTCCATATATCTATGGACATAGATTTGGCTCCCAGAGGTAATCCCAAGTATGTAGTTGGCAAAGTGCCAACTTCACCACGAAGGATTGTTGCTAACCAGCTCATGTTGTTGACTTCATTAATTATGGTACATTATACTCTTTCTCCAGTTAATATGCAAACCAGAGACCCCTTCAAACAGAACCAAAATCACTCTTAAGTGCTTCAGTTGATCTTCCTCAGCATCAGAAAAGATAAGTGTGTCATCTGCATATCGTAGATGTGTCACTTCCAAACTGTCAGTCCCTTCTCTGGCCACTTCAAAACCCTTTATCCAACCTCTTAACTTGGCTGTCTTGATCATGTTATTCAGTCCTTCCATAGCAATTAGGAATAGAAAAGGTGACAGAGGATCACTTTGCCTGAGTCCTCAATGTGATTGGAAGAATCTTGCAGGAGAACCATTGACTAGAACTAAGAAGCTGACTGTTGAAATACATTGCTCCATCCATTTCAGCCCCTTCTGCCCAAAACCCATCATTTCTAATACCTTTATGAGGTATCTCCGTTAACATGGTCATAAGTTTTCTCTATGTCCAACTTACAGAGAATGCTTGGTTTCTTCTGCTTAACTTTGGAATCGACAGCTTCATCGACAATCAAGACCACATCCATAATTTGTCTCCCTCCAATGAATGACATTTGCTGAGAATCTACCAACTTGCTAATGACCCTTTTCAGTCTCTCAGTCAGTATTTTAGAGAGCAACTTGTAAATACTGCCAATCAAACTTATAGGTCTAAAGTCCCTAAACTCCTTGGCACCTTTCTAATTAGGAATAAGTGCTATGAATCTTGCAGTAAAACCCTTCTCAAACACTCCCTGATCATAGAAGTTTTAAAAGGTGTCCAGGATGTTCTGCTTCACCACCTCCCAGCACTTGATAAAGAAACCCATTGTAAATTCCCACTGTTCTAACCCAGGTTTTCTCTACAATTGCTGCTTTTGGGATACACCCAATTGTTGGCTTCCACCATTTGAGATGAAATCTGTAATTTTTCCATCTCCATGGACCATGAATGGTCTGCTCCGCAATGTATCTATTTGGGAACTCGAAGAGGAACATCTCACCATACAACTCATAGATGTTTACTCCGAAGACTTTTTTCCATGTTGTGGACCATCTTCTAATATGGCAAAAGTTGGCCCTTCCTTTGGCTTCCTTTGGCTCCTCTCTACAGTACCCAACCAGACATCTCCTTAGTAGGCTATCCTCTTGGGCATCCATTTTGTCTAGTACTTCTATTGTTCCTTTCTTGCTATTGATCTCAGCTGTGCATAGGTTCCTGGTTTGCCATTTACTCTCTTGTAAAGCACTTGCATAGGAATAATCAGCATCCGTCATCCTTGTGTTGGGTGTCATCTCTTTCTTCCCCTGGCATTTAATGAACCTGTCTATCTTTGAAGCAATGTCCAACCACCCAGCATTAACTGCTTTTTCTACAATGGTTAGACCTGATCTCCCCCCACTATTTAATGTTGTAATGCTTATAAATCTCCAATGTTCATTATGCTTTTTTGTACAGAAGTGTTCTGCTTCCCTTTCTGCCAGCTTCCATCTCCTAGTTTCCTTCTTTTTCCTTTGATGATTCATTCATGCAGACGCATATCCACTCCATCACCTGTTCATTGAAGATTTGCGCATAATCTTCCTACTCCTTTCCACCCATTCATACCACTCAACCTTATCAGTCTCCCATCTGGTAATATCAAAGAATTTAAACCCTGCATTGAAGTAGATTCTGGTTTCCTCCATCCTTTATCTAAAAGATACTAAGGTGTTTCTCAATAATCACAGTGGGTGATTATTGGTGGCTTGAAAGAAGGTCTCATTCCGGTGAAAGCTGCCGGAAAAGTGAGATTCTCCCTCCTAGAAAGTAGGAGAGAGAAGGAACATTGGGAATTGCACCTGGGAGCTTTTGCAACTGGTCTTTATTCTATTTGAATTCTTATGGACTGTATTTCCTTCAAAGCACCAAAAATAAATTTATTTCTTCGTCGAAATTTATTTTATGCTGAATGACTAAGGTTTGATGACATCTATAAATATGCAATGTAGTAAACAAAAATAAAATTCCTAAAGCATCAAAGCTTCTGAATTCTTGCATTTGTTAATGCTCTCTCTCTCTCTCTCTCTCTCTATATATATATATATATATATATATATATATATATATACAATGTTTAAATAGATGCACCTGTAAGTAAAAGTTATAATGATGCTGACAGAAAAGTAGTATGGTTAAAAGTTACATGTGTAAAAACTGCCAACATCTTTCAGAACCGTAAGCACAAAACGCAATTAATGCATGTCCTTTGCTGATGTATGTATGTATTCATTTGTTTAATGAAAGAAAAAATAACTATAAATATGAGAACTGGAATTGAAGTGATTGCAATTAAGAGATATATAAAGTTAAAGCCATGCCAATTGTGTCAAACAGTCATCTGGTGTATTTGGGTTCAGATGCAAATATGCAATTCTAAAATTTTGAATTAGATTTAGATACTAGTTTCTTTATACTAATTTCTAAATTCCTATTCCTTATGATCAATATTTTTATCCATAAACATTTTCCTAACAATTAATCCATTGTTTTGGTGCTGCCCTTTTCATACTAGAGCTCATGGGCCACATAAATTAGACATTTCTTTCTTAATATTTGGTTGCCAAACACTTCCTATGATGCATGCCTTAGTTCCTTACGCCTTGCTTCAGGGCTTAGGCTTCATTCTTAGTACTTCTAGTGAGCGTAGATACTCTTGTTGAAGCTTGAGCTGATCGTGTTTCCCTTTCTTCCCTTCTTTCCTTGTATAAAGAACACGAGAGATTCGAACCTATTCATAACCTAGGCATTCTAGTGCCATTTCAACCTTGCTTTCAGCAGTAGTTGGTAAAAAAAAATAAAGAAGTTTGGGGAAATGCTCTCAGGCACTCTTCCCAAGATTTTTCTCTCCTAATTCTTAGCAGTGCAGAACACCTTTTCCGGTGGTTCCAGCAGGAAATTAACCCCTTTCCTTGTTAACCCATCCTCAATTACCACCTTTTGTGATAGCTACCAACCCTTCTTCCTTTCAGATCAGATTAGACAGTTGTCTGCACAAAGATGGGGGAGAATAGGATTTACTTCAATGCTGGTTTTAAGTCTTTTGACAACACTAGGTGGACATATGATAGTGCTATCTGGTTTGAATGGGTGGAAAGAAGTCGTAATATGATGAGAAGATCATCCATAAGCAACAAGATCATGGAATGGATTTGTTTTGTGCTTAAAGGCCTCCAACGATAAGCAGAAAGTAGTTAGGAAATGGAAAACCACATACCATGATACAAAGCACTTTTTCACCAGGGAATATAATGAATATGGTAGATACATGAGCATATTATCCTTGAATGGAGGTGGGAGAACAGTCATCATTATCTCAGAAACAACTTTAAATGTTGGTTGGTGTGATATTGCATTTAAGATAGAGAGCTTCATTAAATGTTCTTCTAGTTGGACTTGACAGTTCTTCCCTGAAAACCAACTACTCAAATGTTAAGGCAGTACAAGAAAGTAAAATGGCAGTCGGAATCATAGAGAAGCTGAGGTGAGGATACAGAAGGGAAACATCGATATTGAAGTAGCTTCTGAATCTAAAGAGGATGGCTTGCTCAAAAGATGCTTAGTTGGGTATGTCGGAAAGGACATTGAAGAGAAACCCACCCTAGATGACATTAGGAGATGGTCAGCAGCCAATTGGAAATCTGCTTTCAGGTTGAATATATATGAAATGTATGGAGACTTATTTATTTTTGAGTTTCTAAATAGATTCTTGGCTGAGAAGATTCTCCAAGGTCACTGGATAAAATAGACAGTGGTTCAAAGGTTGGATAAACAGTGGTTCAAAGGTTGGATAAAATCAGGAGACAAGGCAACAAGAAGTAGAAAGGACCACCTGGTAAATGGAAGAATATTATCAGAAGCAAAAGGAAAGGTGGATTAGGCATCAAGAACCTTAAAAACCAAAGAAAAACTCTTAAGGTGAAATGGCTATGGAGATACCCACAGGAGGCTCAAGCTTTATGGTGCAATGTCATCAAGAACAAGTACGGGGAGCTAGACAATTGGGTAACTAAAGAAGTCACTACCCCTTATGGTGTTAGTCTTTGGAGAACCATCAGGCTTTTCTGGCCATTCCTTAAAAGTTCATCTACTATCAAGGTACACAATGGCAACAAGACTCTTTTTTGGTTAGACACAATGGATGGGTCCTGATAGTTTACAAAGCTTATTTCCTGACATCTTTGCTTTGGTTCAACATCAACACAAGACAGTTGCTGAAATGTGGACACAACAAGGCTGGGATTTGGTCCTCAGAGGACATTTAAATGATTGGGAAATACCAAGAATGACTGGATTGTACAAGTGTTTGGAGAACTTTGAAGGACTACAAAGAGGAGAGGATTTCTTATGGTGGAATGGGCATAGCAAATGCATATATAAGGTGAAAGAGGGATACAAGCTGACAAACCAAACTGGAGCTTAGATTATTAAGTGGCCTTGGACGCACATTTGGAAAGCCAAAGTACCACACAAAGTGGCATGTTTCACTTGGCTCTAGCTAATGAGGTTGTTTTGACTGTGGACAATGTGGCAAAGAGGAGAATTCCACTATGCAACATATGTCCTTTATATGGAAAGGATGCTGAGACAGTTAGACAACTTTTCCAACACTGTAAAGTCACTAACCAACTGTGGCAGATTTTCCTTAATCTCAAAGGCATCTCATGGATAATGCCGACTAAGATTGATGATACTCTTTTCAGTTGGGAGGAAGCTAGATTTGGACTTAGAAACAGAAGCGGATGGAGGATTATTTGTGCCTGCATTTGGTGGACTATATGGAGAGAGAAGAAATGACAAATGTTTTGATAATAGGAGCAAAAATGTGCAGGAGATTAAACGTAAATGTATTTTGTTGTTTTGCTTTTGGTGTACAAATGTTTACTCTAATAAGACAGAGTCAATTCTAGCTGTTTTAGGGTTCATCTAGAGTTAGGATCAGTTTCTTTGGAAGTCTTTTTTGATGTTTTTGGTTTTACCTTCCTTTGTTGTAAATATGGCTCTTCCCCGTACTACCTAAGTACTAATATCAATACAAATGTTAGCTGTTTCAAAAACAACAAAGTTGGATTCAACAGTTAATCTTAAAAATGTGTTTGATAGTTATAAGGTTAGATAAAATTATTATGACTAACACAGGAAACAATCCCATATTCAGGATCAAAATTTTAACCAGACCACACCATAATCCTATATAGCTAGTTCCATGAAAGATCCCTCTATTATATAGACTATACAATATCCCTAGCAACCTGAGGTAATATACAACAACAACAACAACAACCCAGTGAAATCCCACAACGTGAGGTCTGGGGAGGGTAAAGTGTACGCAGACCTTACTCCTACGAAGGTAGGACGGCTGTTTTTGAAAGACCTTCGGCTCAATAAAAGCATAAAAAGAGGTTAGATAAGGCTAAGAAGTTCAAAGCGATATGGGAAAGAAAATAACGAGAGCGACACAGATAAAATAGAGTAATCAAAGTATAGAAAGTAATAGATAATAACAGAAATCCGAGCACAAGAAATTATAGTGCGCTAATGCGCCTACTAATAAGGGAGAATAACAAGACTATGTACTAGTCTTCTACCCTAATGTGGGGTCCTCCATACCCTCCTATCTAAGGTCATGTCCTCGATAAGCTGTAGCTGCGTCATGTCCTCGATAAGCTGTAGCTGCGTCATGTCCTGTCTAATCACCTCTCCCTAATATTTCTTCGGTCTACCCCTACCTCTTCTGAAACCATCCATGGCCAACCTCTCACACCTCCGCACTGGGGCATCTGTGTCTCTCCTCTTCACATGCCCAAACCATCTCAGTCGCATTTTCCGCATCTTGTCTTCCACCGAGGTCACTCCTACCTTGTCCCGAATAGCCTCTTTCTAATCCTGTCGCTCCTGATATGCCCACACATCCATCTCAATATTCTCATCTCGACAACTTTCATCTTTTGAACGTGAGAAACCTTAACTGGCCAACATTCCGCCCTATATAACATAGTCGGTCTAACCACCACTTTGTAGAACTTGCCCTTAAGTTGTGGTGGCACCTTCTTGTCACATAGCACACCAAAAGCGGGCCTCCATTTTATCCACCCTGCCCCAATACGGTGTGTGACATCATCGTTAATTTCCCCGCTGCCTTGCATGATAGACCCAAGGTACTTGAAACTACTTTTCTTTTGGATGGCCTGGTCACCAAGCCTAACTTCCGCGTCAACCTCCTGAGGTGTCTCACTGAACTTGCACTCTAAGTTGTCTGTCTTGGTCCTACTCAGCTTAAACCCTTTAGACTCCAAGGTATGTCTCCAATCCTCCAGCTTAGCGTTAACTCCACTACGAGTCTCATCGATCAGGACTATGTCGTCCGCGAAAAGCATACACCATGGCATCACCTTGAATTTGTCGCGTCAATCCATCCATCACCAAGGCAAATAAAAACGGACTAAGAGTTGATCCTTGATGCAACCCCATCACAACTGGGAAGTGCTCTGAGTCACCTCCTACTGTCCTTACCCTGATTTTGGCACCCTCATACATGAGGTGATATGTTGTGCATAAATAACCAAACCAATAAATGAGTAACAACTCTTAAAGGCACTACTACATAAAACTTGAGTTTTCTGAGATGAAGCATGTACAAAATCTTCCAGGCACGAATTATTAACATTTGAATTCTAGTGATGAGGCATGTACAAGCTGAGAACTGCATCTTTCTAACAGTGCAATAAGTGTTGTTTATCCTGTAATTCCGCATCTGATTGATGCTTTTTGACGAAATACCTTACTTCATCAAAAAAAAAAGTTTATAGGCCGAAGTTCAACAGTGATACATATAATTGGGAGAGAGAGAGAGAGATGATACCACACAAGCTAAAACTAATGCACAAGCAAAGAGCGGTCCCCCGAAGCCCTCCTGCAAACCAACAGCCACAGCTAGGGCAGTTACAGTTGATGAATGGGATGATGGCATTCCACCAGATCCAACAAGTTGCTTAAGATCCCATCGTCTTTCCTTGTACCTGTGAGTAATCCTTTTCAGTACCACATTCAAATTGCCTGATCTCTGACTAAATCATGTAATTCATTTGTAATATAAGCAGATAATTGTAAGCAGAGATGTGCATATACCTTTGAAATGCCAATAATAATGAAAAATACCCATGTGACAGTTAACTTTCCATTAGCAGAATCCTTCTATTGTGCCAAATAAACACACGAACAGAGAATTTGAGTATTTGAATTTGTAATAGTGGTTTTAAACAAAACTAACTTTTCTCTCTAGGAAAATCATATTTCATCAAATGAACCCAACTCACTCTTCTGTCTAGAAAAATCATATTTCATCAAATGAACCCAGATAATAACGTGGCAGCGGCGGAAAAGACAGAAAATACATAATTACAGAGCAGATTCAGATCCAACCAGCAAAAAATATGTTCTTGGATACTTAACCAAGCTCTTGATGAATAGCATCAATCTTCACTTCATTCTACTCTCCTTTGCCTCCGGGCTTGGGCATTTCGTGTCCTATCTTATCACCTTGGTCAAGCCCCTAAAACTCATCTTTAGTGTGAATATCCTATTCCAATGATAGGGATATCTGTTTTGAGACAAGTGGGTTGGATCTATTGTTTATAATATACATTCTTAATATTTAGTCTCATATATGTGTAAGGTCCAAAAACTGAAAAAGCAGGTTGTGTTGTAACAGCTGTTGAATGTCAAGATCCTCATCTGAATGCCGGATAAGGTCCTAAAGCATTTAATATAATAAGCTAACAATCTGAATCAGAGTGACCAATGTCCATGTTTCCAGAAAATGCAGAACAATTCTGTTATTGAATCTAAGTCACAAGATTTCTTGAATAACATAAACGGACTCTCAAATATATATAATATTTATTTTAGAAAAAAAAAAAAAAGAAGGACAAAAGAGGAGGAATGATACCATGAAGTGAAGAGCTTGGTGGATTGGGCGAGAGCAAAGGCAATGAGAGCAGACATAAGGGGATAATTAGTGAAAAATGAAGATGACCCGACAGACCCCGTTGTCGTTGTTGCAGAGGTTGCCATGGTACCCGTCATCTTATCCATATTCCCTATGATTTCTTGAGCTTCAAATAAGTTTCTTGAAGATTCAGATTTCAAAGTTTTAATCTAAGAGTTGGGTATAGAGAGGAAGTGTAGAAACAACAACAAAGGATCCTCTGAAGTCGGGTCTTGTGAATTCTATTCCTGAGGAAAGTTGTAAGAGACCTCTTTTGGGTTGCGAAAATGAAGAAGCCAACGAGACAGCCAGCCACATGGTTTGATCATACGACTTGTAGAATATTCTTTTGCACCCCGAATTTCAATCTATGGAGGGGTTAGTAGGCAAAGCAACGTAACTGGAACAATACAAAAGAACCGACTCCATAAACAAGAATTTGCAAATCAATTGTTTGACGAGATTGTTTGGCTTATTGGTCAAACTGACTTATATTTATTATTTAATTTATTTATGTGTTTGATAAAACACCAAATAAAATCAGTCATAAGTTGATGCATTTGTGGCTTATATACTTATAATAATAATAACTTTAAATTTGATCAACTATTTTATTATTTTATTCATAATAAATTTGTAATTTTCAAAATTTTGAACTTTCCCTTCATTTTGTATTTGTTGGAGTTTTAATACTTAAAATATATTTTTAACGTCTAAAGTTTATCGGTTATTTACGATTAGCTAATTTAAATGGGCTTTAGATCACAATTCACAAGTAATTTTACGGAGGTTTTTTTTTGTGAATGCAAAATTTTATAAATAATTATCTGATTTAGCAATAGAATTTGTTTTCCAAAAAATAGCCAGAGTTTTTTAACAAAATATGTACAATTTGATCGAAACATACAATTTATATATAATTTGCATACTACTTTTTGTTATATAGAATCTAGTCAAAATATACAACTTGCATGCAACTATATTGTTCTATGTATTGATATATCAGTTGTATGTATTTTGTATGTCGTGTGTATGTAACTTTATGTCCAGGTAATATATTGAACATACAAATAACATACTTCTAGAATAACAAAATACATATAACTTATTCATATATCGAGATTTGAAAAATATTGCATGATCCTTTTAGCTTCGAGTTTCAATATGAAATTTTAATAAAAATTAACTCAACTTTTCACCAAATTCCCTCAAAATTGATACATAAACTCCAAATGATATTCTCATTCATTTTACAACAACATCCAATTCAAATAAATAACAATTTTATAAAATTCAATTTTAAATTTAAAGCTTTAAAGTTTTTTCGATGGCGATTAATGATGCTTATTTCGACTTGAATGTGCTTGATTAGGAAAATATGGAAAAGGAAAGCAAACGAAAAAGCCTGTAAAATAGAAAAGATTGAAACCTAATCTCTTACATTTGCTATAATTTGTAAAACGTTAATATATTTAACAATTAGATAAAATTATCATAAAAATTATAGGTAAATTTTAAAAATAATTTACCCATATAAAAAATTTTAATTTTACTATTTACTATAATTTTGGGACATGTTGATCCGACGTGACATTGAATGTACAAGTGGCCCAATTTGAACAGTTATGTCTGTCATATGCTTTGTTTGGGCTTTATAGATTATTACTCATTCAATAGCACGTTGGGACAACCTCTAGCGCCTATGACAACGTACATGAAAGTTTTTATTTTGAGGATCAAAATGGAGGAGGAGTCATACTTTTGAATTTTGTTAGACCTTTTGATTTGAGGTAGCTAATTCAAGTTTTTTGAAGAAGGAGAACCACTTGGTTATTGATGTGTGATAAACTTATCTCTTATCCGGGATTCCTTTACTTTAGTTTTAAGTCTTTTATTGATATTATAAAAATATTATGGTGTGCTTCCCTTCTTTCAGATATATTTAATGTAGGAGAAACGTTGAGGTAGTAAGAAATAGAATTAGACGAAAAGGAAAGAAAATTGAATGAGAACAAAAATTTGGTGAGGAGCAAGTCTTTGATATGACAATTGACAAGTTTATTGTAATTGTCACACCTGCGGGCAGGATCATCAGACAGAAGTCAGATATCGCAATTGCGATCCAAATATCGCAGTTGCGAGTGATGCGATGCAGATTCAGACAAAATTAGAATTTCACTAATTTTTCATCCCTACCTTTACATAAGGCAGTCGAGATACTTGAAAAATAAATCTTTGACATATTTGAGTAGCCTTACATAGTTGTAGATTTTAGGGCATTGAAATTGACAAAAAACACAAATCTTAATAAAAGAGTTCTACACATTTATAAGGATAGATTGTAATCTTTCTTTTCATTAAACATTGTTTATTTTTAGTATTGATTTTGTATTCTAAACTTAAATCTTGTCTTTGAGTTTTCTTATTTTAACTACAACTCGTGTATGCTTACGCTTGTATGATTATTATTTATAATTAAGTGAGTTCTTGAATGTTTTCATAGGGAACAACTAACCCTTGGATTCACCATGTATTTCAAGCTAAGCTTGGAAAAGACAACTTGAGGTTGGAAAGTTTAATTACAGAATTTAGGACTCTAACCCTCGTATAATAAATTCTCAATAGTAATAATAGAATCTACTTAACGCTAGGGCTGTATAGGGCAAATCGATAAACCGCACCAAACCGACAAACCGAACCAAACCGGAAAAAAAACCCGACTAGTGGTTTGGTTTGACTTGGTTTGGTGTTTGAAAAAAAAAACCGACCATTATAGGGTTGGTTTGGTTTTAACTAAAAAAAGTCAAACCGAACCCAAACCGACCCGATTATAGATATACTACTTTTAAATTATGTTATACATAAAAATATTTATTAAAATGTAATTTATAAATGTTTTTTAATTTTTTTTTATAATTTTTGTTTTCTTTCTTACATTTATATTTGGACTTGAGAAGCCCATCTAAATAATATACAAAAAAAGCCCATCTTATAAAGTTAAAACTTCAAACAGTGTTCTGCGTCCATCTTATATGTTGATATTTTGTACTAGAACTCTTTTTAAGAAGCACTGCTCTATGCTTTTTATTAGATACTATGAAAAATCCAAAAAATCCAAAAAAAACCGAGAAACCCGAAAAACCCGAAAAACCCGAGAAAAATTGATATTGAAAAACCCGTCTTTTATTGGTTTGATTTGGTTTATAGATTTAATAACCCGACACAAATGGTTTGGTTTGGTTTGTAAAAAATCCGAACCAACCCGGTCTATGTACACCCCTACTTAACGCAATATCAATTGTTCTTATTTCAACAACTCTTTTTCATTGTGGAAACATCATATTCAGATAAACCGTTCAACTCTTGAAATTGATTAAGTGGTGATTTAGAGTTTGAATACAGAATTTAGATATTTCACTATTATTTATAAAATCTTAACATGCATTAGATCATTACTCGAGCGTGTGTTCCTATGTATTCTTGTTTTGTGTCATTAATCAATTTACTTGCTTTCTAGGAGTAGAAATTAATCATAATCGTATCTTTTATCTATCATTACTTTATCATAATATGTGTGGTTGGTGATAATTCTAGACTAGCTTAATTTTCCTAATATTGTTCTCTATGGGATTCGATCACAACCTTCTTTGGATTACTATATTTGCATACAATCACATTATATTTTTAACGGTGTATCTTGAGTGTATCAAATTATCCCTCTATTATCGAGGAACAATTGACATATTTCGGCTAGTCCGGAAGAAAAACTAACTTGTTTTAGTCTAGATTTGTAAAATACTCATTATTTATCTTTCTTATCTATTTATTTTATTTTTTGTGGGTTGAATGGCATCATGAAATAGAAATGAGTTTGAGGATAGCAATATTCATATATATATATATCAGACTTCATTATTAACAAGATTGTGCAGATATTTCCAGAAGGAAGAGATATATTGTACCCCCACCATCTGATGGATGTAATTGCTACATATATGGTGGTCAAAGGGGACATTGCGATGGTTGTCCAAACTATTTTTCTCCTCCCCTACTAACTCTAACAAAGAGATGTTGCCAATTTTCAATATTGTTTTCAGAGGGGGGACGGGGTTAAAGAAAATTGTGGAAAGGCTGACAAGGAAAAAAACACAAAGTAGATGGTTTAAAAAGAGATGGAATGTGGTTCTTTTTGATCGAAAAAGTAAATTGTAGTACCTACAGGAGATTTAAGTCATTATTATTCATATGTATCATACCTATCCTCAAGCCTACATTACAACTGTAGATATGAAGTTTTATTAATAAATTCATATTAAATTTCAAATTCATGATGTGTTGACTTAGTAATAATATTAGTTAATAAAGTTGAATTAATATTTAAGTTAAAATTGCATGACTTAAATAAAGTCCAAATTATATTTGGGTCAGTCTGTTAAATTGACAAGACGAGTCAAACTCATGCTCTTCAAGCCAAGGTCCTCTAAAATTATTTGGAGACCAAGATACTCCCAATATCCTAACTTACGCCTATATAAAGGGATCTTCATAAGACCAAAAAGATAGACAGAAACACATAGAGAATCTCTGCTCTTCAGTGGTAATCAAAAAAACTTTCGTCTATAAAAAAGTCTTCATCTCCAAGTGGTGAGCCGCAAGTACTTCATTGATTCAAGAACAAAGCAAATGTCTAGAGTTGATAATCATAAGGACAAGAATTACAAGATTATATCTTTTTCATTAAATTTTATAAAGATTGTAACCTTCACAAAAATTATTGAATTCAAATATTATTATTTGTCTCTTTTTCCTTTATTGACTGCTATTTTATAGGAATAAAACTAGCTTACTAATTGGCACAACCCATGAGACAATCTTTTCCTCTTATCTCTTATCTTCAAATACCAAAGTTCAAGAACACTAAAATGGCTTCCAAAAAGGACAACTGAAAATCCGCATCCGCAAAAATGGTTGGATCCAAATTCTATGTTGTTGTGGAAAATATCTTAGATGTTACAATGGAAAGCATGGAAATTGTCACGAGGAACCAAACCAAATTGCTAGGATAACAAGCCTCACAAGTGCAATTCTTTTTGTTGTCTTTTATTCAAAAAGATGTGAAGTATCCCGCAGACGTAGAGAAAGAAGACAATGACATCACCAAAATAGTTGAGAGGGTTCTTGCCCAACTGAGCTTATCTACGTCCAAGAAGTCCTTCACTCTAGCTGACAATGATATCTTAAGCATTGGATCTACTTCACATAATATTTTTGCATCTCATTTTTGAGAAAATAAATGTTATTCTCCATCATCTACGATGGTGATACAAGCGATAGTGACTAACGCTTCATCCATAAAAGAACAACTTGTTAGCTTGACAAGAGCTATTGAAGGCTTGACCAAGTATGTTCAAGATCAAGATGCTCGAATTGTTATGTTAACAGATAGGATGGAAGGCATGATGGATGAAGAATCCAGTCATACACCTAGAAAGCATCTACAAGCACAAGAGACTGATGATCATCCTGCAAAGCAAGTGGGATATGTTATGGAGATCCAAGTTTTCTCCAACGGATGATTCCAATCGACCAAATTAAGGAGTCCATATGGGGACTGTCGAACCCAAAGGACTTTAATTTGGCTATTTAATAACTTCTCGATGAATTAAAATAATTGCGTACATTGTAAGAATTGATGATGTTTGATTACTTCTAATTTTAGAGAATAATAACTGACTACTACTAATAATGATTCACTAATTAAAATAGGAATTAATCAGATTATAATAAATTCCAGGGTTGTAGCATCAATAGAGGTCAAGCATAATATTCCTTACGTTAGTATCTGGTGGGTTATTTAATTACTGGTTTACAGGATTGATATTACAATCATGATCTTCCAACATCTAATTACCTATCGTTATTGACAATCTAACTACATCATTGAGCAGTGATAGGCATGAACCAATAAAAATGCATTAAACTATTTTCCTATCTCCAAACCAAGCGTGATACATAGGTATGTGTCAAAGACATCCAACATACGAATCATTCTAAGTTAACCTTAGTATGAACACGATCCTTACATTCCTTGTTTTTTTCCCTATCCATCTTTTGAGTTCAAGGTAGACAATAATTATATCCTAACGCTAGCCAAATATTAGAATAGTAAAACAAAAATATAGGACTCATTAAAGATAATAACCTGTCTCCAACCAATTTGGAGAATACCATAAGTACGTAGCTATAGCCCTAGAGTAGGGAAGCTTAGCCATTCATTGTATGAATTACAAAGCAAATAGATTCAATGATCATTCAAAGAGTAAAAATCAACAAAGAAAGTAACCCTAACAAATGCTCTTCATTGTTCCCTTCGCTTTTTCCAAGATAAAAGATTGAAAGAATAAAAGTAATTATAATTGTTCTATTTATAGTCTTAGAAATTCGTGGCAATCAAAAACTCGCCCTGAAGTCTGTGACGAGGACAAGCTTCATTTCTTCACATTTTTGTCATTTTCAGTTTTTTGTCTTCATAGCTTCCTCGGCGAGATTACACTGGACTTCAACCCAGTCCCTACACGGATCGGTGCGAACTATTCTATCTCAGTGCTTCTTATCATCAAATTCAGGCTCTCTTTTCTGGAACCTCTCCGCAACGCGGAGAGAGTTTATGTTGGTTCTTTTTCTTCATTTCTTCTACCCAGCTTCGCTTTCGTGCTTCAGTTTTCCTTCTTGTGTTTTGATCACACCTTTGCACGATCTATTTTTATATTTTCATCCCTAAAAATATCTAATCATGCTGGTTAGTTCAAGAACACTCAAATGACTCAAATATGCACTAAAATTATGAGATTTGCTCTCAAACTCAGCTAAACATAAGGGATAATTTGATTATTCGGCGTATAAATATGTCCAAGATCAGGGACCATTAAGGATAAGTATGAGGTTTTCATAAAATCCTCCCTTACATATGCAAAACTATACACTGCAAGGATTCATAGCTTTAAGATTCTTGTCGGTTATCAACCCCCAAAAGTTTAGTAATTTGATGGTAAGGAAAATCCTAAACATCATGTGGCACACTTCATCGAAATGTGTAATAATGCTGGAACATCCAAAGATTAGCTCATCAAATAGTTTGTTCGTTCCCTTACAAGTAATGCTTTTGATTGGTACACGAACCTTGAGTATGGTTCCATTAATAGTTGAGAGCAAATGGAACAAGAATTTCTTAACTGTTTCTACAGCATAAGATGTATTGTAAGCATGGTGGAACTTACAAACACTCATCAGCAAAATGAAGAGTCAGTTTTTGACTTCATTAATAGATAGAGGCATAAAAGTCTAAACTGTAAAGATAGACTTAGTGAAGCTTTGGGTATAGAGATGTGAATTCAAAGTATGCACTAGGGTCTTTATTGTATTTTGCAAGGCACAAAGCCTAGAACTTTCAAATAATTAGCCACTTGCACTCATGATGTGTAGTTAAGCATGACATCAGTTTGAAGTGAGGGGTTGCCTGTTGATAACGTTTTAATGGGGGGTGAATCTAATTGAAATCAAATGCGAAACTAAATAACACAAAGTAAGATAGATAAGAAATAGGTGATGAGAAAGGAAGAAAGAAGGGCTAATTGAATACACAATTAACCAAGGGAGAAGAGGCTTGAATTCAATAGAAAATAGAAACTTACTTGAAATCCACAAATAAGTGACTCAATATGAAATCAAGAACAAGGAGTCTTCAATCAACAATGAGAATCAACCCATCAAACTAAGCTACACTAAGCTAGACTAAACTAAAGGGATTCAACCCTTGAACTACACTCTTTAAAGAGTTTCTTCATTCAATATTCGAAAATCTCCCCTTTCAATTGAAAAAGACTACTATTTATACTAAGAAATAAAGAAGACATTTCTTTTATAATTTTATCCTTAATGAGTTAAGGGTCTTGTTTTGTTGCCTTTTTTGTGAATTCTTGAAATTAAGATATGGCCACTTGCACACATAGCCTCTTTTATCCGTCCTCTTATTTGATTGGCCTTTCATAGATTGTATGTCTTCCTTTGGCATCCTTCAAGCTCCTCCTTAGCTTCCTTTCTCATAAATATCACTTGTAGGTCTTGGAGCTCTTTTGCTTGACTGTCCATAATGTTATCATCCTCCCCTTCTTGAAAAGGATGTCCTCGAATCCAAATCTTGCAAAAGCATAAGAAGGACAAACAACAAAGTATTTCTCATAGTATGAGAATTACTACAATTGTTGGCACAAAAAGCATTACACTAAGGAGACCCAATCCCAAAGAACAACCAAGTATCCTCCATTATAATGACTATTAAGTCCATAGGTGGAGCATAAGGAAATTGATTATTCCTCACATCAAAAGGATAATACCACCCAAAACATAGTACTACTATAATCTCGCATACTCCCAAACATTCATCGGGGTCAAAATGATAAAAGGTCTGCATAATCGGGTTATACAAATAAGTATAGACCTCAATGAAAACCCGACCCATATGCAATGCACATCTACAACTAGTATGAGACTCATCACATGCAAAGTTATAGTAGAGAAAGGTGCCATGCACATTGGGGTCATCTAAAGTGTTCCAATATGCAAGATCACAACTAGGTTCAATGATCCTAGCACTCATTACATCACAAGATGGAACACATAAAGACAATATGATGAATTTAGGATAAACCTCATCTTCTCTTAACAAACTCCTCCTATCCCATAAAATGAACAATAAACAAGATCATAAAAAGCATCATATGCAAAGAGGTAGTAAAGAAATGGGGTAAGAAAACTACCCTTCCCCATACACAACGTAGGCCCTTCAAGTGGATTGTATACCCTCAAGAAGGACTTCTCATCATAGGGAAAGGTGCCAACAAATTCATCTAAATTGTGCTTGTCATCTTGACCGAGCATCACTACTCAAGTGCCACAATTCAACTCATTATCGGGGTCAAATAGAAAGGAAATCCATGAACATGGACAAATACACTTTTTTCCCCGATTTCTTATCTTTCAACAACATACTCCACTCAAAAGCATGAACATCATCATATGTAAACAAGTAGTAGAGAAAGGTGTCACATAAATGAACTTTAATCAAGGTGTTCCCAAGTTTAGCCTCCACTTTATACACAAAAGCATCATAAGTCATATGAAAAATTGAAACACACAAGGAAGAAGAAGCAATTGATACATATGCATCTCCTTTCTTCTTAACACTACCCTCTCCAATAAATATACTATCATCTTCAAAAATGAGATTTCCATATTTGAAAAGTGTGTCATCACACCATAGTGGATTCTCAAACAATTGATAGCCTTCAAAAGTGGCTACACTTTCAATATTATAAGGCATTACACTATGCACACTCTCAAGATTCATGTCATCATCAAATAAGATGCTATCCATAAACATACATCCCACCTCAGGATTCTCATGAGAAAAACAAGAAAAGGTAACAAGGTCTAAAGATTCATTCAAAGTATAAGTTTCAACACTAGGTGGATACAAATTGAACTTATTAGAAGAATCAACTTGGTCATCAAATGGATCAACTAGTGTAGGATCACTTTTATCACATGACAATGTATCCTCATTCAAGCTACAAGTGCCAACACTAGGTGGACACAAATTGACCTTACTAGAAGAGTCAATCAGAACATCTATAGGATCAACTAGTGTTTTCTCACTTACAGTTAGGATATTATCTTCACATAACAAGGTGCTATGAAGAACATCACAATGTAAAGACTCACTATGCTCACTTATATACAAGTTATCAATTGCACTCAATTAGCTACGAGTCACACAATGATGTTCCAAGTTCAAGGAAGTGTAAGAGTTAGCATTGTTACCTTTTATCACGTAGGAAGAAGTGTCTTCACCTTGGTTATTAACATTGGAGCACATTTGCTCCTTTTGGAAGCTTTCAAGGACTTCATAATTCATCACATCTTAAGGTTCTTCACTAGGCTTGCTTCAAAGGACACCTACAAAATCATTAAAGCAACTAGAGAAAGAAAAGTTACATGAGTTAGTATAAGGTTGTGACAACCCTCTCACATTACTCCACACAAACTCTCTTTTTTCCACTTTAAAGTTGTCATTTTTCACACCCTTACTCCTCTCAATCTTTTGTCTCTCAATTTTATGGTAGTTAGGAAAAGTTCCAAGGATTCTTGTGAAGGGTTAATGTAACATCCCCTAAAAACGTTGTATACGATATTTTAATTCTCGCCTAAAAATGATACAACCTCTGTATTATAGGCATAACTTTCCATAGGATTGTCCAGATTAGGTGATTTAAATTTATGAGTAACCACAAGATCATTACCTACAACTTTTGTGAAGACCATATTTTAAGTTTCGAAGGTTAAGTAGGACAAATAAATTAATTGTTGTAAGATAGGATGCTGTGATGGAATGGAGTATTTATAGAAGAAATATCATATCTCACTGTACAATTGTCCAAATTGGTTTATTCTTGAACTATATGAAACTAGACTTCCATATCTACAATTATTATGGAGATACTAAATCCTAATAAGGAATTTATCATATTCAAACGCAGCTCCGAAAAAGAGTATTCTGTTAAAAAGAACTCATCTCACCTACCATAGAAAAATCTAGATACATTTGACATCACTCATGACATCAATTGTCCTCCATTTAACATCACCTATGACATCATAATTTTCCATTAAATTTTTAGATTTTTTTTCTTTATAATTATTTTATTTATTGTTAGGTCCCTCTTCTACACCTATAAATACCCACCTTATTTTCTCATTTTATTCATCAAGCTTTCTCAAGTAACTCTTCTCTCTATACACTTCTTTACTCATTCTCAAATATAGTTTTAGTTCTTAGTAGTGAAGAAATACTATTTCGATAATTCATATACTCTTAGTAGTACACAAAATATTCCGGCGGGGAGAAAAGCTAGGACTCAAGAGTGTTCATTAAGTCCTTCAGTTCCGACTAAAGCTTTGGATTCCAGGTATATAAGGCTTCAATGAGAGTATTCCTTCCACTCTCATGTCTAAATTATTTTGATTATATGATAAATTATAGTTATTTTCTTTAAGCTTTACTCTAAGTTATGTGAGCGTTTATCCATGGGTTCTTCCACCTATGTAGTCCAAAAACTCTTTCAATTAAGTCTCTTGATTTCAAGTAATATTTTCTTATGGTAATTCTTATTTTTACTTAATAGTATGAATCATGGTTAAACTAATGATTGTTGGTCTATTTTGATGCAACATAATTTCATATTTATGAATTGATGATTTGCAAGTAATTTCTCTATTTATCTATTTAAAGGTTCTTGAAATTCATGGTGGGTTGTTTAAAGCATGATTTTTAATTAATGGATTTCAAAGTATTTATGTATATTTATTTACATACATATTTGCAAGTTGGAGTGATTTGAACCCACCTAGTTTTACTATATTTTTAATAAAGTTTAACATGAAAGCTTTGACTCCAAATGAATGTTTATGAAAGTAATATCTATGATCAAAAGGGAGTCTTATGAAATGAAAGAATGATGAAATGATATGCATGATGGATTCTTTATGCAATAAGGACAATTCTTGCATATTTGAATTATCAAATGTTTTAATGAGCTATTCTACCAAATATGATGTTTGAATTCTCAAGTTATATGCTATGAATATTTTAAAGTATTAAACTATTCTGTGGGATTGACTTAGCACCGAATGGGGCATTGAGGTGGGATTCGGTAAGGGAATTCTAGTAGCAACTCCTTATCTCATTAACTATGTGCCAACATAGGAGCCCTTGTAGGCTTAGACTAATGGATCCATAAATAACCCTTAAAGTTAAAGTTAAAGAAATGAATGAAGTTGACGGAGTTCTACCTGGCAAGTAGTCTCCCTGGCCAACGTAGGGGGTTATGTTGGATTCCATGTAATAGCTCGCATGGTCTTAAATATCGGTTATGGTTATTTTCCCACAAAATGTGTTTTAAAGGAAATCTATATGATTTATTATGCATGCATTACATAAATGTTTTAATGTTTCCTCAATGTTCATGCACCCTTACATACTTAGTACATTCAAAGTACTAACGCATACTCTTTTGCCTACATGATATCATCATATAGGGATCAGTGCTCCTCTTTGTTCTCCTCCATGTGGCTAGTTGAGATTTTGTTGAAGACTACTTTTGGTGAGTTCCCATGTTCTGGGAACAATACTCCTTTATCTTTCTAGCTTATGATATATTAAGATATTTTACTATGGCATTTCTTCTATTATGATTGAGGGTGAGATATGGACTTGTCTTAGCCCCGTTAAATCTAATAGTTAGAGGTATTATTGGAAATATGTAAGTTAAAGATTTACTATTATGATTTCCGCTTGTTTATTTATCATCATTACCTATGAAAGGCTAAAAGAATGCTAAGAGGCTTATTTGAGGTACTTTCGGGTTCCTCATTCGCCATGTCACGTCTAGGCCCTAGGCTTGGGTCGTGACAGTTAAAAGATCCCTTCAAGTCTAGCTTCCACTTTGATGCACAAGTAGTGGATGTTTTGACTTCCATGTGCAACTCCTTCGGTATATCTTCATAAGAAGTAGCTTGCTTTGTTTCCAAAAGCAACTCCTTAGGCTCAACTTCATAATGAGTAGCTTGTCTCTCATGTGCCATAGACTTGATCTTTTCAAACATCCGCAAGCAATCATCAAAATCTTCCCTCAACATGGTAAAAGATTCTCTTAACTCTACTACTTCATGGCTTAGTGTTCCTCCCACTCTACCTCCAACCTCATCACCATACGGAGAATAAGAAACATTGGGACTAGGATGAGAAGAATAAGTTATCATATTCTGAGAAGTAGGGAATGTACCTCTTCTTTGGTCCATACGACGATTTTGAAATGGTCCCGCCCATACATCTATTCCTTCTTTCTTAGGATAGGAAGTAGCACAAGATGAGGAAGGGAATTCGACCTCAAAACTTCCATTTCCATCTAGATTTCGCTCAAAGGATTCACAAGACCTCTTAGAGAAAGTATTGTATCTCACGATGCAATCATAATCATATTGCAAAGTATGAGAACCTTCATCTTCACAATAGTATACACAATAAGGTCCTTCTACCTTTCAACATCATCACAAGAGCCATAAGCTCCATTCATCTCATAATTATCTCCGGAGTTGTATTTCTCACCACCATGTTGTTCATTATCCCATGGACCGTCATAGCTGTTATGCCCTATTTTTACCGAAGTTAGATAAAGCACAACTTATTGACTTTAAAAAAGGATTAATTATTGTATAGAGTCGCCACCTAATATATTAAGGAAAATAAGGAAACTTATTTGATGCATGACATGTATGACTCACATTTTAATATGTGAAAAACCAATTTAGATTTTAGGCAAGTGTTTACATTATTTCGAAGAAAAGGTGTTAGGCATCCTTTAGAATCCACAAAATGTGGTACCGACTAGACTTAATTTATCAAAAAGGGAGGTGATAGAATTATTATTTGCAAGTATAACACACAAATATATAAAAAATATGTACCAAAATTGAATAAAAATATATGTATAAAAGAGTATGTATCAAGTAAGTAATGTATATTATCGTCAACTATGTGTATGAATATATGAGAAAGACGATATAAATGTATATAAAAAAAGTAGTTTTAGTATACAATATTAAAAGATTTGCCTTTTATTAATATGAAAAAAAAACTCTTTTACCATATAAAAAAAACTTTTGTAATGTGTGAAAAGAAAAATATTTCTTTTATAGAAGAAAAAAAGTATTCTCAAATAATATTTTTAACTTACAATATCAATGAGAGGATAAATTATGAAAAAATATTTTAAAGAAAAAAGATTATTTAATATTGTCTAAAAATGTGAATTAACTGATTAAATAGTTAAATCAATTAAATTTCTTTATTTAAGTATTTACGACCTAAGTTTTGCCTAACGTCAATAATATATACAATAATAAATTAAAAATATTATTCGAACTTCATTAAATTCGAATAACTTACCCGGGAAGCAACTCTGGGCTGAATACCTGTAAAGACACTTAGAAGAAGTATTAGTAAGGTATAAATAATAATAATAATAATAATAAAATAAAAAAAATCCATCTTATAAACATGGGAAACCATAGAAATCGACGGTAATTTATTCATTGACCACTTTTAAACTACATAAGAAAACATACAGTAAATAAAAACACATCTCTGTAATACATAAATAAAAAAATGGCCAAACAATGGCAACAAACATAATTGACTACGGAAGAACTAAGTAAACATCAACAACCAACAAAATCAATAAAGTTCACCTAACAAAAATCTTATAAAAATGTAAATCATTAATTCCAAATGAAAAGTGGTCAAACATGAACAAAATAAATAATAATAGTAAATGAATAAAGTAATGGAGGATAGTGAAAGTAATAGCCAAAGTAAACAAAATAATGGATTCCACTCAATCATTCATAGACAGTGTAATGTAAAATTTAAACTTAAATTTAAATTTTCATCTTTTAAAATAGGGAGGCCTCAAAATCGACGGAGAAATTTTTTCGTTGGCCAATTTAATGTATAATCTAATGAGACTTACAACCGATATTGTAAAGTAATATATAGTAACTAAAGAGTTCTAAAAAATAATAATAAAGTGAATGAAATAAATCTAATAAATCAAATGTAACAAAATCATGGGTTTAAAATAGGATAACAATCAGCCAATAAATGAAGAAGATAGATCCAAAATTACTAAACAGATAATAATAAAATAATAACTAAAATAAAATAATCACTATAGTGAATTACTCCTATAATAAAACAAACCATGCAATAAAGTTGGAAATAAAAAATGTTTCAATAGATTTCGTAGCAATAGTAACAAAGGAGCCATAACCAGATTCAACAAAAATATACAGATCGACATGAACATAGCAACAACAATGTAATTCCAACAAGAACAAAGCAACCAAACAACGAAATACAAAAATAAGACAAAAGAGTGATACATACATAACTGGAGAACACCCAGATCACAGTGAAGAAGATGTCGCCGGTGTGGAGCTTGGAGTTCGCTTTCGTCGGAGCTTGAGCTCGTTGTCATCGTTGTTTGGTGACTGATTTGGATCAGGGTTTGTGAGTTTCATTGGAATTCGAGCTTCGGGTCGTTAGTTTGGAGTTGTCTTCTCCGGAGTTCGGAGGTTTGGGTTGATGGTGGAGCATGGGTGAAGCATTGAGCTTGCCGAAATACTTGCAACACAAACTAAAATTCAATAAAAAGCAAAGGGGAAAGGACTGGAGGCATCATTTGAGCAAACTCGGAGCTCGCTGGCTTGCTAGAGTGAGGAAGAGAACAATGGGGTCTAGTGGGTCTGGAAATCTAGTTCGACCTCCAGCGTGGAGCTTAGCCGATCCGAGAAAGCAGGGAGAATAGTGAGGTTTGGGCTGGTTTTGTTGGAACATTAGTGGTGTTGGGAAAGGGAGAAAAGGGTTGTTTGGGTAGTGGTGTGGTGGTTGCTTGCAGGTCAGAGCTACGGTGGGTGATTAGAGAAGAAGGGCAAAGGGGTTTCGAGTGGTGGCGGCTATTTGTTTGGAAGAGAAAATGATTAGGAATTTTCCAAAAATGAAAACTCTACTTCTCTAAATCAGGAAAAAAAATCACCAACTCCTATTTTTAGACCAAATAAAGAAAATCATCCTACAAAACTATGAGCTTAAAATCATGGGCTAATTAAATATCTGAATAATTTAATATCATCTATGTTTAAAATACTAAAATAAATATGAACAAGTATAACAACTGGTATGTAAAAATGCAAATTAATGAAATGTGATTAAAAAAATAGGTATAATTAAAATTAAAAAATAAACTGATAAAATCCTCATTTATGGATAATTATCAATAAAATTAATTTAAAATTTTAAAAATGCACTTTTGAACTATTTAACAAATAAAATACTTAAAAATATGAACTTTAAAAATATTAAGCCAAAATTTTGTGTCAACTGTTCTGACTTTCTATATTTGTGGACTGTGCTAAAAGTATAATTAATGTAAAAATAATATATGTATCGATATGTAACACAAAAAACTAAAAAATAAAATAAAATGTAATTGATACTTTGAAAGATATACTATGTTGTAAAGAATAAATTACAATACTATATTGTGTACGTTTGTTGATGACTGTAAAAATAGTGTGACTATTAAAATTTATAATGATAATAAATGGATAAGAATTCTATTATTTATGAAACTAAGAATGCTTATCCGTAAATTATTAAATTAAAAAGAAGAGAATAAATTCTTAAAAATCCTAAAATAAGGATAATTATTAATAATTCAAAAAAAAACTAAAAAATATGTGTAAAAATAATAATTTGTGTTCTTTAACGATCAAGAAGTCTAGAGACGTTGATTTTGATCACACAGAAAGCCAAAATTGGGTGTCAACAATAGGCCTCATAGGACTCACCATCATATCCATGAGCTCCATTACCATTCTCATAAGGACCTTCATAGCCCTCACAATACTCATTTTCACCATGCTTGTAGCTCACATTGTTGCAAGCATATAGCTCACATTGTTTCAAGTGTATCCACTAATGTCATCTAGATAATATTCGAAAGTTACGAATGACATTCTTCCTTGTTATCACCTTGTACCTACCTACAAAACTTAACAAACAAGGTTAGTAGCAAAATTCCTCATGCCTCTCATATTTGAACTCAAACTCATCTTCTTAAAACGTCTTATCAAAGTTGATAGAGAACTACTTTTGCCCAATTAATTCACAAGATCACAAATTCTTTGTAGTGGAATGAATTTTTTTGACTCTTGAAAGAAAGACGACTCAAAGAAAGCTTAAGAATATGAATTAAGAGAAGAAAAGTATAAGTAATGAGGCACGAAAAAAAATTAGACTAAAAAAAGCTAAGTAACAAAAGTAGAAGAAATTGCTTGTTGTTACTTAATTTGAAGAATCAATGAGATAATTTGATAATTAGAAACTAGTTAAAAATTAATTAAAGATGTTAATTAGTTGTTAAATAGTTGAGAAATGAAAGAAAAATCAGTGTTGAAGAAGAAGAAGTGAGTTCGGGTACTTGAAATTTTTTTGAAGCCTTAAGAAGATCATCACTTGATTGAAAGATTTGATGATTAAAACTAGTTAACAAATGACTAAATATGCTAATTAATTTTTAAGTAGTTGAAAAATCGAAGGAAAAAGAGTGTAAAAAAAATCATGAAATTTGGACACTTGAAAAAAAAATTAGGTCCAAAAAACTTCTCATACTTAGAATATTTTTGGCCTCTTAAGACCAAAATCTGCACAAGGAGTCTCTGAAATTGAGCTCCACTCGCCACGTGGCTCGTCCGGAAAGAATGGGCATTTGGCTCCGGATGTGGCTCTATTTTGGTGCTAATGTGGCTGTTGTGTTGGCAGTTGACTGCTGATGTAGGAGTCCACATGGAATTTTTAAAAAAAAATATTGAATTTTGAGTTTTTTTTTTCAAATTTCCACTTGTGGACCAACAAACAACTTGACCAACTTTGACTTGAAAAAATTGGATCAAATGTACTTTCTTTCTTTTTCTTCTTTAAGAACAACTTGACTATCACCAAGAACACCCAGATCACTAAGAACACACACCAATTGCCAATACCCTCAAGTCAACTCGGAATTGATTCAAAATTTTAGATTAGCTTCCTCTCAACTTGGGGAACAAACTTCAATGGTTATTAACTTTCAATTCTTCTTCAATCAAAAGACCCACTATCATAATTTTAAAAATTTCAATTCTCAAAACTCTTCAATAATAACTTTACTTCTACAACTTCAAATTGAATAAAATTTGAAATCTAGAATCAAAAAACAATAGGGAACAAGGATCTAGTGCCAAAAATAACAAATAAAACATGGGAAAAAATTGCATTTTTTGGATGAATTTTTGAAGTTTTTTTTTGAAAAAATCAAAATTTCAAGACTTAAATTTGTGAGAAAAAACCTAAACCTAGGCTCTGATACCAAATGATAAGATTCCGATTGGAAATAAATATAATCGAAATCAAATGCAGAATTAAACGACACAAAGTAAGATAGATAAGAAATAGGAGATGAGAAAGGAAGAAAGAAGGGCTAATTGAATACACAATTAACCAAGGAAAAAGAGACTTGAATTCAATAGAAAAGAGAACTTACTTGAAATCAACAAATAAGTGACTCAATATGAAATCAAAAATAAGGAGTCTTCAATCAACAATGAGAATCAACCCATTAAACTAAGTTACACTAAGTTAGACTAACCTAAAGGGATTCAACCCTTAAACTACACTATTTAAAGTGTTTCTTCATTCAATATCCGAAAATCTCCACTTCCAATTGAAAAAGATACTATTTCTACCACTGATATACTGAGCTGTAAAAAAAAGTGATGAAATCACAAGAAAAAACTAGTTGAAAGACCTGCTAAGAAGAATCGTCTGGATGAAACTTGGAAGAGGTTGTAAGGTTAAGCTTCTATTTATAAAGGGGATGGATGATGAGTTATAGTCCTTGGTGAAGTTAAACTTCATCCTTTTCGGGACTTGCGAATTGGAATTCTAGTACATTTGAAGACTAATTCTTGCTTTGATGTATCGTGTTCGAGAAATACTCAAAATGTAAAATTTGAAGACATATTTTGCTACCACACCAAGTAAATTGGAAAGAGTATTTTTAAACCAACAAAGTGATAAGTGTCTCATGAAAGTAGATGGTTAAATTGTCTGACTCCTAACAACTTTAATACTCATCTAATTTGTAAACAATGCTATGACCATTAACATTATTTGACATTATCAAGATGTCAATGTGTGAAGGGGCCAAAATTCATGTATTTTTATACATTGATAGAAAATTAGAGTTAAGAATTTTGATTCTTTTTTATAAATTTAAGGGTACTTCAAGCAGGAGTTAATAAGGTCCATAAAAGGAACCAAAATGGCAGCAATGAACATAAAAGTGTATTTGGACTTAACATTGCACTAGCTTTCTTATATATTCCTTTTTCCCTTCGTATTTCTTCAAGCCGGACCACTTAGAGATTTTTTCTTCATATCTCAACATGAATTGAAGGATGGGGCATTTTTAAGTGTTGAAATTTTATCGGATTTAAATTCGTAAGTTAATTTGAACTATATTAAATTCAAAAAAATAGTCCAAATAATGTGGTGGTTCCATTCAAATAAATAAGCCACTAAAATTATCCATATGCAAAGTTATATGGAAATTCAAATCAAACTAAATGAGCCACTACAATCATGTCACACGTCAAAGTTATGCGGTAATCCAAGTCAAGTTAATGAGCCACTAGAATTATATCACGTGACAAAGTTATGTGGCAATTCAAGTCAAATTAAATGAGCCACTACAATTCTACCGCGTGTCAAAGTTATGTGACAATCCAAGTCAAATTCAATAAGCTACTACAATCATGCCAAGTTTGTATGTGGCATGTTCTAACCAATCAAATTAGAGCTTTTCACTAAAAAAATATGATTGGTCAGTTCAAATCGACCAATTAAATCAAAGGTATACCACTCTCTACAATTATAAATAGGGGTCCTCATAATTTTCAGAAAAAAAAGAGTTTTTCAAGAACAAGAAACAAGAAAAGAGCTTGTGGATCAAAGAATGCAAATTTTCTACAAACTACAAATTCAACTATTCAAGCACTCAACCACTCAAGTTCAAGGTACAACTCAAGATCAAGACCATCAGATTCATGAACAAGCTCAAAAGCCCTTGAATTCAAGTACAAGTTGAGATCAAATTCATCAAATTTACAAGTCAAGATCAAACTCACCAAATTCAAGATTAAGACCATCAAATTCAAGATCAAGCTTCAAGCCCTTGGATTCAAGTACAATCAAGATCAAGTTCAAAGGCCCTTGAATCTAATTGCAAGTTAAGATTAAGACCACCAAATTAAAGCTAAAAGGCCCATGAATTTGAATACAATTCAAGATTAAGATCACTAATTTCAAGCTCAAGTGCAAAAACCCTAGAATATAGATATAAATCAAGATCAAGACTACCAAATTCAAGATCAATCTCAAAAGCCAGTGACTTTATATTTGAAAAGAAAAACTCAGAGGATTCATATAGATTATAACACTCACTACATTTTGAAATCAAATACTACATTTTATTACTCCATTTTTCGGTTTTGATTATTTATTTTTATTGACTAAAAAAATTATTGTTTACAACAAGACATAATCATCAAATTTAATTGAATAAATAGATCTAAATAATTTTGTTGAGTTGGATAATTTTTGTGATATTGTTATACAAGGAGCATGCCCGAGGGGGTTACTACGCTCACAGCACACTTGCATTACCACTTGAGCTTCGCTATTGCTCCGCCCAACTCCTACGCCTACCACGAACTTGAATCATCACATAACTGCTAAAGCAGGCTAGCTTCACATGGCCATGAGGAAGTCAAAAGAACCTTTCACTTCGTTCGAGCGGAATTACATCCACATGTATCTAATCTTAATATTGTTGCATCGAAATCTACTCTCATACTCATCTCTTGATAATTTTCAACCTCTTTGAAAATGTCAAATATTTAAAATGTTTGAATATGTTATCTTGAAAGATGAGAATTTATGAGAATAGTATTGTGCATTATAATTGTACAATCCAATATTAAAATTTATAATTATACTGGATTACTTAACTATATATATATATATATATATATATTAGGCGAGAGTTTAAACTATCTTAACATAGAGATAGTCAATATTTTTGCACTATAAGATTTAGTCAATTATGGCGAGTTTCATATCGATGATGATGATTCGTCGAGTGATTTTCTGAGACCAAATCAGCCTACACATACTTGAATGTATGTCAAAAAAATTAGTTATGAAGACCATAAAGTTTCGCCTACTCAAGCTAATACTTATCCCGACATGAATTTTTATGAAAATATTTTTAAGGACTGATTTGAAGCAAACTTACCAGAAAAGTTATGATACTATTTGAAATCAACAAAAGGTACAAGAGGATGGTAAATTATTATTATTACTATCATTATTTTTATTGTTATGTTTAGGATCAATTTTATTACTCATATTATAATAATGTTGTTTGTATATTTTTTTTAAGAATTATCAACATGATATGAATAATATCATAAACTATGGACATAAATATAATGTCTAGCGATCCTCATAGTGTGAATGGATGGATCATGCCGAAACATCCTTAACTTATCAAATGGAGTAAAATCTTGCTCCTTCCTCAAATTTTGATATTGCTAATTATTATCGTTAGGTTTATTATTTGAATCTTAAATAGTATATATGCCTTGATGTTTAATAGTTAAAATTATTTACTTTTTTGCGTAGGAAAATTATTACACAAGAGAAGTCTATTGTACCAAATGTTACTCCTTCCTTAAGTTTGGGTATTGCAATTATTATTGATAGTCCTGTCATTTAGATATTAAAGCATGGAGGATATTACGATCTAAGAACTTGATAAATAGCACCTATGTGGGAGCTTAAGGCTCCTGAACTGAAATCACCCCAGAATTTTGACGATTTAAAGTACCAGACCATCAAGTTGAGAATAACTTTGAAAATTTTGGAGCACTAGTTGAAGCTTTGCAATAGTTAACATCAATCTTTACCTTTTATCACTTGAAAACAGTGTCGATGAAGAATAAAATGTTCAACATTTATGCAAATCAGATGAGTTTTATGGTTGGTAAATGAAGATTTAACGATCAGATAATTTTAGAGTGTCTTGTTTTGTTTCCTATTTTGCGTTTTGTTATTTTTATTTCCCCTATTTTTGTTGTTGAAGGTTTGGACCTAGCCATTTTGGATTAGATTTTAAAACTATGTTGATTTTTTTTATAATAAGGTGATATCGATCATTTAACTTTTATAGTATACTTGTGGCTGGGTAAATGTATGGAGAAGGAGTGCATTCTTAAAGATCCAAATTATTGTTTGGTGGTTGCATTTCTATTTTGGTGTTCAGTTCTTATTGAAAGTTTCTCTCTCTCCTATTATCACCTCCTAAAAACAAAGAAAAAAGAAAAGTAATTCACAAAATGTTCTATCATTCTTATGTTTCCTCATGGGTGAAAATCATTTGCACCCAAACTTTGAATTAAAAATTAAACTTTTCCCTCAACTTTGAACAATAAACATTTTCTCTTTTTTATCCTAATTGAATTTTCTAAACACTTTTACATATGATCAATCTTTATTTTTTTTAAAAAAAATTAAAAATATGATGTCTTTTCAAAAAAATTTAACGTAGGCAACACAATTTTTAAGAAAAAATAAATTTTATTTTTGGTAAGAAAGAGGAAAAGAAAAGTGAGAAATACAAAACGAATATTTAAGGTAATGACATTTTATAATGAAATAAATTAGAAAAATATAAAAATAGTATTATTAATAACAATGAAATTTATAATATTTATTTATACGATTGAAATAATAGAGACTGATAACGATATAAACATACTGCTTTGGTTTTGATTTTGATGGTTGTATGTGCTAATTTATCGATACGTCCTGTTTTATTTTTCATCCAAGTCTTTTGCAAAATTTCAAGTATTTCAACGCATGAAATTCAGAAATAACTAAAAGTAGAGGTATATTTTATAGTAACTAATTAATTCTAATAGATTATATATTTATATTGTAAATAAATTTTAAATTATACATTAGAAAATATATTTTTACTGACAACCAAAATTCATTTATTTATACAGTAGACAATAAAATAAGAGATAAGTAAAATTTAAATATATACACACGAATGTGTGAATATAAATACATATATAATTAATACATGTAATATTGAAATAAAAAATCGTAAAAAATAGCATTAGATTTAGTAAATAAATCATAAAAAAATATTTTACATATAATGTTAATGAAGTTAAATAAAAAATTATAAATATTTGGATTAAAAAATAAAATATTATATATAATATAAAAAAGTATTTAGAGTCTGTTTGGATTAACTTGTTTTAAGCGTTTTAAACTCAAAATAGATTTTAATCACTTTAGTTGTTTGATCAATTTTTTTAAAAAAAGTCTTTTTCTTTCGGTAGCCGGCCAAATGACTAAAGGATCATCGGTCTACTCTACCTCAATTCACCATTTCTTGAAAAACTTGGAGCCGGGGCTTCTTTTCACACTATTACGATATGAAAATAATGGGCAAAATCGGATTCAATTTAATGCATATTGGTGTTTCAAAAGTTATATTCCGAAATCCTGGAGATCCAATTAAGATCCTATCGAAATATTTTAAATTTAAAACAAATCAGTCGACCTGGTCTATTAGTGAAGCAAATTCAATGAAGCAGCAATTGATACCATAGAGAAGCAGCCATAAACTAAGAAATTATTCCACCAAACGGACTCCCCTTTGGATGCAGCCTGTTATCCGAGTTGAAAAAGTACCATCTCGTTGAAATGTTCTATACATCTGCCCTTTCTCAATGCATTTCTTCAGACAAAAGGCAAGGTGACTTTGTTGCCCATTCCATTAGGAATCACTGATTTCTTGGTACATCACAAATAAGATTAATGAAGTAAGAATTAATGCAAAAACAGTTAATTAGAATATATTTTTTTGTAAAATCTCCTAGTTCAAAAATGCTTAATCTCGTCTGAATCATTATTTGTCAAACAAAGTTTTATCATAACGTTCCTCTAAGAACTGGTATGTAATTAATTCAATTATAGAATCATGAATAGTCATTGGTTGGGCTGATGTACCCCACTACTAGTCGTATTTGGTTTGGTATAGTGTTTTTGGGATAGAGGGACTTGAACCCTCACGATTTTTAAAGTCAATCCATTGAATTGAATTGAGTCCATGAATTTAAGAAATGGTTCATCTTCGAAGTATTTTTCCTTTTTAATATTTTTCTATTGGAGCTTCCCAACACTTATTTTAAGTCTAAAAGACGAAAATAAATCAAAAGTGATAAAATATCATTTTTAAAATATGACTTTGAGCTTATAAATAAAAAATTATAACCTCATACAAACAAACTCCTTTTTACATAATTGGAGGATTGAAAAAGTCAAGAATGAAATAGACATGGCATAAGAAAATAAGGAGGGGAGGAGGAGAAGAATGCCTTTATCAAAGTTGAGGGATAATTGTTTAATTGTTTTTCTCTCGTTTCCTCATCATAGTATTCACTTTATTTCCTTCTGTTCATCACCTAACTTTTTTGGGTATAATATACGTAGAGTCAATTCTCTAATTGGTTACATAAATTTTGAAAATCGCTTTTAAATATCATGTTTTAACTAAACTATTATTATTTTCCTCATAAAGTACTAAATACCTCAAAAATTCATTCTCTTCTAGTTGTCATGTCATATTATAAAACCTCATTTTTTAATAATATACTTATTTAACTCAACAAACTCATTTAACTAAAATTATAATTTATTATTATTATTATTATTATTATTAAGAATACATTAGTTTATTAATTTTTTTTATGTTTAAGAATTTTTTACCATACTTAAACTTTATATATATATTTTTTCCTACTATGAAGAACAACTGTTTTCATATTTTAGAATATGCGTCTCGTTTTTGATTAAAAAATAAACACCAGCATTGTCTTTCCAGATCATTGATCAACATTTTCCTCTTTGTGAATAAAATAATAAAATATGGTTAAATGCTCATTTAATATAAAAATGAAGACGAATCGGAATAACGTTCGATCTTGTTTGTGGATTGAGTAAAAAAGGGATATATGAAGTTCTATTAAAGAAAAATAGTCCTAATTAACAAATATTTTTGCTGTGAATTAAATAAAAGTGGTATTTGAATGTAATTTTTAAAACTTAGGTGAGCATATACCGAATTAACTAAATATAAGTACTATAAATTATACAGAAAAGGGCCAAAATTGCTCTTCAACTATTTAAAATAGAGCACATATACCCTTAAACTATATTTTGGTTCAAAAATATCGTTCCCTTCACGTCATACTATTGACTCACTTTTACTCCTCCATTTGACGGAATGAAACGTGGCATCCCATGTGTATTCATTTGCGCCATGTAAGATCTTCACGTAAACACCCACCCCACCCTATCAATTAAAAGACTCAAATCCACCCATTAAAGGACTCAAACTCATCCTTAACTCTCGTAGTTATGGTTTCCTCGACTCCCGTAGTTATGACTGACATAATTAATTTACAGCGGTGTTTAAGCAAACTATTACAACAACAACAACAACAACAACCCAGTGAAATCCCACAACGTGGGGTTCGGGGAGGGTAAAGTGTACGCAGACCTGACTCCTACCAAGGTAGGACGACTGTTTCCGAAAGATCCTCGGCTCAGTAAAATCATAAAAAAAAGTCAGATAAGGATAAGAAGTTCAAAGCGATATGGCAAAGCAAATAACGAAAGCAACCTAAATAATTGGCTATTTAATTTGCCAAACTATAGTTTTTGTCACGACTCAACCTCGTGGGCCGCGACTGGGGTCCGACCTAGACCCCCGTATATGTATCTATCAGATATAAGAACCAAACACATGAATCCAGTGGGAGATAAAATATTCATACACGTGTAGCCTCTTTCATCTGCATCATGTCATGAAAGGGAAAGCCAGCCGACAAGACTGTCATAGCATAGTAACATTTACAACACGTCGTACGACTATAATCGCACAAAACTCACACATTACCCACATGCACATGTCTACAGACCTCTAAGAATAGTAACGGTAGCATATGGCGGGATAGGGCCCCCGCCGTACCCCTGAATAAACAAACATATATGTATCAAATGACCAGTATCAAAGGTTAGGCCCCAGAATAGTGGAGCACTTCCAACATCGCTTAGTAGAAACCCTAAGCTGGCGGATCTCCAAAATGAACATCTGTACATGCGGGCATGAAATGCAGCCCCTCGAGGAAAAGGGGGTCAGTACGATATATGTACCGAGTATATAAAGCATAAAACATCATAACTGAGACAACAACTGAAATAGGGGTGCAGGGGGCAAGTATAATATTTAGCCATCTACCATACCTGCATTTTATAAAATAAAGGCATACATGCTATCATCGCGTGCTGTATTTGGCCCGTTCGGGAACTTGTGTAAAAACTACATCATTTTGTCATCATAAGAACATATATACCATTAGCGTTGTGGAACGCACAGCCAGATCCATGTATATACAAAGTACATACCGAGGAACGACGGCCTGATCCATATATCTTATAAAAATGCCGAGGAACGACGGTCCGATTCGTATATCGCATAATAATGCTGAGGAACGATGGCCCAATCCATATATCGTGTAACAATGCCGAGGTACGATAACTCGATCTGTAAACAATATAACATGCCATGGAACGTACGGCCCGATCCTTACATAGCAAAATGTGCCGAGGTACGTTCGGCCCGATCCATATATAGCAAGATATGCCAAGGTACATTCGGCCCGATCCATATATATCATAATGCATATACATGCACGTAAAGCTCTATAACATGTCAAACATCCCTTAGATATCACCATAAAGCATGTTGAAGAGCCTCTAGGTATAAGAGCTTACACATCCCAACACTATTCAACATGTAGGAGGCTCAAGGGTCGTAGTTCAACTACTTCAAGGCCCTTATCATTCCAAAGTAAGTACAAGTCCTGAGTTATACCCGAAACCTATAATGGAGTCACCTCTAGCTCATATCATATATCGCTTTACTTACCTTAACTATTTCAAGAGAAGGAGGGAATAGGCTTCACGTGTACTACTGTTAGTCATGTAGAAGACTTACAAGTCCATAACTCAACTATCGCAGGAGTTCTAATATCGAGAAGTGAATAAGAGCCTTAACTCACACTCAGAATTTTAAGAGTGGAATAACTTCAACTTCATATACATAATACTTACATATAAGTCATGCCAAAAGAGAGGAAGAATAACTTTACATACACTACTTTTCAGCATATAGAAGACTTGAGGAATGGGAGCTTAACTACTTTAAGAGTCTTTAACATAGAAGTGAACACGAATTATGCATCATGAATCATGTTCAGAGCTCATGAATAGAGTTACCCCAGGCTTCATACACATATCATTTGTAGTTTAAATCTAAGACATGCCCAAAAGAAAGAAAAGATAGGCTTTACATACTTATGCCAAAACATGCCAAAAGAAGGAAACGTTAGCTTTACATACCTCTTACGGAATACTCTTAACACGTTCGCCTCGTCATCTCTTGAACCTATTTAACATGAAAGCAATACGAGAATAAATAATCCTCAACTTTCCAGTGTCTTAATTTACATACAAGTATTCATAGAACTCATTTGCTCGCTTGTCTTCTCAACTAGTCCTTTAGCTAGTTAAGGCGTTAACAAAAATTGGGTAGCATCTCCCCTATAATATGCCCTATTCAAATTTCCAATTATACTCCTAATAGCTACAGCCAACCAACAACAATAACCTGCAGCATATATATATATATATATACAATTTACATCAATCTTATACTACATAAACTCCAAATGACTCGCTCGACACTACGATACCAAAATAAGGTTTCTAGTTTCCATTTTGCAAAACCTTTAACCGTATAAAGCGGAGGTCGTGTGGCTACAACCAGAAGCTCCCCCACCTCTTTTAGAACACATTTAGGCCATGCAACATACACCACACAACCAGCAACCGCCTCCAAACACACAACGCCTTACTTCGACTATAATTTAACTACGATGACTTCAATTCAGATTGTTTCTTTCGCTGAGCATCTCCACGACTTTTTTATACTTCCAGCAATATAAAAGGTACATAATAACCTCCAAAACAACCCCATAAAGTCCAAATTTAAAGTAAAAACTTTACCTTACCCAAAATTGGCCAAAATTAGCCAAAATTGCGCCTCGAAAACCTCTTTAGCATGCTGGAAGTTGCGTGGACTGTTTGCTGTCCGTTTTGGCTGCACCAAGCCATGATTTTATACTTCTAATACCTCCATATCATTTTGGTATACGCTGAATAATTAATTTACAGAACGAAATCGGGACTTACCTATTTTTTTTCTCCAAGCCGTCCTCTTTTTCTCTCTAGACTTAGGATTTTTTTTTCTGGTTGCTGCTGAAGTTTTCTGGATAGAAATGACCTTAAGAGTCGTGTAATATATATATATATATATATATATTGGCTTAGGAGCTGACACGTGGCAGCCCCCTAGGGGTGACACGTGGCAGCCCCTTAGGGTGCCACCTCATCCGAACTTCCAACCCAAAGCTGCCATGTGGCAGCGTGGGGTCCATCCCAAGTAGGTGAGTCACCTACTTGCTTCAAGTAGGTGATTCACCTACTTGCTTCAAGTAGGTGCATCACCTGCTTGCTTCAAGTAGGTGCATCGTCTCCTTATTTCTCTTCCGTAGTTTCGTAAGCTCGTCTCCCTTTAAGAGCCTATGTGTTCCTTGATACTTAAGCTCGACGTGTACTCAAGTAGCTTAGTATGCAAAATGTTCCAAGTAATAGCTTTCACAAGTACGTCGAGTCCTACGACTCACTACTTAGCCTCCAACTTCTTTAGGATTCTTGTAACCCTATTTCCAATCTTCTCTCTTATGGAGTATCTCCTTCTCCTTTCCTTAGGATTATTTGATAGCGTTATAGATTATCCGACTCACATGACGACTTCTAAGAAACTTAAGAGCCTTCCCAAAAACTTAAGAAGCTTACGAAGCGTTCCAAGGTACCAAAGTACGGGGTGTAACAGTTTTCATCCATTAGACATAGCTAACAAAGGGTGATAAGTTTAATTTTTCAAAATGACAATCATGCAAATGTGCAACTTGATCAAGTAGGTACTTTTCTAGGAAGAAGATGGGTGCGATCTGGCCTGGAGTGAGTGAGCTGCAGAGCAACATAATCGTACGTTCAACGTGATCAATAGATGCTTGGAAAGTAGTTGAAGTGTTTTTTCTAAAGCTAGGCCAACATGCAGGGGTGTATGACTGCCGTAAATTATTACGGAAGTTGCTTTAAAACTACTGCAAATTAATTGTGGCAATCATAACTACATGAGTCAAAGAAATCATAATTAAGATAATCAAGGAGAGTTTGAGTCTTTTAATGAGTGAGTTTGAGTCTTTTAATTAATGGAGTGTGGTGGAATGCTTATATGGAGATTCTATATGGCGTAAATTAATATTTATAAGATGCAATATTTCATTCCATCAAATAGAGGGTACAAATGAGCCATTAGTATGAAATAAAAATATTTTTGAGCCATAATTTAAGGTATACTGTAAGGATAGTTTTGGCCTTTTGAGTAAATTATAATAGATCGCTATAAAAGTGTTTCACTCTCTTCGAAGCTCCACACACATCCATCATTTACTCATCTTTCCAAATCTTCAGATGTAAGACACCTTCTCTATCTCTCGCTAGCGGTGTACGTTTGTCCAGTGTAGATATAATTGGTTTGCCCGTATGTGTGTGAATCTCTGCATTTTGTGTTTTCTGCTAATTCTGTGTGTTGTTGATCTGTTTTCCAGTGTAGAAAATGGCGAATTTCAAGGTTTCTCGCGTCGAAACTACGCCATTTGAAGGCCAAAAGCCTGGTACTTCCGGTCTCCGTAAGAAGGTAAATCTGAAAGCAAATTAAGCTAAATCAAATTCAAATAAACACTTCGTTCGAAATAAAAATTTGAATGTTTTCATCAGCTTTGATACAGTTTCTAATTAATCTCTGTGGAAGCACGGTTCTATCTCCTTCCCATTTCACCGATTCAGTGAAATTTTCAGATGTTTTTATTTTTTTTATTTTTTTTTCTGTTCGAGTTCAATCCAATTTCCATAGGATTTGCTTGCACTTATTATCTTTTCCTTAAAGTACTTATTAAGGTATACAAATTGTAATCAGCAGGTATAGATCTAAGGAATGAATTGTAATCTAATGAGATCTTGTATTTATGGAAATGAAAATATCAAATGGTGTGACAAGTGTCTTTTAGAAATTACTTGATCATATTGTCTTTTCCTCATGCATGGTTCTTTGGACATAAACTAAGGGCATGTTTGGCCATACAATATGAAATCATGATATGAAATTATGAGATTAAGTTGAAATTTTGTTTGGACATGCGATTTGAACTCTTTATGTTGTATGTTTTCTCATTAACATAAAAATCCCATAAGTTGTATAATTATTAAAATTGTTCCAATTCTTTATTCAATCTTACCAAATAAACAAAAGTTTATAAAATCGTTTAATATGCTGTTAGAAAACTATCCCATTGTGAAATTAATGCCTTTGTTGCGAGTCTTGTGCACTCAATATAATGATGAAAAATTATTTTTTATTAAACTTTGATTTGAATGAAGTAGTAAAAAATTTGATAAAAAATAATGAATTTGGTGAATTAAATGATACAATAGGAATTAATTTTATTTACATATGAAACAAATGGTAAGTAGATATAAATATGGGGTTGTTTTTATAAAATATAAACTTGTGGGTTGCTTCCATGTGACTAGGAGGTTACGGGTTCAAGCCTTGAAAATAGCCTCTGGCAGAAATGCAAGGTAAGACTGCGTACAATAGATCCTTATGGTCGGGCCCTTCCTCGTACCCTGCGCATAGAGGGAGCTTTAGTGCACCGGGCTGCCCCCTTTTTTTTTTATAAACTTGTGGGTCAATTTTTGTATTTGAAAAATCCCAAATCATGATTTGAAATTCCCAAATCATGATTTTTGGAGAATTTGGGATTTTGTCTCATGAGATGAAATCATGAGATGAAATCAACGTGAAATCGCATGTCCAAACGCTGATTTCATCTCATGATTTCATATCGCGATTTCATATCGTATGTCCAAACGCCCAAGCTATTTAAATTAGATCAAGTAAGAAATTCTTACTTGCCAGTAACACTATGAACTATGGTTAAGGACAAAGAGAAGTTGATTAGTTTATGATGGCTTTTTCAGTCCTCGATCAGTTTTTTTCTTTTCTTAAGCAGTGTATGATTCTTGGGAAGGTCTAGAATCTAAACTTGCTGACGTACATTAGATATCGGATTCAGTTGTATGTGATGAAAAAATGCAATTTATATAGTACTTTATGTGGTAAGTTCTAACATAGAAATCCTATTTTTGAAAACAGCCTTGTGGTCGGGCCCTTCCTCGGACCCCGCACATAGAGGGAGCTTTAGTGCACTGGGCTGCCCCTTTTACTTCAATATATCTCTGTGAATTTGTCAAATTCATTTTTTTTCTAAGCTAAAAACACTGATCAAATTGGGTTGGAGGGAGTATTCACGACCCAGCAAAAAGAGTGCTGACTTTGTTAATGAAACATAGTTCCCTACAAGAGGGTTTAGCTTAAAGGTAAACTATATCAGACTAGTTTGAGTTATACTAAGAGGGAGTAAAAACGAAAGCGCACACAGACACACAATTACAGACCCCCCTAAAGTTACATTGACGTTCTCAAACTCTACCGCTTTTAGCCAGTGGGCTTGTTACTAATTTGTTTTCCTTCACATTCCTGTAAGGATGAAAGCCTCAAACATTCACGTGGTTCTTCCGAATACAGCTAGAACAATAGATTAATATCCGTTGTGTTCATCTTCTTCGCAGCTCTTTCTGCATTTTGTTTGAATATTTGCAAGACTGGTAGTTTAAATTGTAGTTAGCTGACTCATGAATAAACCTGAACTTTTGGACATCAGTAGTTCTGCATGATATATTGTCCATATAGTGTGTCTTGTCTTGTTTATGCGCTGTTATCTTAATGGCTTTTGATTGTTGAGCCTAACATGAAGTTGGTTGGGCTGTTTCAGGTGAAGGTGTTCATACAACCTCATTACTTGCAAAATTTTGTTCAGGCTACATTCAATGCCCTTGGAGCTGACAGAGTTGTTGGTAAGGAAGTTTATGTTTTCCTTGTCTAGCTGTATTCCTCTACATTTCTTGTATGTATTTGAAGTAGAAGGGAATCTGGGATTTGGAGGTTTTGGTGCCACACTACTTTGAACGTAAAGGTGTTGCTATTTATACGGTCCAAATAAAGTAATAATTTAGCCGGTTTGATCAATTTTGTGCCTCATATCGGGTTACTTGTCTTTTTGATTTATATTGACAAATTTATCAAACAAAAAAATGAAATAATTATGACAACTTACTGCAAAAGATACAACTTTGAAGATGGAAACTAATATTTTATGATGATAATAAAAGGGAAGAAAAGAGAGTGAGCAAAAATTAAGAATAGACAAAACGTCAACAAAGATCATGTTAAAAAGTTCTACAAAAAGCTTTACCAAATGGGATTCGAAATTGCGTCCTTTGACAGTGAAATTTGACTCTTCATAACTGGCATCATATGTTCAACTATTACTCCGGGTGGCACAATTAGTATTTATTATATTTCTTATACATATTATATATACACAAAGTTCCAACCCAGGCATCCAGTGGTGTGGAAACCACACCCTTCTACATAAATCAGCCCCTGAATGGAAGAGTTGATAATTATACCCCCCTTTTTGGGGGTCAGTTGATGATTTTGTTGTCTTGTCCCTTCTTCTAATCACACTTTAATTGTGCAGGTGCTACACTTGTGGTTTCTGGTGATGGCCGATACTATTCGAAGGATGCCATCCAAGTACTATTAATCAAGTTTTTCCTATGCAATTCTTTATTTTGCATTGTTTGTTTGCCTTAACACAATCACTAATATTAAAAAGTTCTCTCTAATGCATAAGGGACATTCTGAAACAAAGCAAAGTTTCCTTTTCATGTTTTTATTGAAGCCCAATGCCTAACTTGCTTAATCATTATGTCTTGATTGAAGGATATAATTGAGAATATAACCTCTTTGATCTGTTTCATTGCAGATCATTACAAAAATGGCAGCAGCAAATGGAGTAAGACGTGTTTGGATTGGTCAAAATGGACTTTTGTCCACTCCTGCTGTATCAGCTGTTGTTCGTGAGAGAGTCGGGGCTGATGTAAGTACTTTTCCTCTAGAGCTACATCAGATTGCTTTATTCATATTTCTTTTTCCTTTTCGAAGATGTTAGTTTACTTGTTTCAAGTATCTGTTAACATAATATGTTGTTAGAATAGGAAAAGGAATACAACAACAACAACAACCCAGTGAAATCCCACAACGTGGGGTCTGGAGAGGGTAAAGTGTACGCAGACCTTACTCCTACCAAGGTAGGACGGCTGTTTCTGAGAGACCCTCAGCTCAATAGAAGCATAAAAAGAGGTTAGATACTACTAAGAAGTACAAATAGTATCTTACTTGGAGGATCAAGGTCATGAGCAGATCGTTAGATAAACACATGTTGTTATGTTGAGGACCACCTTGTGATAGACATTCTACATTCAAATATTTTGTTTTAGTGGGAGGTAATTTGGTGTCTTGGAAGAGTAAGAGTAAAGTGTGGTTGCTCGATATTAGTGCAAAGGCAGAATATCGAGCAATGGCTGTACCAACTTGTGAGCTAGTTTGGATTAATAGTTGCTGAGAGACCTAAAATTTGGAGAAATCAGTCAAATAGAACTTGTGTGTGATAACCAAGCGGCCCTTTATATCGCATCAAATTCGGTATTTCATGGGAGGACTAAGCACATTGAGATTAACCGTCACTTTGTCAAAGAAAAGATACTCTCACGAGATATTGTTACAAATTTTTTGAACTTTTCACCAAGTCCCTCTGGTTGTCGTATTAATTACATAAGAAGCAAGCTCGGTACATATGGCTTGTATGCACTAGCTTGAGCAGTGTTATAATAGAAATAGGAATATGATTTGTATACCGTATCTTACTTGGAGAAGGATTGTCATGGAGAGTCTATAAATAGAGCTTAGTGTAAATAATGTAGATACACAATTCAACGATATTTTTCTCCTATATTTCTCACGTACATCATACTTAACACAGGGTTCTAAAGCTACTGGGGCATTTATATTGACAGCAAGTCACAACCCAGGTGGCCCTCATGAGGTATTACCGACAATACTTTCTTATTTTTGATGCTTTGTTTCTGCATCTCTCCAACATTATGTGATAACCTGTTATTGAATTGGTAAGTTTTTAATTTCTATTCTAGGATTTAACTGATGTTATGGTCCTTTTATCAGTTCATGTTTGATTCACAGTTGAAAAGTATGATTTTTCTTTTCTCTTTACGGCTTTTCCCTTGCTCTGTTATAACTAAATTGTATTCTCTGAGACCTGAAAATCATGCTACGTACTAGGAGTCGTTCCCTTAGCTTGTAGAATTGTAAAATTAGTATGCTTTCATTTTTTTTGGTAAAGAACTGGTTTTGCTCATTGCTTGTTTGGCTTAAATATACATCTTCCTTTTAAAGATGAAAAACACAACTTACACGTTCTGTTTTATATTCTCTAGGTAGTTAGTATTTACTTTTTATTTTTTGTGAGGGCGGGGAGGGCACATGATGAAATGTGCCTTTGTTGCAGCTGATTAAGAATCTATAACTATACACACACAACAGACATCTATGTACACGCCCTTTAAACATGTTCTATTGTGTGGAGGAAAAAAGTTGCAGGGAAGAATACATTATGGTTGATGAAATGATTGTAGGTCTCCTTTCAGATTATTAGTAGGCGTTTGGCCATAGATTCCAAATATTTATCACGTTTTTTTGGAAATTTATGGAGTTGGAGTAGTGTTTGGTTATACTTTTTGCAAAGAACACTTGGAATAATGTTCTTGGATGTACTTAAATACAACTTCAAAAGTGAAAAATGACTTGGAGGACAGGCTATAAGCTCACTACTGTTTTGGTCATTAAAAAACAGGTTATAAGCTGTTTTCCAGATTTGAAATACAACTTTAAGTTGGATTTGGAATTTTCATGGCCAAACACTAATTCTCAAATAAAGAAAAAATTATCCCAGAAAAAACTGAACAATTTTTATGGCCAAACTGGTACTTAGTATTACTGATAGAGAGTTCAGAGTGCCTTTGAATTAATTATTAGCCTCAAAAGGTGTTTTATTAGGAGGACAACACCTGCGGTGGGAAAATGGTTAATGAAAATAAAATAAATGTAGGATATCTGTTTTTTTTAGAATTCTTATTAAATTATTTAGACTACCTTGTTTTGAATACCTGTTAGAGTGTTCAGAATACCCAGGTGATAAATTGTCACCTTTTCCTGAAGACTACAGTGTCTCATATGTATTCACCTGTAGGATTTTGGAATTAAGTACAACATGGAAAATGGTGGACCTGCTCCGGAAGGTATAACAAACAAGATCTATGAGAACACCATAACAATAAAGGAGTACTTGATTGCTGAGGGCCTGCCTGATGTAAGATGCACTGCTTCCCTAGTACATTTTCCTGAGTCTTGATTTGATTGATGAAGTAACATTTTGATATGGCCCAACTTGAATGTAGGTGGACATATCTACAACAGGTGTCTCAAGCTTTGAGGGTCCAAAGGGGAAATTTGACGTTGACGTATTTGATTCAACTAGTGATTATCTGAAATTGTTGAAGTATGAATGTTTCTCTGATGTGCAAAAATAAATGTCTTTCTGCTTTCAGTTGGGAATATATGTCGAGTAATGCTTATACATGTAAATGTGTCCTTTGATATCTAAAGATCAATCAACAATTTGTTGTAAAGGCACTATTCAGCTATTATTGAACTTTGAGTGTCATTCCCTTTCAATTTGTAAGGGCTCGTGATATGTCTTGGGCTTGTTTTTGACTGAACACTTATAAGGGATATTTCTTCATGTATATGTCTTTGGACATTGTTCTAAAGCTAATTTTCATCTTTGTTACCTTTCATATTGTTTTTTTTATCGGTAGTTTAATTTAGTTATTCTTTTTGAAGTAAATTTTCTTATCTGACTCAATATTTTACATTGCATATCTGTTTCCAGGTCAATATTTGACTTCCCAGCTATCCAGAAGTTGCTCTCTTCTCCAAAATTTAGTTTCTGGTATGCATGTTGGAGACCCTTTTGATGTAGATTCCCCAGTCAATTCCTTTCTTGCTAAGAGTATCAGCTAGGTACTCACATCTCTTCCCATTGTAGCTATGATGCACTTCACGGTGTTGCTGGCGTACATGCAAAGCGTATATTTGTGGAGGAGCTTGGGGCAAATGAAAGCTCCCTAGTTAATTGTGTTCCCAAGGTCCTCTCATTTTCCTTCCATTGAGATTTTTCTTGCATTGAACTGTTTGGTTTTCTGTTCTTCTAAAGCTATATTTTAGGACTCCTTTTTTCTTTCTATGACATGTATGATTAATTTAATAGGAGGACTTTGGTGGAGGGCATCCCGATCCCAATCTGACATATGCAAAGGAGTTAGTTGCATGTATGGGATTGTCTAAAACGCATTCTGAACCCAATCCACCAGAATTTGGGGCAGCTGCTGATGGAGATGGGGACCGTAACATGGTCCTGGGGAAAAGGTAACTGCTTGTTGATTTCTTTTTTAAACTACAACTACTCACTTGTCTGAATTGCATCTTATATTTTGTTTTTTCCATTGTTTATTTTGTAGATTCTTTGTGACTCCTTCTGACTCTGTCGCTATAATTGCTGCCAATGCTGTACAAGCTATTCCTTATTTTTCTGGAGGTTTGAAAGGTGTTGCCAGGTCTGTATCGCTTGGAGCTAAGCTGTACATGATTGTTATGCTGTTAATATTTCTATTCAAGAGCAATTCATCTTTTGATGAAATCTGTCAAGTTTAACGTGATGCAATGCTAATCTTTCTACAGGAGTATGCCCACATCTGCTGCTCTTGATATAGTTGCTAAACACCTGAACTTGAAATTTTTTGAGGTACTATAGCTCCATTGACATTTATATGTTATTTATTTTATCTTTTATTGGTGGAGGGTTGAGGGCATGCTGGATTTTATGTTTTCCATTGCCTTTGTTAAGGTACCCACTGGTTGGAAATTTTTTGGTAACTTGATGGATGCTGGAATGTGTTCAATTTGCGGAGAAGAAAGTTTTGGAACTGGTTGGCTGTCTGGACTTAATTCTTGTATCTAATTTGATACAAGTAGGTTGGACAATTTAATTGCACATGTAAAGGCATTAATCTTTTTAATTATCTCTTCACAGGCTCGGACCATATTCGAGAGAAAGATGGAATATGGGCTGTTTTGGCTTGGTTATCTATCCTTGCCTATAAGAATAAGGACAACCTTGGGGAAGGCAACCTTGTGTCTGTTGAAGATATCGTTCGCCAACACTGGGCAACCTATGGACGTCACTATTACACTCGATATGACTACGAGGTTTTTGCTTGACAGTTCCTATTTAATGTTAAATGAATATTTTCTGTGTCTCCTTAACTCAAATCATGTCAATCAATTTCTTTTGTTTCTTTTAGAATGTCAATGCTGATGGTGCTAAGGAGCTTATGGCTCATTTGGTGAAGCTGCAATCTTCCATTGATGAAGTTAACAAGTAAGCTATCCTTCGGTTTCAACTTTCAAGTTTCTCTTTGGAATACCCAATGTTTCTAAAGCATGACTTAGGCAATTTCCACTCATTTTATATTTCTATTTCTATCTTTATACTTTGATGATGTCCATCCTCTGTATAAGAAATTCCAGAAGAAACTAGCTTAAACATGGGGTAGTAGGTCTTCCTTAAATTGTAATTATAACAAAGTGAGATTTTAGACCGATCCTGTGTACTCAATGACACTTGGAACTGTTATAGATAGCATCTAAGAGGTGCAGCTGTAGTATAATGTATTTGTGGGTGTGTTTCACTTTTTTTTTTTTAAAAAAAAAATCTTCTTGTTGATTCATCTAGTGCTACTCATTTATTTAACAGAGATCTGATGTGTCATTTGGGAGATGTTTTTCGTCCCTTACCAGGCACCAGCATATAATATCTATGACTCCTTCCCTCAAACTGAAAGCCTTTCGTAGTAGGAGTTTCGGAGAATATTCTATACCAAATTGTAATCTTCTGTGTGCCTTCCACTTTCTATTAATTTTGCGTGCAGCCAAACCAAATTCAACCTGTCAAGGGTCCATCTTTCCCCATGTGGTAGATTCATCCTATTCAAATTTAGTTGCATCAATGAACCGAGAATAGTTTAATCTCTATTTGAGTTTCCATGTCTGTTAAGTTTTGCTATGGTTGTTCCTCCGCTATAGTGGTCTCTGCTTAATGGTGCCTTAAGGTGTCTGGTTTCTTTGACTGCTTCATTGAGATCCTTGCAGCTTGCCAGCTTGGCACGCTTTTGGTAGTTTTCCATTTTCCTTTATATAGCCCCACTGCTGGTATGTAAGAGCAAGGTGTTCTCCATATTTAATATTTTAAATGATAGTTGCTTGATTATTTTTCTAGTTTTCCGAGTTCACAAATTTTATACCAGATTTCATGCTTGATACATGCAAAGTTCTATTCTCTTTCCAACTCACATTGCGTATCACAACTACTCTAATGCTACTTATCAAAAAGAGAAAATGGATGTCCGTGCTGGATGTTCTTATCGCTAGAAGTTTGATCTATTGGACACCGAAACCCAAAATTAGAAAGCACGTATTATTGCTTTTACAATCTATTCAAGATTGTGATAGTTTCAAGTGATAGTTTCAAGTGTTCCCAAAGAACAAGAAATGTGACTAAAACAATAAGTCTCCTTGTTATTTATAATTAGACGAGTGTTAAGAGACCTACTTCAAAATTTGGTTTTCCTTTTCAGAGACAACGCTGTTTGAAGTTGAAAACATTGGCATGCTGCTGCTTTTTTTTTTAAATCCAAAAATACGTGTAGTTAGTGTTTACCGTATTATCAGTCAGATTACTTGCCAATGACAATAGATTTTTTTTTCTTGGACCTTTTTGTGAATTTTAAAGGTAGCAATGGTTATTATAATGCTTCCTGTTGTCATGTAGGTACTTGTTATTGAGCAGAAAAAGTTAATACCATTGATGTATCTTTTCGAAGTGTAATGCTTGATCTTGAGATAAATTCCTTTACAGGTTTATAAAGGGAATCCGTCCAGATGTTTCAAATGTCGTGCATGCTGATGAATTTGAGTACAAGGACCCTGTTGATGGTTCGGTATCAAAACATCAGGGTATAAGATATCTATTTGAAGATGGATCACGATTGGTAAGGAATCTCCTCTGCTCTTGTATTACTCAAAATATGGGAATTAGAGGCAGTTTTGCATAGGAATGAAAAATATACAGAATCTCCCCAGATTTAGTACTACTCAAAATATGAGAATTAGAGGCTGTTTTGCATAGGAATGAAAAATATACAGATAACTGGGGATGCAAAATCCTGTTCTGGTTTGATTTCTCTTTCAACGAAAGAATTAGGGAAAAGGCTAAGTTGCGCGGACTCTTCACTTTTGCACTTTTGATGCTGCACCCGTGTCGGATCTCCAAAAATACACTACTTTTGGAGAATCTGACACGCACCCGTTGACATTTTGGAAGAGTCCGAGCAACACAGGGAAAAGGCATAAATACCCCCAAACTATGACTGAAATTTTAGAGAGAGACCTTTTCTTTTTGGGAGTCCTGATACCGCCTAAACTTTTTAAAATAGAATACCACCTTAAGTGCTCAGGTGGCAAGGAGAGTATTTCACTCTCTTTGAGAAAGTGAGAAGCATAAATTTTTTTTTTTATTGTAATATGATTTTATTTTAAATATATTTATTACTACTTTTTATTTTTTTTTTCTTTTCTTCTGTTACCTTTCAGCTTCTGGATCAGAAAAAGAAGACACCAGTGAAAAGGCCATATTTGAAATTGGATTAGTAATTTGGTTATTGGAAAAGTGGATAAAATCCAAATTGTGCAGTAAAATGCAAAAAATCTGGAAATCAATTTTATCTTCAACCTCAAATTTGAATTATCAACCAAATCCATCTTAAATCTTTGTGAAATCAAACCTAATTTTAGATATGAATTCCTTGAGATGTTCCAAGTCTTTTGAGATACCACCCACTCAAAACGGAGTTCGGTTGCTGTAACCCGAAATTCTAGCTTGAAGCTTCATTAATGGCTGCCTTTCTTTCAACCAAATCCATCTTAAATCTTTACGAAGTCAACTCAAATTTTAGATATGAATTCCTTAAGATATTCTGGATCTTTTGAGATATCACCCCTCTCGAAACGGAGTTCGTTTGTGGTAGCCCGGAACTCAAACTTGAAATTTCAAGCTTAGTGGCTGCCTAAGAGGGGGTACTTGTGCTTTTTCCCCAAAGAATTAACCAACAAATAAAGTGGAGTAAATGGAAAAGTTTTAATAGAAACTGTTGTTGGGTGCATATGATCATGAAATTTTTGGGTGTAACTTTTGGTACTGTGCTAGGTGTTCCGTCTCTCTGGAACTGGCTCAGAGGGTGCTACTATCCGTCTCTACATTGAGCAGTATGAGAAGGATCCATCCAAGATTGGGAGAGATTCTCAGGAAGCACTTGCTCCCCTGGTAATTTACGTTGCAGCAAAGATGATGTTTGTGGTCCTCGCGTCTTATTTTTCTTTGTTTCTTAGTGTTTTTGCTAAACAAATTTATCTTGTTACAGGTGGAGGTTGCTCTTAAACTATCGAAAATGCAGGAATACACTAGTCGTTCTGCCCCAACTGTTATTACATAAATGCTGTACTTGCTAGAACTAAATAATTGAATAAGTGTACTGTCCTTGCTGGACTAACACCAGAGAATATGCAAAGATGATATCAAGTTTTGAATTCTGTAGTCTTTTATGATGGAATCATGTCTGGAGTTGGAAGTGTTGTTCGAATATATAAATGCGGCAATTTCTTATTCCTTCACCTTTCATCTTGAATGACTAGGGTAGATAATAAATTTCTTTTCGAAAATAATAATGAAGACATGAAAATGTAGCAACAAGTAGTATTTGATTTCAATGTATGACTTATAATTTATATGAATTCTCTGATTTTTTTTCTGAAAATAAAGAAATATTTCAATGTAAAGAAATATACATCGTTTGATCTATGAGTTCTCTCTAGTTTCTTGTCCCTTTTCTGATTGATGAGACTCCTATTTATAGTTTCTTGTCCCTTCTAAATTATGAGACTCCTATTTATAGTTGTAGAATGATAAAGCTTTGATAAGATGAACTCTTCTTGGCCAATTGTATTTTAGTGATATAATTATATTTGATTGGTCAGAATATGTCACTTGTACACTCAATATATTTTTATTGGCTTTTGATTTGATTAGGTATGTTGTGTAAATATCATGATCTTATTGGTTCATCGTTTGACTTGATATGTCAATGTGATATCAAATTGGGTCTCTGTGATGAGATGACATCTTCACCTTAGTAAAATGGGATCATTATTTATAGCATAAATCAACAGGCTAACTCAATGATATTCAAGTATAACTAAATTCATATTTATTGAAATTAAATAATTAATTTAATTATATTAATTCATAATATTTATTTGAACTAAATATCATTAATTTATTATATTTCTAATTTCTTGTGGATTTAAATTCAGTAAATATTCGTCATCCACAAAGTGCCTTTTACTTATCGAATTTTAAGCTTGAAGTATAAATATTTATTATTATTTATTTATTTTGCATTATTCACTAGTAATTATTCCCAAAATTTTAACTTTATCAAGAAATGCACAATAATGTGCTCCATAGATTTAGGAATGACAATGGGTGGTGTATATGCTAGGCGGGGCTAATTGAAGAAAAAAAACTAAAGCTTTGAAGCAGGGGCGGGTCTCTCGATAAAAGCAGAAGCAGAAGTCAAATTCTTGAGTTTCTACTCTCATTTTCATTGAAAAATTCTCTTTTTTCATCTCATAAAATAACCAACAGTTGCTTATTTTTTGTTTGTGGAATTGTGGTCATCAATAATGATTAACAATTAGGGGCCATTTGGTTATGGTATAAGATAAAAGAAAATTTCATGAATAGATTTAGTCAACGGTACGACAGTCAACACTGTTTACACGCGAATTAGCTTTTGAGGTTGAGCAGTCTCAATTTCATTACAGGATTTGTGAATGAATGCTGGGCTGGGCCACCTCGAATGGCGTGAGCCGCATGCGGGGAGACCTGCACGTACGGTTTTTAGGGGGATCTGGTCAAAAAATCGGCCGACGTCCACTCGTCTAGAGGGACTGAAAAATTAATTGAGTACAAAACTTATCTTCAAGCTTTACCTTATTCTGATCGTTCAGAGGGCGATCGCGGGGTCACTGAATGAAGTCCTCCGTAATACATCTTATTCATGTATAAAAAGTTATATTAGTTTTACTAATAGAAGTTGCATTAGTTTTACTATGCTTAGTTGCACTTTTTTGTATCCTACATAATTAATAAGCATAATACATAAATATGCCCTTTAATTTGGCCCAATTTTACATTTATGCTCTTCAACTTTGGGTGTACACAAGTAGGCACTTAAACTTGTATAAAATGATCTCGATTGAATTTTAGGCCAATCGAATCAAAAGATAATTTTTCGGAGCAAAGCTGAAATTCCAGAGGAGTACGTGACCAACGAGGATAGTTCAATTTTCACAGTCGAAGAATTTTGAAAAAAATAAACTATGAGGGAACAAGTCTGCGTCGCGCACTTGTTTCCCCACAGGCCAAAATTTTCTGCCGTGGTTATCTTTAAAGAGGACCTTTCGGTCTTTTCTCCACCCCTCCTATACTTAACCCACGACTGATATAGGTCATTTTCGACATTAAAAGAGTTTCTAAACATTCCTAACTCCATTCTACGCATTCTAACTAGATACCTAGGGCTAAAGAGTGGAGAAAGGGCTAGGGTTCAAGAGATTGAAGCAATTTCTTGCTAGATTGATTGTTCTGTACTCATCCCAGGAATGTAAGGCTAAACTAAAGCACGAATATTGTTCTTCCATGTGCCCCATGATTGTGATAGGTTGATTTGCGAATGAATTGAGTCCCCATGATTGTAATAAGTTGATTTGTGAATGAATTGAGTCCCCATAATTGTGTTTCTTGAGATTTTCCTTAAACTCAACATATTTTTACATAATATGGCATAAATGATGTCTTCTATGAACTTTTTCTTGAACAAAGGATTTTTGACTATTTAGTTTATAAATCTTTGTGATATTTTGACTAATATTGGATGAACATGATTAAGGATTGAGTCTAGAGCCTTGAACTTGTGAATGTATGATTGTGATTGGGATGTGAGCATGATGATAGTTTTGATGAACTTGATGGTCTTTACGTTTTCATTATTGAATTCAATTGAATGGTCTCAACTAAATGTTGTCATAAATGATTGTCCAACTACTCATAAATGAATGATTTGGGAATGATTGAAAGATTAATTGTCCGAAAGGACTGATTGATAGAACTGATGAACTGATAAAAGTCCATATGAGATTTGTTCATTGGTTGATTGGGATTGATTGTCTTATGAGCATTGAGTCTTGAGAGGAGTATCGAGCACCGAATTGGGTAAGACTAAGTAATAACTCGAATCTAATAACTATGTAGCCAATGTAAGAGAGGATTGAACCTTAAAGTCAGATGTTTCCCTTTAATTTAATGTCCTGAAAAGATAGGACTTGATTGCTTGATTGGATCCTTGATTGGATGATTTGTGCTTTACCCTGGCAAAGTACTAGACAGTTGTGGAAACAACAACGACCTTGTTGTACGATCACTGTCTCATAAGTGATTGTTTTAGAATAAGAGAAACTCCCATATAAGTCTTGATAGTACTCTAATTTGATTGGATTGGATCAGATTAGATTGGATCGTATTGGATTGGATCGGATCGGATCGGATTGTATATTAATGGTCTCTGTCTAAACCTTACTCTTGCTCTAGACTTATGACATCCTGATTGAATTCCTTATTTTTATGATTGCGATATCTGAACTGATATTATTCTACCTTATACATGTTTTATTATTCCATATTACATACTCGTATATTTCACGTACTGACTCCCATTTGGGCCTGCATCATTTTATGATGCAGAGATAGTACTAAAGATCATCAATAGGCACATTGTTGAGGATCTATTCATATCCAGCTGATCGGTGAGTCCTCCCTACTTTTGGAGGATGCCACTCTTTTATCATCTAGCTTTTGAGTTTTATACTTTTACCTTTATTTGATTTGAGGTAGCCATGAACCTATCATTGGCACCACTTAGACAGTTGATAGATGCTTTATAGACTAGATTGTTGACTTGTTGATTTGAGATTGTCTTTTGGCTAGTTTCGTTCGTATTAATCTTGTTGATTGGATTAGATAGATTGTTGGCCTTTGGCCTTATTTTATAAGTATCTATTTGATCATCTTGATGAGTTATGTCTTCCGCTGATAGAGAGTTGATTGAATGATTGTGTGAACAGGCCAAGTGGTTCGCTTAGGGACTAGAAATAGTCTCTAAGTGTCGGCAACGCCTAGGATACCCTCCCGGAGCATGACAAACTTAGTATCAGAGAACAGAGTTCAAGAGTCCTAGGGAGTTTATGAAGCTGTGTCTAGTAAAGTCTTGCTTATGGGTGTGTCTAGTAAAGTCTTGCTTATGGGTGTGTCTAGTGCACCACATTTATAATCAGGAGGCTATAGGACATTATGAATTGTTTCACTTCTTTCATATTCTGAGTTTGTGCGATAGAGTTTAACTCTATAAAAGTTTCCTTCAAAATCGTGCATTGAGGCAGAGCAAGATGTATTTTCATACTCTCTTCTCTAAAGCCTTACTTCCGATGTTACCCTCAAGAGGAAAGTTATGTCTCTAAATGATTAGTGTCACCATCCGATGGAATGTGATTTGAGGTATGGTAAGCTATGATTCGTAGAATGATCCTAGAGCTAGAAATATAGAGTTAGAGGAGTAGAAACCAAATAGTGAGAATGGTGGTTGATTGAGGCATGTAACTAGAGTTAGGTATCTATATGGTAAGCAATGGGGTTAGAAGTTAAGTCCCTTTGACTTTGACTAAAGATGTAGTAAGTATCGTCTAACTTTCATGACAGGAGGTAGATGAAGAGTTTTTAGTTAAGATGAGTTAGAGTACACTCAAACCATAAGAGGAGTTTTACGTTGAGGTGTCTTTGTGTTAGTAAAAGACCTAGTATAGGTGTTGAAAGGAAGGGAAGAGTAGTCATGAGATGATATATCTAAGCTAGGCTTATGATTTTGAAGACAGAGCACCATGTTATTTAGAGGGATATGAATATAACTAGGCAATGAGGTGTAATGAATGGGTAAATAGTACTAGGTTAAGAAAGGAGATGAGGTAATAATTTGTAATTAGACAGACAGTGAGACGAGGATCGATTACTTGTCATGAGGTCTTAGTAGGAGAGTGTTTCTTAATTTCACCTAGTAGATGTAAGTTGGTATAGTATGTGAGCAGTGTGTGATGTGCGTGTTAGTACTAGACCGTAAGCTTGAATTTGAGATGAGTAGTGTGAAGAAAGAGGGGATAACATTATGAGTGTGATAGTGCTAGTTTTAAGATTTGATTTAGTAGGCTTGACATGGTGTATGCAAGAGATTAAGATATTAACTTGCGAGGAGTGTGTGTTACGAATGAGGGTATGCAACCTTTAGATGTAAATAGTGAATTGAGACTAAGTAATTTGGTAAGAAGAGGCTTAAGATGTTGTCACGACCCAACTCCGTAGGCTGTGACTGGGTCCGACCTGGACCCCCGTATACATAAATCTCAACTATAAGAACTATACACAAGAATCCAGAGGGTGATAGCAAATTCGTCTGCATATAACCTCTTTCATTTGCACCATATCATGCAAGGGACGACAAGGTTGCCTTAACATAATAACATTTATAATATGCTATATAGGCACAACTGAATCAAACTCGTAAACAACCCACCTACATATGTTTACAGACCTCTAAGAATATTAACAGTGACATATGGCGGGACAGGGCCCCCACCGTACCCCTGAATAAACAACTATATACATTATTCGATCAGCACCAAAAGCTAGGCTCCGAAATCCCCAATATTCATCTCCCTAAAACAATTGCAGAGCTGCAGTAACATAGAAGACATGCAACACACCATCCAACTCTTGGATTTCCTTTTCTCCTTTGCCTCTTTATGTAGGATTTCTGTAGAATGGCAGCAGCAACAACATTTCAGGAAGGTCTCCAACTACAAAAAATCAGTTACACACAGTTGCCATTTCCAACAGCAAGCTAGAGCATCCAATCTGTTGCAATCAACAGGAACAACTCACAACAACAACTAGTTCGTATTTGTTATGTTTGATATGGTGTGTCCGTCAACAAGATACAACATCTAAACCTCCAACAACAAACAAAAAGGACTACAAAGTTCTACAACTTGTACAAACTCGGTATGACTAGACTAGGAAGGACAAAGATAAAAGAACGACCTCGATCTATAGAAACTAGAAGTTTCGTATACTTGTTCTTCTTCATTTTAGCTATGTATAAAATGTAGCTTATTTGAATAGGACTAGTGTAGGTTCTTTCTTGTACTCACATGGAAGTGAAGAGTCTCCCTCATTTATGTTTTTTATTAGTCGCACTATATCGAGAGGAGTCCTCTCATAGGTTTATCACTTTTGTCTAGTATTTAGAAGGCATTTTCTAGCATCGAGGATGAGTTAACCGACCTTAGTAGGTTAGCCAACTTATGAACCACCTTAAGTTCGGAGGTAAGGTTTATGTCCCCTTTCTTGTATTTTATTTTTATGTATGATAAGGCTTGGGGGTGCTGCTCAACCCCTGACTGTGCATGAGAGGTGAGAGCCTCGTGTAGGGTCTGTTCCCATAAAAAAAACCGGCCTCCTAGTCATAAAAATTATGCTATGATTTTTCAAGTATGAACTTTTGTAATTATGATCATGGATTTGATATAAGTATCATGAATGATTTATAGAAGTATATGAATTGTGTTTCAAGCATGTTTTCAAGCAAGTATGAATGAATTGTGAAAGATTTTCTCACAATATGAATGAAATCATGAGTTAGATGCTTAGAAAGATAAGTGGCTCTGTGAAGAATATTACGAAATCATAATTTTCAAGGATGTATTCTTATGACTATTTTGTGATGAGGATTGGTATTGCTTATTATTTTTCCTAATGTTATTAATGATGATGATTTGATCTATTCTGTTGTAATATTGACTAAGCACCGAGAGAACTTTGTGGTGTGGACTTGATAAAGGAGTCCTTAGTAGCAACCCTTAGTTCCAAACTATGTTCCCCCATAGGTTTTTATTAATTAGCCTAGCTAGTGGATCCACATATAGCTCTTGATAATAAATGATGTTACTCACAGAGTCTATCTTGGCAAGTAGCCTCTCTATTTTTAGTGTGGGAGTAATACTAGATTCCATGTTATAGCTCACATGGTCTTAAATGGCGGTTACAGGTTATATTCCACTATTAAACTATGTTTTCTTATGAGCCTTTATGATGTTTTCAAATGATGCATTGACCACAATTTATGATTTTAGATCTCATGCTTTTAAATGATCCTTGGCCTTGCATCACATGATTTATGCTCTTCATGCTATCATGTCTATATCATGTATTTTTCTCACTTACTTAGTGCAATCCATGTAATAGTACATACTTTTACCTATATTATTTCATAATATAGGTCACGATGCTCCCGTCCCTCCATGTTGCTAATATGGAAATCTTCTCGAAGTTAGCAATTTTTATGAGTCGTCATGATTCGAGTGAGAACCCGTTATGTCATTTCTTTACTTCAAACTTATGTTACTTTTCTCATTTTGTGGTGAGCTAGGGCTTTTCCTATGTCCCTCCTAAACTAGTAGAGCCACGTTCTATTGTTTTGTCTATGTTGTCCCATTTGTTCAAAGATTTACTTTGATTTCTCTTATATGGAGATCTCCATGTTAAGACTTATATCTCGCATCCATTATTATCTCTTGATGTGTTTTCATTTACCTTATGTATACTATGCTAAGAGATTTTTTAGAGTTCTTTAGGATTTTAGGCGTTATGTCATGTCTAAGACCTATCTTTGGCTATGATAAACTTGGTATCAGAGCACAAGGTTTAAGGCATCCTAGGGAGTCTAACATGCCGTGTCAGGTAGAATCTTGCTCATAGGTGTGAAATGCACAACATATATGAATAGGAGGCTATGAGGCATTTTAGGAAGTTCCACTTCTTTCATCATTCATGAATCATGTGACAAAGTTGTATTCTAAGTTTTTTCCCTCTAACTCTTGCTTATTTTGTTGACAAAATATGCCTCCATGACAAGCTCCACTCGAAAGGAATGTGGCCCAAAATAAATGGCGCCAAGCCCCTCAGGATCCTAATGATCCCTTAGCTGAGCAAGTGTCACATGTGGAGTTTCGATCCACTTTCTAAAGCTTGCTCAAGTTGTGGTGGCACAAGTCAATAGGGAAGTAGTTACACTTGTGAACTCAAATATGGGTATGAAAGCAATAAGAGTTCGTGATTTTCATAAGGATGAATCCCCGAGATTTCCATGGGTCAAAGTTGGATGAGGATCCCCAAGAATTCATAGAAAGCATCCACAAAATTATGGGAGTGAGCCCGATGGAAAGGGCGGATTTGGCCTCTTATCAACTTAAGGGAGTTTCTAAAATTTAGTTTGATTAATGGAAGGGTGAGAGAGCTACGGAAGTGGGTCCGATTGAATTTGAAGAGTTTAATGTCTTTCTTGACCCTTTCTTTTCCCTTGAGCTAACAGAGGCCAAAATTTAAGAGTTTATCAAATTGAAACAAGGAAGTAGGAGTGTGAGGGTGCATGCCCTCAAGTTCACACAATTGTCAAAATATGCTCCTTTCATGGTTGCTGATTCTAGAGCTTGTATGAGCAAGTTTGTATAGGGTGTTTTGGACTTGGTGTCCAAAGAGAGAAAAACGGCCATTTTGATAAAAAAAATGGATATTTCAAGGCTCATGAGTCATGTTGAGCGAATTGAGGAGGATAATCTTGGGGGAAAAGCTAGGGAGTCTAAGACGGCAAGGACCAATGGTGGTGACTTTTCACACTCTAGGTCCATAAATAGCATACCTTCTCATTTTCGCCAAAGGTACTTCGGTCAAAATTCTTCACATACTCTGGCTCTAAAGTTTAATAAGGATAGGGTGTCTAACTCTAAGGCTCAAGAAAGAGCTTCGAGTAGTAAAGCTATACCTACATGTAAGAAGTATGGGAAAAACCATAAAAGAGAGTGCTTGGCATGATTAGGTGCATGTTATTGGTTTTGAAAATTAGGTCACCATGCAGTTGATTTTAGAGGTGGTGGTTGACCCTTAACTCAGACTCAAACTTCTATTGGATGAACTGTTGAGTAGGGTACTTCCTCGGGTTATGATGATTGTCAATGCCAAAATAGATTCCATGCCATACAGACTCAACATGATTGGAAGGAGTTTCCTGATACAATTACTGGTATGTTATGGGTCTTTCACGGTCTTTCACTTTGATGTTTATTCCTTGTGTGATCCAAAAAAAATGTATGTTTTGTACTCCTTATCTTTCTATGAAATTTGATGTTAGTCCTGAAGTCTTGATAAAGCCTTTTTCAGTCTATACTTCTGTTGGTGAGTCAGTTTTGGCTAAGAAGGTCTATAGAAATTGCACAATCTCAGTATTTTATAAAGTTACTTTATGTGACCTTGTAGAGCTCGATATGACTAATTTCAATGTTATTGTTGGTATGTATTGGAGAAATTGAGTGGTTAAGTTTCAGTTTCCTAATGAGTCAGTCTTAGAATGGAAGGGTAGTAATTTTATGTTCAAGGGTCAATTCATCTCATGTCTTAATGCTCAGAAAGTGATTTCCAAGGGTTGCATCTATTATATCGTACAAGTTGGGGATACGAATTCTGAAGCCCCTACTCTTCAATTAGTTTCCATAGTTAATGAATTTCTGTATGTTTTTCTTGATGATCTACTCGATATTTTTTCCTGAGAGGGAAATTAACTTTTCCATAGACCATCTTCCCAATACTCGACCTATCACACTATCCCTCCTTACTGTATGACTTTGATGGAACACAAAGAGGTAAAGTATTTGTTGGATAAGGGCTTTATTAGACTAAGTATCTCTCCATGGGGTGCTTCAGTCTTTGTTCGAAATAAGGATGGTTCTTTTTGGATGTGTATTGATTATCGATAATTAAAAAAGGTCACAATCAAGAACAAATATCCCATTTCAAGGATCGATGACTCTTTGATCAACTTCAAGTTCAAGCTACTTCTCCAAATTTGATCTTCAGTCGGATTACCATCAGTTGAGAGTAATGGAAGGTGACATTCCAAAGACACCTTTTAGAACTCGGTATAGTCACTTCAAATTCTTGGTTATGTCTTATGGACTAACAAATGCTCCCGCAACCTTTATGGACTTGATGAATGGATATTTAAGCAATCTTGGACATGTTCATTGCTGTATTCATTGATGATATATTGGTCTATTCTTGGAGTGAGGAAAAGCATGCAGACGATTTGAGGATTGTCTTACAAGTGCTTTAGAATTGTCAATTATTTGCTAAGTTTAGAAAGTGTATGTTTTGGTTGAGATTGGTGGCGTTCCTTGGCCATATTTTGTCCAATAAGGGTATTATGGTTGATCCTATGAAAATTGAGGTGGTTAAGAATTCGCCTAGACCTTTCTCTCCTTTGGATAGATAAAGTATCTTGGGTTTGGTCAGTTATTATTGAAGATTTGTAGAAGAGTTTTTATCTATTGCTTTTCCTTTGACTTCGCTGACTCCAAAAAAAGTGAAATTCCAATAGTCGGAAGCATGTGAGAAAAGTTTCCAAGAGTTGAAAGATCGACTTACTTCTGCTCCTATTTTGACTTTTCCAAAAGGGTCCGATGATTTTGTTGGGTATTGCGATGCCTCAAGGATTGGACTTGGATGTGTGTTGATGCAACATGGTAAGTTGTATTCTTCTAGGCATCTTAAGGTGCATGAAAATAATTATCTGACTCATGATTTGGAATTGGCGGTATTTGTGTTTGATTTAAAGATAAGGAGACATTACCTCTATGGTGCTCATGTTGATGTATTTACCGATCACAGGAGTTTGCAATATCTGTTTAAGAAAAAGGATTTAAACCTTTGACAAAGAAGATAGCTTGAGTTATTGAAGGACTATGATATGAGTGTCTTGTACCATCTAAGTAAGGCCAATGTGGTGGCTGACACACTTAATAGATTGTCCATGAATAGTGTTTCCCATGTTAAGGATAAGAAAAAGGAGTTGGTTTGTGATGTAAATAGCTAAGACCATTTATGTGTTCATATGGTTGACTCCGATGAGGGTGATGTGATTGTGAAAAATGGTTTGTAATTATCTCTTGTGGAAAATGTGAAGGAAAAATAAGTTAGTGATTTGACTTTGGTTTAATTGAATATAGAGGTTGATGAAAACCCATTGAGGCTTTCTTCAAAGGGGGAGATGGTGTACTCCATTATCAAGGTTGTTTGTGTGTTCTGATGTTAATGGCTTAAAGAAAATGATATTATCTAAAGCTCATAATTTGTTGTATTTGATTCATTAGTGATCTACAATGATGTATTGTAATTTGAAGGAGGTTTGTTGGTGGAACATCATGAAGAAGGACATTGCGGAGTTCGGGGCTAAGTGTTCTAATTGTCAACAAGTAAAATTTGAGCATAAAACACTGGGAGGTTTAGCCCAAGATATTGAGATTCCTACTTGGAAGTGGGAGGACTTGAATATGTACTTCATTACGGTTTACCTCGTACACATAGGCAACATGATCCTATTAGGATTGTAATGGACCGAATGACTAAGGAAGTATATTTTCTTCCTGTTAAGAATTTCTATTATGCCAAGTATTATGCTAAGCTTTATATTCGTGAGTTGTTTAAGCTTCATGGTGTTTCATTTTCCATTATTTCATATTGAGGCAATCAATTTACTTCACAATTTTGGACGTCATTCAAAAAAGTCTTGGTACAAAATTCAAGCTAAGTACCGCTTTTCACCCTCAAACCTATGGGCAAGCCAAATGAACAATTTTAACTTTGGAAGAAATGTTAAGGGTGTGTTTCATTAATTTCAAAGGAAATTGGGATGAGTACTTACCATAGATTGAGTTTGCTTACAATAACAACTATAATTCTAGTATCCAAACAGCTATTTTTGAGGCTTTGTATGGTAGGAGATGTAGGTCTCCTATTGGGTGCTTTGAAGTTGGTGATATTTCTTTGGTATGACCTAAATTAGAGCTTGAAGCTATGGAAAAGGTTAGACTCATTAGAGAGAGATTGCCTATTGCCCAAAGTTGACAAAAGTCTTTTCCCGATATGAGGAGGAGAGAATGTGAGTTTGAAGTTAATGATTGGGTTTACTTCAAAATTTCACCTCTTAAGGGTGTGATGCATTTTGGTAAAAAAGGAAAGCTTAGTCCCCAATATTTTAGTCCTTATAAAATAGAGAGACGTGTTGGAAAGGTAAAGTATGAGTTGGAGTTGCCTTCAGAGTTGGCATCGGTGCATCCGGTGTTTCATGTCTCTTTATTGAAGAAGTGTGTTGGATATCCGATGTTGTTTATTCCTTTGGAGAGTGTGGGTGTAAATGAGATTCAATATTATGAGGAAGTTCTGATTGAGATTCTAGATCGGCAAGTCTGCAAATTGAAGAATAAGGAAGTTGCATCTGTTAAAGTACTATAGAGCAACCAAGAGGTTGATGGTGATACATGGTAGGCTGAGGCCGATATGATGACACATTCTCCTTATCTCTTTCCGTCCGTTCTAGCTCAAGATATTTAGTTTTCTCATGATTCACTCCTATAAATTCCTACATTTCAGCTTTTCCATGTCTTTTCATATGCATGTATGCTCATAAAGTTGATTTTAAGTTATGTTGTATGTGGAGTTTGAAAAATTTCATGTTATATGAATTTTAAGCGTTCCATTGCATTCAGTTTTGGTTGATAGTCCTTTTTCCATGTCCTTTCCATGGTAGTTAAGTCCCACTGGAGGACGAATGTCCTAAAGAGGAGATATTGAAAGACCTCGAAATTGAGAATTCAAGGTTGGAATATGTTGCAGAAAATTGGATCTGGTGCTAGTCCTATGAGGAAACCTACTAGCCGTATGAGGTCAGTCGTATCCTGTCTTGATAAGTTTGAAATTTCTAAAGTTGGGAGATGAGTCAATTGACGGGTCATAGGGAGAGTGAAAAGTCACAAGTGGCATCTGTAGGAAGGGTCTAAGGTTTGGAAAATTTGGCTATGTTTTGAGGCATTCGACTAGGCCATCTACGGGTCGTGTGAGGACCTACGAACTATAGGTGGAGATCATATGTCAAGTGTTTGAATTCCAGTAGCCCAGGATTTTGGTGCACAACCTCTATTATAGGTCACTATGAGTCGAAGAAAGACTTATGACTCGTAGGAGGGTTTTTAGGTGGAGATTCAGAGACCTTAGTTTAAAGTCTGATTCAACGAACCCCCTAGGATGACCCATAACCCATCCAACGATGCATAGAATCAACTCGTAGCTCAAACTTCATAGACCCTATTTTGAGGTATGATTTGATAAGCCCATTTGTATGATTTGTAGCAAGAACTACGACCTGTAGGTCCTTGGTCATGAGTCACCTCAGCTAGATTTAATGAAGGGAATTTTCTATCCTATTAATGCCTAAGCTATGTCATTTTGGAGTGAGTATCTAAGCCTATAAATACATCAATGCTTCAAATTTACTTCTTCTCCAAGGCAAGGTTAGGTTTACAAGAAAAAGTCCTTCAAGTCTCTATTGTTAGAACTTTCATTAAGAATTTGTTTACCAAGGTATGTCAGACTTTTCACGGACCATACTGTCTCATGCTTAAATTCTTAATTTTGTTTGGGTTATTTCTCATGGCGAGGTCCGCGATGCGGACTTGTCGCGGACCACACTGTGCTGGCCAATAAATTTCATACTTAGGACATTTGAGTGTTAGTTATTCTGCTCATTCAATTTAGTCTCACATGATGATCTAATTGAATATGGTTGCTCATGATATTCTACTCATGCATACTATTGTTACATCTTTCACTGAGTCTTGGGCTGAGTATGTTGTCATGCACAGTTTTACTATATTATTCACTAAGTTCCTTACTAGAGGGCCGGGTATGGTATATGATGGTATGATGTTATGATGATATGGTTATAATACTGAGTCCCATAATGGGCCGGGTACGGTAAAGTGTACACTACTTTATTCACCGAGTCCCTTGCTAGAGCGTCGGGTACGGTATATATATATGATGATATAATGATATAATTGTGACATTGAGTCCCATAATGGGCTGGGTACTATATATGATGATGATATGCATGACTTCATTTCATAAGACGTATGTACAGTAATTTATTGATTATCATACTTGTCTACTGAATCTTTATGTCAGATGTGATCTCCTTTATGGTATTTTATGCATTATATACTCAGTACGTATTCCGTACTGACCCCCTCTCTTTGGGGGGCTACATTTCATGCCCATAGGTACTGATAATCATTTTGTAAATCCGCTATCTTAGTATTTCCACTCAGCTATTTTGGAGTGCTCCATTGTATTGGAGCCTAGATTTTAGTACTGATCCTCTTGATGTATATATATATATATATATATATATATATATATATATATATATATATATATATATTTATTCAGGGGTATGGAAAGGGCCCTATCCTACCATATGATATTGTTGATACTCTTAGAGGTCTGTAGACATATGTGTGGGTTGTGTATACGTTTGTTCAGTTGAGTCTATACGATGTGCTATGGATATTAACATGTAATGGCGGCATTATCAGCTTGCACGTCCTTTCATGATATGATAGTGGTGATGCCTCAGGAGACAAATAATAGGGATGTATTATATGAAAATATCATGAACCATTGGAGTTCTTATGTAAGTTATCATATTGTTCGTGGTTCATCTTGACTACATCTAATAGGTATGTATGTGGGTGTTCAGGTCAGGCCTAGTCACGGCCTATGGGGTTAGGATATGACAGAAGTGGTATCAGAGTATTTCTTCCTTGGAGTGTCTACAAACCGTGTCTACTAGAGTCTTGTTTATCAGTGTGTTATCCACTACATCTATAAATAGAAAGCTACAGGACATTTCAGATATTGTCTTTCTTTCTAACTCTAGATTGTGCGATAGACCTATATTATTAGGAAAATCCCTCACTAACAGATTATTATGTCTACAGCTATGCCTCCAAAGAAAGCGACAGCTGCCCAAAAGGGAAAATCAATAGCAGAAGAGACTAGTCATACTCGGAGAGTCACTAGGGCCCGTGCCCAGTCCATGCCCGAGATTATACTTCAGTCAGTGAGCTCTGCTATACCACCTCTAGAGGAGCTAAGAGCAGTGACAGCTGCAGATCAGGGGGTGGCTCCACTGCCAGCTCTAGTGCTTGATCCTCTAGGTCCCCAGCCTAGGGCGGAGGATAGGGCCATGGGAGACACAGTTTTGTTACTGACAAGGTTAATGGCAAGGTAGACGCATAGGCATGGGCTAGGAGTTAATTATGCAGATAGACATGATAGTTTAAGGGTTCATGACTTTCACTTGTAATCCCTTAGAGTTCTATGGGTCGAGGCCCGTGGATGACCCACAGGAGTTTATTCGATAGATGCAGCATATGTTGAGGATAATTAAGGCTTTTGAGATTGAGTCTGTTCAGTTGGATTCATATCAGCTGCGTGATGTAGCCGTTAATTGGTATGAATCTTGGGAGTTGTCTAGGGGTGAGGATGCTCCTTCAGCGGTATAGGATGAGTTTAAAGAGGCTTTCCTTGGCCACTTTTTACCTCCGAAGATGAGATGAGCCCGAGTTGATAGATTCTTACATTTGAGGCAGAATGGCAGGAGTGTTCGAGATTATAGCCTTGAGTTTGATTTGTTGGCGAGATATGTGCCCACTATTGTAGCTAATATGGCTAATAGAGTGCATCATTATGTGATCGGGCTGGATCGTTGTTTGATTGATAGTTGTATAGCAATGGATTCTCAGTCAAGTATAGATATTGCTCGGGTAAAGGAATATACACAAGGGGTAGAGGATCGGCACAGGGGGTAGAGGATCAGCACAGGGGGCATCGGCCCGATAGAAATCATAACAAAGGCCAACGTAAGAGAGCTAGATCGGCTGGTTATTCTGGTGAATTTCAAGGTGGGAAGACTCAACAGTATAGTAGATATCCTTCTCAACCAGCCCAGAGTGCACCCCCACAGTTCACAGGAAGGAGATTTGATAGCACAGGATATTCAGGAGTCGGTCAGAGCTCTAGGGTTTCAGGTTTACAGATAAGCAGAGGCTCATGTCAGTCGAGGCCATATTTGCCTTGGTGTTCTCATTATTGTAGGTCCCATTTTGGGGAATGTCGTTATACCATAGGTGCTTGCTTTATGTGTGGCCATCAAGGACATATGATGAGGGAGTGTCCATTAGGGGGTAGTCCAAGGGATACAGCTCAGCCTACTAGGTCAGTTGCTAGTTCTTCTTCTTCGGTGGCTATGCACCCCATGGGGTAGGGTATTTATACATCAGAAGGTCGTGATATAGGTCATGGTGGAGCTTCCAGTTCTGGTGGTCCCTCGAATTGCATATATGCTTTGACCAGTAGACAGGATCAAGAGGCGTCACCAAATATGGTTACAAGTATCTTATATATTTTTTCTTAGGACGTATATGCATTGATAGATCCAGCTGCACCTTATCATATATATCTCCCTTTGTTGCTAATAGAATTGGAATAAAACCTAAATTAATAGAACTATTTGAGGTAGCTATCCTGGTAGGAGATTCTATTATAGCTAGCAAGTATATAGAGATTGTTCGGCGATTATATATGGTCGCCACACCAAGGCAGATTTAATAGAGTTAGATATAACCGAATTTGATGTTATTATGGGAATGGGTTTGTTAGCTTCCTTTTATGCTACTGTTGATTATAGAGAAAAAGTAGTTCGGTTTCAATTACTAGGAGAAGAAATTATAGAATGGCTGGGGAATACGGCATCGTCGAGGGGTAAGCTCATTTCATACCTCAAGGCAAGGAAGATGGTTAGGAAGGGGTATATTTCTCATCTGATAGTTAATGAATTTCCAGATGAACTTCCAGGTCTTCCTCATGAGCGGGAGATAGAGTTCCCCATAAATGTATTGCCAGATACTCAGCCTATATCTATTCCTCCCTATAGACTGGCATCCTACAGGGTGAAGGATTTGAAAGAGAAACTGAGAGACTTATTGGAAAAGGGATTCATTAGGCCCAGCACATCACCTTGGGGAGCATCGATATTATTCGTGAAAAAGAAATATGGGTCGCTGCGAATATGTATTGATTATAGGCAGCTGAACAAGGTAACAATAAAGAATAGATATCCCCTTCCCAGGATTGATGATTTATTTGACCAGTTGCAGGGTGCTAAGTGTTTCTCGAAGATAGACCTATGGTCAAGCTATCATCTGGTATGGGTGAAGGAAAAAAATATCCCAAAGACTGCATTTAGGACTCGATACGGGCATTATGAGTTTAGGGTGATGTGTTTTGGGCTAACCAATGCTCCAGCAGTGTTTATGGATCTAATGAACCGAGTGTTCAAACCATTCCTAAACCTATTTGTGATTGTATTTATTGATGATATTCTGGTATACTCACTATCCGAAGAAGAGCATGCAGATCATTTGAGGACGGTACTTGGGGTGCTCCAGCACCAGAATTTGTATTCTAAGTTCTCTAAATATAAATTGTGGTTGACTTCAGTACTATTCTTAGGGCATATTATTGTAGCTGATGGTATTCGAGTAGATGCACAGAAAATTGAGGCCATAAAGACATGGCCTAGAACTATGACACCACTGAGGTACATAGTTTTCTGTGGATAGCAGGATATTATAGGAGGTTCGTAGAGAAGTTTACTTCGATTTTAGGTCCTTTAGTAAGGCTAACTCAGAAGGCAGCTAAGTTCCAGTGGACTGATGCTTCTAAAAGAAGCTTTCAATTGTTGAAAGATAAGTTGACTACAGCCCCAGTTCTAACTTTTCCCGAGGGACCAGATGACTATGTCATTTATTGTGATGCTTCAGGTGTTGGGCTAGGTTGTGTATTGATGCAACATGGTAGATTCATAGCCTATGCCTCCCGGTAACTCAGAAAGCACAAAAGGAATTATCCTACTCATGATCTAGAGTTAGTAGCAGTAATTCATGCCTTGTAAATATGGAGGCATTATCTATATGGTGTGCATGTTTATATCTACATGGATCACAAAAGTCTCCGATACATCTTTAAGAAGAAGGAGCTGAATTTGCAGTGGAGATGATGGATAGAGTTGCTAAAACATTATGATGTTGATATTTTATACCACCCAAGAAAAGTGAATGTTGTAGAAGATGCACTTAGCCATAAATCTACGGGTAGCTTGGCATATGTACAACCAAAATGGAAGAAGATAGTCCATGAGGTTTACCAATTAGCTAACCATGGAGTCAGTTTAGCTGATTCTAATGATGGTCGAGTTTCTATTCGAGGAGTTGTTGAATCCTCTATAATGGAAGAGGTTAAGTGATGCCATTATGAGGACCCTGTTCTGGCACAGTATAGGGATGCATCCATTTAAAAGGAAAAGACCCCATTTGAGATCACATCTGATGGAATGCTAAGATATAGGGGCAGACTATGTATACCTGAGACTGCAGAGCTATGGTAACAGGTTATGGGAGAGGCACACTATGCCCAATATTCTGTTCATCTAGGGTCAACAAAGATGTATCATAAACTTAGATGTTTATACTGGTAGGATGGCATGAAGAAGGACATAGCAGAGTTCGTAGCCTAGTTCCCGAATTTCCAGCAGGTTAAGATTGAACATCAGAAGCCTCGCGGACTAGTACAAAAGATAGAAATCTCAACTTGGAAATGGGAAACAATTAATATGGAATTCATTACAGGCTTACCTCGTACTCCACAGAAGTATGATTCCATATGGGTTATTATAGATAGGCTGACAAAATCAACCCATTTTCTTCCAGTCACGACTATATATTCTGCTGAGGACTATGCGAGGTTATATAACAAGGAGATAGTAAGATTTCATAGGGTTTACACATCTATTATCTTAGATAGAGGAGCTCCATTTACCGCTATCTTCTTGAGATCATTACATAAAGGATTGGGAACACACATGAATCTTAGTACAATATTTCACCCTCAGACTGATGGACAGGATGAACGTACTATTTAGACTCTAGAAGTTATGTTACGGGCATGTATTATTGACTTCAGAGGTAGATGGGATGATCAATTGTCACTTATTGAGTTTGCTTATAATAATAGCTACCATTCTAGTATCTAGATGGCACCGTACAAGGCTTTGTATGGCAGAAAGTGTAGGTCACCTATTGGTTGGTTTCATATTAGTGAGACCAAACTAATAGGCCAGACATGATTTAGCAATTTATGGATAAAGTGAATCTCATTTAGGAGAGATTATTAGTAGCCTTGAGTCGACAAAAATCATATGCAGATAATCGACATCGACCGTTAGAGTTTTAGGTTGATGATTGGGTGTTCTTGAAGGTGTCACCCCTGAAAGGGGTAATGAGATTTGGCAATAAAGGGAAGCGTAGCCTGAGATACATTAACCCTTATCAGATTATTTGTAGGGTAGGTAAGGTTGCCTATTAGTTGGACCTACCATCTAATTTGGAAGCAGTACATCTAATTTTTCATGTGTCAATGCTTCATAAGTGTATAGGCGACCCTTCAAGAATATTTTCCGTAGATGATATCTAGATAACAGAGGAGTTATCCTACAAAGAGCGGCTCTATCACCATCCTGGATCGGCAAATTCGAAGGTTGCGAACTAAGGACGTAGCTTCCTTCAAAGTATTATGGCAAAATAAGAATAGAGAAGAGATGACTTGGGAAGCTCAAGAGGAGATGAAGAATAAGTATCCTCACTTGTTCCCTATGCCTACAGGTAATCTAAACTTCTAAATTAATTATATTGATTGATACATGAAACTATATGTTGTAGCAATAAAAGAAATTCCCCTAAATTCCTTATAATACTTTATGAGGCTAGTTTAACATTTGAGGACGAATGTTCTAAAGGGGGAAGAATGTTATATTCCGTATTTTTACACATTGGACTATTCATTAGCTAACAGACATAAATTCAAGGACTTTTACTTTTGAATAATAAAATGGCATGATTCATTGTAAGTGACAAGTTATATGGATGATATATGTGAATTTAAATACATATTATGAAGGACCCTTGATCCAAATCAAAGTGGAATCCATCAAAGATTTTTTTTCTTAAAGTCACATTTTTGTGTGGCCTGACTTCGGGAGCCATAACCCCTTTAGAATTTGGGAATTTGGGAAGCTCTCAAAATGAAAGTTGTTGACAATTCAAATAGATTTCCAACCATAGCGTGGTCATATATGTGACATTGGTATAAAGAATTATGTATGTTATAAGGCAGAAAGGTCAAGTTGGGCAGTGAGTTCAGCCTAACCCAATTCTAACTCGGGCCAGGCCCAATACCCACACCCTTTAAGGAGAATTTTCAACCTTCTTCCTCATTCTCAAATAAAGAAACATCTAGAATATTTTAGAGAGAAAGGAAGATAACTCTTAGGCTAAGAAAAGCCAATTCAACCAAAATCCGAGGCTCATGAAGATAAAAGTGTTGTACGTCACGTTGCCTTCAATTTGAGCTAAAAATCATCCAAGAAGGAGTGTAAATGTGGTTGATCATACTTAAGGTATTATTAAAGTCCCTTTTTCATTGTTAACAAGTTTATTTAGAGTTTTAATGGATTAGAATGGAGAAAATAGCATTATAAACTCGTTTGTCATTTTGTTGAGATTTATGGACTAAGAGGCTATTTTGGGTGGATTAAATAGATGAAATTAGTTGAGTTATGATGTATAATAATTGTTGATGTTGTTGATGAGTTGTTGTTCTTGAATTTGGAAGAATAAAGTGTATAAAGATATTGAATATATTTTGGAGCGGTTTGGTATAATATTTGTGGCTATTTTGCAATAATAATTGGTGTTTGGCTGAATTAAAATTTTGAGGGTTATTACGTGTGCAGGGGAAATGCTGCCCGAATTTTGTCAAGTTTTATTTATACTTGGACTAGTTAGTAATTGACGTGGATATCTTATTGTGGCCTGTGTTATCTTAATTTTAGACTCACGAGATAGAGAAATGGACATTGGACATTTAGATAGAGTTTAAGGTATGTAAAGCCTATCCCTTCTTTCTTTTGGGCATGTTTTAGATATAAGTGATGAATGATATGTATATGAAATTTGGGGTAATTATATTCATAAATTTTGGCATGAATCATGATTCTTATTCACTTTTTGCTGTTAGAACTCTTACAATAATTGAGCTATTGTTTCTCAAGCCTTCTATACATTGGAAAGTAGTCAGTATGTAAAGTTATTCCTTCTTTCTTTTGGCATGTCTTAGATTTAAGTAATGAATGATATGAGTTTGGGGTGAGTCTATTCATAAATTCTGAATGTAATTCACGATCCTTAATTAATTCTTGATGTTAGAGTTCCTAATGTTATTGAGCTATTGCCCCTCAAATCCTCTATATATTGGATAGTTGCTGGTGTATAAAAGTCCCTATTTTTATAGATTTTATCATAATTAGCGTCCTTAACTTACAATAGTTTTTCGCATCATCTTTTTGCATTACCAACACCCAGGTCCGCGACGCGGACTTATCGCGGACCACACTGTCTAGAAAATTATATTTAAGCTACAATTTTGATCGATATTTGTCCCAGGTCCACGACGCGACTTGTTGCGGACCACACTGCCTCACATATTAAGTTCAAGTTTCAATTTGGTCGCTACATTTCAAAATTCCACTATGCAGACTTATCGCGGAACATACTGCCTCATGCTTAAATTCTTGATTTTTTTGGGTTATTTCTCATGGCCTGGTCCGTGACGTAGACTTGTCGCAGACTACACTGTCTTGGACAATAAATTTCATACTTTGGGCATTCTAGTTTTAGTTATTCCGCTTATTCTATTGAGTCTCCGATGTTGATCTAATTAAATATGGTTGCTCATGATATTCTACTCGTGCATACTATTGTTACATGTTTCATCGAGTCCCAGGCCTGTTATGTTGTCATTCATAGTTTTACTATATTATTCACCGAGTTCCTTACTAAAGGGTCGGGTATGGTATATGATGATATGATGTTATGATTATATGTTTATGACACCGAGTCCCATAATGGGCCAGGTATGGTAAACTGCACACTACTCTATTCATCGAGTCCCTTGTTAGAGCGTTGGGTACGGTATATATATATACATATAATGATATAATGATATAATTATGACAATGAGTCCCATAATGGGCCGGGTACGGTATATGATAATGATATGCATGACTTCATTTTATAAGAGGTAGGTACAGTGATTTATTGATTATCATACTTATCTCCTGAATCTTTATTTCATATGTGGTCTCCTTTATTATATTTTATGATTTATATACTGAGTACGTATTTCATACTGACCCCCTCTCTTTGGAGGGTTGCGTTTCATGCCCGCAGGTAAAGATAATCATTTTGGGAATCCGCTAGCTTAGAATTTCCACTCAGCTATTTTGGAGTATTCCATTGTATTGGAGCCTAGATTATGGTACTGATCCTCTTGATGTATATATATGTTTATTCTGGTGTACGGCTGGCGCCTTTTCCCGCCATATGATATTATTGATACTCTTAGAGGTCTATAGACATATGTGTGAGTTGTGTATAAGTTTGGTCAACTGATTCTATACGATGTGCTATGGATATTAACATGTAATGGAAGCCTTGTCATCTTGCATGTCCTTTCATGATATGATAGTGGTGACTCCTCAGGAGACAAATAATAGGGTCATATTATGTGAAAATATCATGAACCAATGGAGTTCTTATATAAGTTATCATATTGTTCGTATTTTATCTTGACTATATCTGATAGGTATGTATATGGGTGTCCAGGTCAGACCCGAGTCATGACTTACGAGGTTGGATCGTGACATTTACTCTTGGAATGAGGAGGATCATATGGGTCACTTGAGAATTGTGTTGTAAACGTTGTGGGATAAGAAACTATTTGCCAAGTTTAGTAAATGTTAATTTTTGTTAAGGGAAGTTGCATTTCCTAGCCATGTGGTGTCCAGTGTTGGGATTAAGGTTGATCAAAAGAAAATGAAGATGGTAAAGAATTGGCCCAAACCATTATCTCCATTGGACATTAGAAGCTTTTTGGGCTTGGCCATATACTATAGAAGGTTTGTTGAAGGTTTTTCATCTATTGCCTCGCCTTTGACTAAGTTGACCTATAAGAAAGTGAGATTTCAATGGTCAGATGAATGTGAGAAGAGTTTTCGAACATTGAAGGATCATCTTACGTTGGCTCCTATTTTAACTTTGCCCGAAGGTTTAGATGGGTTTGTTGTTTATTATAATTCCTCACGTGTTGGTTTGAGTTGTCTTTTGAAGCAACATGGTAAGGTCATAGCATATCCTTCTAGGTAACTTAAGGTACATTAAAGGACTTAACCAACCCATAATCTTGAACTTGCGGCGGTTGTGTTTACTATGAAAATTTGGCATCACTATCTTTATGGGGTGCATGTTGATGTGTTTACCGACCACAAAAGCTTTCAATATGTGTTTAGCCATAGGGACATGAACCTTAGGAAAAAAAAGTGGCTTGAACTCCTAAAGGACTATGAAATGAGTGTGTTGTACCATCCGGGTAAGGCAAATATTATAGCCGATGCCCTTAGTCAGTTGTCCATGGATAGTGTTGCACATGTTGAAGAAGGTAAGAAGGAGTTGGTAAAGGATGTCCATAGATTGGCAAGTTTAGGTGTGCGCTTGGTTTACTCCAAGGATGGATGTGTTCTTGTACATAATGGCTCAGAATCATCTCTTGCGGCGAATTTTAAAGACAAACAAATCTTGATATGGTTTTGGTTGAATTGAAGAAGTTTTTTACCGAAAAAGCCATTGAGGACTTCTCAAAATGGGGAGATAGGGTACTACTTTACCAAGGTCGTTTGTTTTTTCCTAATGTTGATGGCTTAAGAGAGTTGATATTGAATGAGGCCCATAGTTCTCGGTATTGAACTCATCCAGGATCCACCAAGATGTATTAGGACTTGTGGGAAGTGTATTGATGTAATGGCATGAAGAAGGACATAGCATAATTCATAGCTAAGGTCCTAATTGTCAACAAGTGAAAGTTGAGTATTAAAAGTCGAGAGGTTTAGCCCAAGACATTGAGATTCCTACTTTGAAGTGAAAAGATGTGAATATGGACTTTATAACGGGTTTTCCTCATACTAGAAAATAATATGATTCTATTTTCGTTGTTATGGACCGAATGACTAAGTCGGCACATTTTTTACTGGTTAAACGTCTTACAATGCTGAAGACTATGCTAATTTGTACATTCATGAACTTGTGAAACTTTATGGTGTTTTTTTGTCGATTATATAAGATAGAGGTACTCAATTCACTTCATATTTTGGAAGTCGTTTCAAAATATTCTTGGTAGAAAATTTAAGTTAAGTACAACCTTCCATCCTCAAACCGATGGACAAACTAAAAGAACGATCTAAACTTTGAATGATATGTTGAGGGCGTGTGTCATTGATTTGAAGAGAAGTTGGGATGAACATTTTCCATTAATTGAGTTTGCTTACAATAATAGTTATCACTCTAGCATCCAAATGGCTTCTTTTGAAGCCTTGTATGGAAGGAATATAGATCTCCGGTGAGATTATTTGAAGTGGGGAAATTGCATTGGTTGGTCCCAATTAGGTAGTTGATGCAATGGAGAAGGTAAGGCTTATAAAAGAAAGATTGAAGACTGATCAAATTCGTCAAAAGTCCTATTCGGACATTAGAGAAGAGAGCATGAATTTGATGTGAATGACTGGGTGTATTTGAAGGTCTCACCTATGAAAGGCGTAATGTATTTGGTAAGAGAGGGAAGTTGAGTCCCATATATGTAGGACCCTATAGAATATTGAAACATATTGTTAAAGTGGCATATGAGTTCTCTATAGTTCATCCGGTATTTCATGTGTCTATGTGGAGGAATTTTGTGGGTGATCCAAACTCTATTGTGCCATTAGAAATTTTGAACATTGAAGAGATTTTGACTTGTGAGGAGGTTCCGGTGGAAATATTAGACCAGTAAGCAAAGAGGTTAAGAAATAAAGATGTTGCGTCCGTCAAAGGGTTGTGGAGAAATCAACAAGTAGAGACTGCTACACGAGAAACGGAAGTAGACATGATAAAGCGTTATCCATATCTCTTTTCTTCCACTCCAGCCTAAGGTACTAAGTTGTTTAAGATCCAATCGGTTAAATACTACATATCCAGTCCCTCCTATGTCATTCATATGGATACATGTTCATAAAAGTTGATTTTTAATTATGATTTATGTTGAGTTGAAATTTTCACGTTTCAAAGTATCACTATGTTCATGTTGTGTTGCTAGTCTTTTTTCTGTGTCTTTTCTATGTTAAGTTAATCTCATTCGAGGATGAACACTCCTAAGGGGGAATATTTTAAGACCCCAGCAGTTAGAAAAGTTTGATCAAAAAGGGAAACTCAAGAAAAGTCGTCTGACCCCAGGTCTACGAGTTGGTCTATGACTCGTAAGGACTTTTATGGGTCATAGAGACGAGTCGTGGACATGAGTTCAGGTATGGAAAATTGACCAAGGCAAGACCAAGGTTGACAAGTCATTGGACAACTCATAGGAATAATAACGACTCGTAAAACTTAGTCATGGTGAAACTTCAGAGATATTCAAACTTGCAGGTTTCTCATACCTGCAAGATGAGTGGTTTTGACAACTCATAAGGAAGACTACAAGTCGTCACCATGAGTCATAACTAAAGATTAGAGGCCCATATTTATGGGTTCCATCAGACTTGCAGGACGAGTCCAATCGACGACTCGTAGAAGTGAAAACTATTCGTAGACACGACTCATATAGAAAAATCAGAGACTTATTTACCAAGTCTTTTTCAAGGCCTGCAGGACGAGTCGTTCCTATAACTCGTCGCTTCTTCTACTATTCATAGAACCCGATCATAGGGTTTCCCAACTCAAAATTTATTGAGGGGTAGTTTGCTATTTTCCCTATATTCTAATAAAGTATGCAGACATTTTTAAGGACTAGATTCAATAAGTATTATGTCCTAAATACTCCTAAACTCTTTTTATTCTCTCATTATTTCCCAAACAAATTCTAAACTTCTCTCCCAAGGTTCCTCAAGAGTATATCAATCTTTGGTTAGGGTTTCTTCAAGATCAAGCCTTCTTTCTCAAATTCAAGTCCAATTTCAATCAAGGTATGTATGTTACAACCTGACCTAGGGCCTAGTCATAATACGGTGATCAAAACCCCGAAGGAATCCAACCAAACCTCTTGTATATATCGTAAAATACACAAGATAAAATAAAAGCGGAAACATCATAAGAGAGTCTAAACTATGAATAGTAAATGAAGAATGTCACATGAAAACAGAGACTCGAAATATTTGTCCAACTAGATGCCTCTACTCATGAATATGGGTGGGGGATAAGACATATCCCTAGCTCACCCTCAAAATGAAACATAACTAAAGTCTTTGAAACAATAACAAACTCGATGACTAGTCCCCGATAAATGAGGACTCACTACAAACACCACCGGATAGAAAAGCTTAACTAGCCACATGAACGAATATGATCTTCAATCTCAACCCCTAAATTATGAGACAATATAGGCAAAGGTATGCATTAGTATGTTGGAATATACTAAGTATGAGGGCGTGACATGCAATGTAAATCATTGAATGCAAAGTTCAAGTAAAATACATGATAAGATGGGACAAGTAAAGTCATGAGAAAATCATATTGACCAAAGCATTTTAAAAGCATAACTTCAAAATTATAACATACTTAAGAGATCATACATATATGGGATAGGAACCATAATCGACAATAAGACCATGCGAACTATAACATGGAATTCCGTTGTCTCCCCATATAATGCATAAAAGGGGAATCTACTTGCCAAGGTAGATCTACCCCGCTAGGCGGGTCATACATACGTTATATATGGATCCAATAGCTAGGCCATGAAGGAAACCTATGGTGGCACGTAGTTTATGGGACATGAGGCTGCTACTAAGGCTTTTGGTAGGGCCCCCACCTCACATCCACTCGGTAATAAGTCAAATCCCACGGAATTCATGCATAGCATAGAAATCATAACTACATATATCATAGTCATGATCATAGATTTGAAATTATAGAGTAGCTCATATTCATAACATAAGTGCAATGTGGGCATTTTCCTTCCACATTACAAAATTATACATACATAGACATAATTCATACTTGGAAATTCATGATCATAGCTTGTACTTCAAATTAGGATAAGACATGAATGCATAATCAATTGATTTGAAAATCATGAAATCGACTTAAAAACATGCATGATCATAAACTTTGTATCAGCCCATACATGATTCATATAGATAATATCATTAGGAAGTATAGTTGAAAATACTCATATTTTATATCATGAACCCTAAAAATCAAAATAGGAGAATTCATGAGAAAACTCTTCAATTTAATGAAATAACCATCAATTTATATCAAAATAGACTAATGATCATACTTTAAATCATAATTCATGCAATAGGAATAGAGATCATAAAACCCATAAAATACCATACTTTAATTTGATAGAAAATCTTGAAAAATAGATTGGGCTTCATGGATGAAAGAATCCATGAATCAATACCCACATACTTTAAGTGAGAACATCAATTAATATGGAAGAACTTGATAGTTTTGATGGAGAGCTTGAATGAATTTACTTGAAGTCTTCAATGGAGTACTTGAGAGTCTTTTGTAGAGAGAGAAATATTTGAGTAGGTGAATTGTAGAAGAATGAATAGAATTAGGGATTTAGGTTAATTTATAGAATTGGATTAGGTCCTAAAAATGCCTAGATTCATTAGCTAATAATTTAGAAAAAGGTCTAAAGTGCCCTTACTAAAAACTAAATTCGGCCAAAAATGCATTGCCAGGTCCATGACGCGGAGGCAAGCAAGTATGCAATGCGGACTTGTCTTGGACTTTACTGGTTTGCACAGTTCCTTGAGAAATCTATCTTTCGATCTACGGGTCCTAAAAATCAACCGAGACTATTTTTCTGCAGGTTTTGACCGCTTGATCGATATTTCGAACTCAAATTTTCCAAAAAAATTAAGGATAATGCATTACTTGAGCGGCCTATTTCCAAGGCATTCTTAAAGAACTTGTGAGCATTTTGAGAGTTGTTACAATGTGTGGATTCATCCATGGGCCCTTCTACTTATGGAATCCAAGGCTTACATCAATCTCATTACTTTTAAACTTCAATTTTGACGAATTGTGTTGAGTTGTTTCAATTAAATTTTTAATCATTACTAATGATCATTATAAGTATGTTTCTTCGTAAATTACATGATTTCATGTTGAATTATGAATGCCCATGCATGAAGTTATTTTCTATGATGAATTACATGAAGTATGATTATGAAGTTCAATGACTTCAATGTATTCTATGGCTTTAAATCAAATTGATTACGTGTATGGGTTTTACTCTAAATTCAAGTATGATTATCGAATTCAATTATGATCAAAATATGATTTTCATGCAATTTATCAACAAAGGTGACTTAGGACCCTATGTGGTGACCTAGAAACCTCATGATATGAATTATGCAAGTATGATTTGTAATGTGGAAGGCTAATACTCACATTATAATTATGTTATGAAATGATCTACTCTATGAATTTCAAACCTATGATCATGTCTATGATATATATTCATTATGATTTTTATGCTATGTATGTATTTCATGGGATTTTACTTAGCTCCGAGAGGACTTGAGGTGGGGACCCTACCAAAAGAGTTAGTAGCGGCCTCAAATTCCTTAAACTACGTGCCACCGTAGGTTTCTATCATAACTTAGCTAGTGGATCCACATATAGCATATGTACATGACACGCCTAACGGGTAGAGTCTACCTTGGAAAGTAGATTCCCCATTTTTCTATTTTATGGGGAGACATCGAGATTCCATGTTATAGATCACATGGTCTTAGTATCGGTTATAGTTTCTATCCCACATATGTATATGTTCATCATGTTATTTTATGATTTTCAACTAAGTCCTTTAAATACTTTGATCATCATGTTGTTCTCATGGCTTTACCGATCCTCTTTATTATTTACTTTCTTGATCATTGCATCTTATAATTTTACATTTCATGTCATGCCCACATACTTAGTATATTCATATGTACTAACACATATTTGTTGCCTACATTGTCTCTTGATGTAGTGGTTGAGATTGAGGATCATATACATACACGTGGGTAGTTGAACTTTCTCATCGACGGAGTTGTGGTGAGACCTCATCTATCAAGGACTAGTTATGAGTTGTTATTTCTTACTTCAAAAGACTTTGTTATATTTTATTTTGAGGGTGACCTAGGGACATGTCTTATCCCCACCCATTTTTCTGTAGTAGAGGCATTTGTTGGACAGACACGTAGAGTCTATGTAGTCAAATTATATTCTCTTTATGCTTTATGTTAGACTCTTTATTATGCTATGTTCCTCTTTACTTTGCCTTATGTATGCTTTAGGATATGAAGAAGCTTCGTTGGAGCCCTTCGAGGATTCAATAATTTTGTTACGACTAGCCCCTAGGTCGGGTCGTGACAAATCTAATCACAGTGGAAAATACCTTTCTATGGAGCTCATTCATCACTTATTTAATAGAGACATTAAATTTCAATTGTCAACATCACATACACTATAATAGATTGATGTAAACGAGAAAAAAATAGACTCTTATGGAGATGGTATGATTATTGATTGGCTTGATCATATTTCTTTCTTTTTCCTTTTGAAATATGACCTAAGAACTAAATATTACATTCTGAATGTACTTCCTTTCAAATTAGTACCTTTGACAACTGTAGAACTATCAATTGTATGTAAGTCTAGTCTTGAGATATTTCTAAATAAAATTGTCCAACACATGTGCTGAAAATCAAGAAATACAAGTAGGTAAATTGAAATTAAGAATGTATGTGCGTGTGTTTATTGGATATCCAAAAATAATGAAAGGAGATTTATTTTAGTGTCCTAAAAAATAATTTCATTGTTAACACAAATATCATATTTCTAGCTGAGGATCATTTGGTAAAATATGTTCCTAGACGTAATCTAATTTTATTTGGATTGAACAAAAAATAATAAATGAGTCAAATAAAAATTTTGACTTTCAAGAGCATCAAACCAACATGTTAGAATTGACATTCTATTGCAATTAAGTTATGGGAGAAACGTTAATATACATAAGAAAATATACTATCTCAAAGTAATGAAAGTGATGTTGAGCAAAGAACACTATATAAAGAAGTTGTTAATATTTCTATATCAAAATATTTTGAAGAAAATATTAAGACTCGAGAACATGAAAGTGTGATAGGGCTCTTTCTAATCTTAAAAAGATAGAAGCTTTCCCAAAATAGTTGCCCATCAAGTATTGAAGGGTTCATCAATTATGCGGGATTACTACAGAAGGCTACAGAACTAAACTCAAACTTGCAAACTTTCTTGAAGATATTTTCCCATTCTTTGAGAGGTAATTTTTGAATTAACTTCAATAAGTTTATGTGTTCTAACATAATCATATATATTCTAGCATGATCGTATATTTTTTAACATCAACGTGTGTATTATCTATTATTCTTATAAGAAGTATGTTTCTAAAATACTTTTAGTGTACTTTTTTTCTCTAATTATTTGTTCAACAATATCTAATAGTGTTTCATCAATTTTTATGTCATGACCAAAGCCTAAAGCCTAGATGTGACACAGCGAATGAGACACCCAGAGATACCTCACCCAATCCTCTTAGTATTTATTAAGCTTTTCATAGGTAATGACATTTAATAATAAGCAGAAGAAAAAGGGGTAATGGGACTAAAGGAAACAAAATGAAATATAAGTCATTAACAACATCAAACATCACCCAATTGTCCAACAATACCTATACTTTCCTTAGACTTGGCGGGGGCTAAGACTTGTCCCTAGCTCACCTCATAGTAAATAGAACAAATACTCAAAGGAATTCAAAATGTCTATACAAGTCATAAGCTAGAAAGGTATAGGGGTATCGTTCTCGAAACATGGGAACTCACCAAAGTATTAGCCTTCAACGATCAAACTAGCCATGTGGAGATGAATGTGGAGCAACATCAGTCCCTACATGGGGATATCATGTAGGAAAAGAGTATGTGTTAGTATTTTGAATATACTAAGTATGTGAGCATGCTATACAATGAAGAACGTAATACATTTATAAGAAAATTACATACATGAATGCATGCATGAGAAATCATCATATATAACATTATAACTCTCATTTTGTGGGAAGATGACCATAACCGATATTTAAGACCATGCGAGCTATTACATGGAATCTATCATAACCCCCTACATTGGCACGGGGAGACTATGTGCTTGGTAGAACTTCGTCAACTAAAATTATGTCTTTAACTTTAACTTTAAGGGCTATTTGTGGATCCACTAGCCTAGAAGGGCTCTTATGTTGGCACATAGTTAATGCAACATGAGATTTTACTTAAAGACCCCTTAGATCGAGTCCCCATCTACATGCTACATTCGGTGCTAGGTCAAATCCCATGGAATAACATTTAAATATCATAATAACATAAGCATTCATATAACTTTAGATATCAAATCATCATTCGGTAGAATAGCTCATTAAAACCTTTCATTTGATTCAAATATGTGAGAATCATCCTTATTACATAGAATCCATTCTTTGGCTAAGAAGCCTTTTTTATCATCATTCGATCATTCTTTCATTTAATAAGACTTCTTTCAAAAATAAACATTTGCTTTCATAAACTTTCCTTTTGGAGTCAAAGCTTTCAATTCAACTTTATTTCAACATAATGAAACTAGTGGGTTATTTCATTCAACCTTCAGCACACAAAAACAATGCTAGTATGCATGAGAGTAATGGAAATGTATCAATTAAAATATCTTAAACAACCAACTAATACTCTTTAAACCTACTTTCATGCCTTTATATAAGGAACTTGATAAATTATCCATTTCATGAAATAGAGAGTCGTTATATATCAATATAGGTAAATAAGCTTCAAATAGACAATAATCTATGCATTTGGAATCATCATATAAAAATCCATAAGATTTCATCATTTAAAATTGAAATATTGAGTTTAGAAATCACTTGTGATCCATGGGTGGAAGAACCCATGAATGCGACCCACATACTTTGGGGAATCAAACCCTAATGCAAACTTTAAAGAAATGGAGACTTGGTCTTCTTGAAATGACCCTAGGTTTCTCGATGAAGAAGGAAGACTTGAGAGAACTTGAGAGATTGGAGATCGGGTTTTAGAATATGAGTGAGAGTGAATAAGTGTAGAAAGGCTTTAGGGTCTTTTAGATAGTTGAATTCTACCATTAAAATAACCTCACTTTGTGTTAAAACACAGGAAATGACCAAAATGCTCCTTTTTAAAATTTGGCCGAATTGGCTTCACGGAGACCCTTCACGGTCCATGGTGCTGACCAAGACCCGTGTGGGGTCCCTTGATGATTGACTTGGGAAATGTTTTTGGGAGTTTACTGGGAGGGTCTCTAAACTTTCTTCACGGTTCGTGAAGGGCATCACGGTCTAGGAAACGTGGATGTGGTGCAGGTCCTACAGGAGGCCTGTAGAGTGAGCACCACAAAATCACACCACAGTCCGTGAAGATCTCCACGATCCATGGTGGTCGTCCTTCGTCCTTGCCTTTGTAAGTTTCCTAGGGCTTTGGGAAGGAGTCACCACAGAGGGTTTCACGGTCCGTGGTCTTCACTACAGTCTGTGGTCCCTTGTTGTGGTCCCTTCCCTGTAGGTCTGATTCTCAGAATCTCCACTACGGTGAGTTGTGCTTTGCACGGCCTGTGATGGCCTTTTGTGGTCATCACTAGTGCTAGTTCCTTCACTTTTTCTGAGATTTCATCCTTTGTTCCTTGGTTTAGGACTTCCAAATTTCTGGGGTCTTATACTTTATTATCTATAAAACAACTCTAATGTGAACATTGTTCAAGGAGTACCCAACAAAAAGGATAATTACTACTATACAAAAGTGACTAGAAGCAGACAACTACCCATCGACATGTCTGCTTTTTGTTGAGTATATTTTTGAATTTTTTTTTTACTTTTTTGGTTTTAATTTATTTATTTTATTTTTGTTTTAATCTATTATATATTTAAAAATTATATAAAAGTACTATAAATCACAATAATTTGCAACTGACAATATTTCAAAGACATAAAATGTTTGATTGACTCTCAAAATTCTATCAAGGCCACATGAATCGAGATAAAGAAGTAACATATATTATTTAAAATTACATAACAATTACTATAAATCAGAATTAACAACATAAAAATTTAAAAGACATACAAAAAATTTAAAGGATTCTCAAAATTCTGTCACTATAGACAATATAATTTGGGTTGAAAAAATAATAATCAAGACTGAAAAATATTGCAACAATTGTATTTATTTGATTTCAATATATAACCAATTATGATCTCTATGAATCATTTGATTCGTCTTTTCAAATATAAATTCAAGGGCTTACAAGCTTAATCTTGAATCTTGAACTTGATCTTGACTTATACTTTAATTCAAGGGCTTTTGAGCTTCTTCTTGAATTCGGTGGTCTTGATCTTGAGTTATTCTTGAACTTGAATTCTTGAGTGTTTAGATTATAGAACTTATAGCTTATAGAGAAATATGTGGTATTTGATCCATGAGCTCTCTCTTGCTTTTTTTAGAATTTCGTTGTGATTTATAAATTATGAGAACCGACATTTATAGTTGTAGAATAGAGAAGTTATGATGAGAACAAATTTTCCTTTGTCCAATCATATTTAAGTGACATGGCGGAGTAGTGATAAGAACATGTTTTCTTAGGTCCATCAGATTTAAGTGACATTGTAATAACCCAAGTCTAGATTCTAGACATGACACGGCAAATGAAGTACCCAAAGGCACCTCATCCAAGCCACTTAGCATTTTATTAAGCTTTTCATCGGTAATGATAATCAAACAAGCGGAAACGTAAGGGATAATGGGACTAAGGGATTCCATATAAAATAAGAGTCCAAGTCATTTGAAGATCATATATTTTGTCCAATCATACCTTCTCTACTTTAAAGACTTGGCGGAGGCTAAGACATGTCCTTATCTCACCCTCAAGATATAGGTCAAAAGTACCAAAAGTAACTCAAGAGTCTATACAAACATAAGCTAGAAAGATAGGAGTGTTGTTCCCAAAATATGGAAACTCACCAAATAGTGGTAGCCTTCATAGATCAAAATTAGCCATGGGGAGGAGAGTGTGGAGCAACGCCAATTCCTACATAGTGATATCATGTAGGCAAAAATATGTGTTAGTACTTTGAATATACTAAGTATGTGAGCATGCTGTACAATGAAGAATGTAAGACATTTATAAGAAATATGCAGAAGTTAATGCATGCCTGAAAAATTATCATATGAAACCTTAAAACATTCATTTATGTGGGAAGGTGACGGTAACCGACATTTAAGACCATGCGAGATATTACATGAAATCCAAAATAACCCTTTGTTATCACAGGGAGACTACTTTCCAGGTAGAACTCTGTCAACTTTAATCATTTCTTTTACTTTAACTTTAATGGCTAATTGTGGATCCACTAGCCTAAATAGCCTACAAGGGCTCCTATGTTGGCGCATAGTTAATGCAACATGAGACTTTACTAAAGGACCCCTTAGATCGAGTCCCCATCTACATTCTACACTCGATGCTAGGTCAACCCCATAGAATAACATTTGGATATCATATTAATAGAAGCAATTAAATAACTTTAGGAATTAAAACATCATTCGGTGGAATAGCTCATTAAAATATTTTATTTGATTCAAAATGTCAGAATTATCCTTTCACATTGAATCTTTTCTTAGCTAAGAAGCCCCTTCATAATTATTCAATCATTTCATATGACTCCCTTAAACATAAACATTTGCTTCATAAACTTTCATTATGAGTCAAAGCTTTCATTTTAACTTTACTTTAACATAATTAAAACTAGGTGGGTTCATCTCATAACCTTCAAATACATTTAAAGAATACTTGTATGCATGAGAGTGATTGAAATGCATTAAATTTAACATCTTAAAACAACCTATCATATATACTTTAAAATTACTTTCAAGACTTCATATAATAACCTTAACAAATCATTGTTTTTATGAAATTGAGAGTCAACATACATCAATATAAGTAAATAAAGTTCAAATATATCATAATATATGCATTTAGAGTCATCATGTAAAAGTCCATAAGAATTCATCATTTAAAATTTGAAATATCAAGTTGAGAAAAATATTTGGACTCCATGGGTAGAAGAACCCATGGATGAAACCCACATACCTTTGGAAAAAAAAATCCCTAATGAAGACTTGAGGAGGAATGGAGACTTGAAGATGCCTTGAGATGAAACCCTAGCTTGTCTTGAAGTTCTTGGGAAAGCTTGAGAAGAGAGGATTTGAGTGTCTTGAGTCTAGGTGTTAGGAATGAGGGTTTTAGAGGGTTTAGGGTCTTTATATGAGAGAATTTAGCCCTCAAAATGACTCCATTTTGATTTAAAATGCAGGAACACACAAAAATGTCCCTCTTAAAATCTGATCGAAACTTTCTTCACGGGGACTCTTCACGGTCCGTGGTGGGGTCCCGTGGTAAAGGACTTGGAAAAATATTTTGGAAAGCTTGCAAGGTAGGTCTCTGAAGTTTCTCCACAGGGACACACCACGGTCTGTGGAGCATTGCACTATTTGTGCTTATCATCTATGGTCCTAGCCCTAGTCCGTGGTGTTCACCATGGTCTATGGTCCTCCATCTGGTCCCTTCTCTGTAAGTCAGAGTCTCTAAATCTTTACCATGGTCCATGATGCTTACCACGGCCCGTGATGTCTTCCGTGGTCAACTCCTGGTGCCAGTTTCTATAACTTTCTAAGATTTTCTCCTTTGTTCCTTGGTTTAGGACCATCCACTTCTCCGAGGTCTTACAATATCTTTCCCTTGGTAAAATTCATCCTCAAATGAGAATCATTAGCATAAAAGAGGACATGGCATGAGGACTAGCAACCCAGCATAAATACAATGACACTTGAAATGCATCAACATGTGATCTTTAAATTTTAGCATAAATCATAACTTTAAAATTCAACTTCATGAATATGCATGTATATGAAGACTTAGGAAAACTGAAGGATAAGAGTCTTAAATACTTCAGCATGAATAACTTAGTACCTTAGGTTGAGTAGAATAAAAGAGATGAGGGTAATGTTTCATCATATCCGCTGCTGCTTCCCAAGTAGCACTTTCAACTAGTTGATTTCTCCAAAGGACTTTAACGGATGCAACTTCCTTATTCCTCAATATGTTGGCTTAACGGTCCAAAATTTCAACCAAAACCTCTTCATAGGTCATATTTTCTTCAACATTCATTATCTACAAAGGCACAATAGAACTAGAATCTCCCACATATTTCCTCAACATAGACACATGAAAACCCAGATGAACCATGGCCATTTTCGAAGGAAAATCCAACTCATAAGAAACTTTGCCAACACGCCTCAAGATTCTATAAGGCCTTATATACCTAGGGCTCAATTTCTCTTTCTTACCAAACCGAACCACCCCTTTCATGGGTGAAACCTTCAAATTCACCGAATCATCCACATTAAACTCAAGATCTCTTCGCCTAGTATCAGAATAGGACTTTTGACGACTTTGGGTCATCTTCAACCTTTCTCTAATAACTCTCACCTTCTCTAAAGCATATAGTACCTATTTGGGGTGGCCCAACAAGGTCATCTCACCTACCTCAAACCAACCAACTGGAGATCTACATCGTCTCCTATACAAAGCCTCAAACGGCGCCATCTTGATGATTGAGTGGTAGTATTATTATAGGCAAACTAGATAAGCGGTAGATGATCATCCCAACCCCTTTGAATTCCAACACACAAGCCCTTAACATACCCTGTAGTGTTTGAATTGTTCTTTCCGCTTGCCCATTGGTTTGAGGATCGAATGTGGTGCTTAACTTTACCTTAGTACTAAGGCCCCTTTAAAATGACCTCCAAAACTGAGAAGTGAATTCGGTACCATGATCCGAAATAATTTACAACAGCACAACATGCAATTTCACCAATACCCGAATATATAACTTAGCATACTCTTCAGCACTATAGGAAGTTTTGACCAGTAGAAAGTGAGACGAGTTAGTCATTCTATCAATAATTACCCAAATCAAATTATGACGCTTTCGGGTATGAGGAAAACACACTACAAAATCCATGTTTACATCTTCCCACTTCCAAGTAGGTATTTTGATATCTTGTGCTAGGCCACCTGAACTTTGGTGTTCGGCATTCACTTGTTGGCAATTCGAACATTAAGACACGAACCTTTCTATGTCCTTTTTCATTCCACCCCACCAATAGAACTCTTTTAAGTCTCGATATATTTTCATCGAACTGGTATGAATAGAGTATGAAGAATTATGAGCCTTCTTCAAGATTAAACTCCTTACGCTATCCACATTCGAAACACACAACTGACTCTGGCAGTGCAACACCCCATCTCCCCCTTATGAAAAGACCTCTACCTTCTTCTCTTTCACCAACTTCTTTAACTCAACTAATGTTAAGTCTAGGTCTTTCTTTGATTTGAGATCTACCACCAAGGAGGATTCAAACCCATTATGAACAACCATACCACCACTATTAGTACCACTCAACTTCACCCCTAACCTAGCCAACCGGTGAACATATTTCACCAACTCCCTCTTGCCTTCATCTATATGAGCCACACTTTCCATAGACACTCTACTAAGTGCATCGACAACCACATTGGTTGTACTCAGATGATAATTCACACTCATGTTGTAGTCCATGAGAAGTTCTAGTGACCTACTTTTCCTTGGGTTGAGTTCCTTTTAGGTGAACACATGTTGGAGACTTTTATGATCAGTATTGTTACACCCCGTACTTTGGTACCTTGGAACGCTTCTTAAGTTTCTTAAGTTTCTGGGAAGTATCTTAAGTTTATTAAAAGTCTTCATGTGAGTCGTACAATCTATAACACTATCAAACAACTCTAAGGAGGGGAGAATGAGATACCCCAAAAATAGAGAAGATTGGAAATAGGGTTATAAGAATCCGAAAGGAGTTGGAGGCCAAGTAATGGGTCGTAGGACTCGACTTACTCATGTGCTCCACCGACTTGGAAGTTTTACATAACTAAGCTACTTGAGTGCACGTCGAGCTTAAGTAGCAAGGGATACATAGGCTCTTAAAGTGAGATGAGATTATGAACCCACGAAAGAGAAATAAGGAGACGTAGTACCTATTTGAAATAAGTAGGTGATGCACCCACTTGGACTAAGTAGGTGATGCACCTACTTGGACAAATTAGGTGACACACCTACTTGAGGTGGGTCCCACGCTGCCACGTGGCGGCTTTGGATTGGATTTATGGATGAGGTGGCACCATAGGAGGCTGCCACATGTCACCCCTAGGGGGATTCCATATGTAACCTCCTAAGTATATGTATATACATGTGTATTAAGGCTAAATTTCTCACAAAACAGCTTTGAACTTAAAGGAAAAGAAAAGGAAACCCTAGGAGGCTAAGAGAAAGGGGCGACGGCTAGGCCAAAGTGAAAGGTAAGCCCCAATTTCTTTCCGCAAATTAATTATATAGGGTATAAAAAGATGATAGAAAGGCGTTAATAATGTAAATTTATGATTTGTAGAAGCACTAAATAGATAGCAAACAACCACGATGTTTCGGCCGCAGTTAAGGAACTTCTGAGGCGGGTTTTGGCAAGGTTTGGCCAATTTCGGGTAAGGTAAGGTCTTTCCTTTCAATTTGGAGTTTATGATGTGGTTATGGAGTGTATTACACGTCTTATATGTGGCTGTAAGTATAAAAATTGCACAAGGATGCTTGACGTTAGAAATAAACTAAGATAAGGTCATTATAGTTAAATCGAAGTCGAGTAGTGTGTTGTGGTTGTTGTGCTGCGCTTGAAGGTGATTTGATTGTGTGTTGCAGGTATGGAAAGTGTTCAAAACGGGTTGTGGGAGCTTCTGTTTTCAGCCACATGACCCCCCGTTATGTATGGTTAATGGTTTTATAAAATAGAGGTTAAAAACCCTCTTTTGGTATTGTAGTTTTGAGCGGGCTGTTTGGGACTTGCTTTGGGTAATGTTGCAGTGGTATGGTCGTGTATTGGATGATGGTTAGTGTGGGTAATATGGCTTCTAAGGTTATAATTTATATAGGGCAAGTTATTGGGGATATGCTGTCCGAATTCTGTTAACTTCTAACTAACTAATAGACTAGTCAAGAAAGGTGAATAAGGAATTGGTTCCTATGGGTAATTGGTGGTAGAATTACAAGATGGAAAGTCGAAGGTCACTAACCTTAGAATTACTTTTATGTTAAATAGGTTTAAGAGACAATGAGGCGAACGTGTTAAGAGTAATCCGTAAGAGGTATGTAAAGCTAACATTGTCTTCTTTTGACATATTTTGGGCATAAGTATGTAAATCTTATTCCTTATCTTGGCATGTTTTGACATAAGTATGAAAAGCTAATCTGTTTTTTCCATGGAAACAAATATAAGAATTTTATATGATTCCCAGGAAGTTCCTATTCTTAGAGCCACTAGGATGACCAGTTTCTTGATTTCCAAAAGATATTTTGTTACGCTTTGATACGAGTATATGAGTCCAGAAGTTCTATTTTGATATAATCCATAGTGAATTTGGAAAGGTACTTGATATGACTCTTGTCTTGATTTTGAATGATAGGTCATTTTGATTATTTCATCGAGTCTCAAATATGATTTAAATTGCATATAGTTTCTCACTACTCCACTCGTGGATGCCTCAATGCTTCCTTCACTAAGCCCGGGCCAGGTTTGTTATCATGCGTACCTCTCTGCATTATTCGCTATGCCCCGACATGAGGGGGCAGGTACAACCTATACATGGGATTTGTGGAGTTATGATGTGCCATGTACACATATAATATGATATGATCTAATATGACCATCTGATATGATATGATCTATTACGGAGATATTCCCTACTATGGATGTATGCTGTGTTGTAGCACCAGTGATGGGGTGGAAACCACATTTTGTTCAACGAGTCCCATAATGGGGACAGATATGGTGTTTTTTTGCATGCACTATTTATGTTTATGATAAACATTATGATATTGTAGATATTTCGCTCATTTTTGCATATTCTGTTCTGGTAATGACTTTATTTATTGCAGTCCGTGCTTTATATATTCAGTACATTTTCCATACTGAACTCCCTTTATTTGAGGGGGTTATGTTACATGCCCGCAGGTACAGATGCTCGGTTTGCTAATATGCTCGACTAAGACATTTACCCTATTGGTTGGCAGTGCTCCTTTGTCCAGAGCCCTATTTTGGTACTAACTTTTCTGTTGTACCTTTGTACATATTGGTTAAGGGTACGATGGGGCCCTGTCCCTTTATATGACTAGGCTACCATTCTATAGAGGTTTGTAGACTTATTATGTGGGTTATGCATATATGTTTTGGGCTTTGTGTTCCGTGATGGCCTTAACGGCCCTCGTGTGCTATATATGTTCTCATGCACTTTCTAGCGATCCCTTTTCGATTTCTACTTTTGTTTATTCTGCTAACACGCTAAGTGGGGATAAGGGTATGTATGAGTGCCCAAATTGGGCACCAGTCATGGCTTACGGAGTTGGTTCATGACAAGTATACACATCTACATGTATAAGGAGGGAGTCTTCTACAAGTCCAACCACTTGCTATTATTATTGGAGATGATGTTACACCTTGTACTTTTGTACCTTGGAACGCGTTCATAAGTCTCTTGAAAGGTTCTTAAGTCTCTTGAAAGGTTCATAAGTCTCTTAAAAGGTTCTTTAGTCTCTTGAAAGGTTCATAAGTCTCTTGAAAGGTTCTTAAGTCTCTTGAAAGGTTCTAAGTCTCTTGAAAGGCTCTTAAGTTTCTTGGAAGGATCGTAAGTCTCTTAAGTTTCTTAAGGCTTCCTAAAGTTTCTTAAAGCTTCTTAAGACTCCTTACGAACTCTTAAGTTCTTAAGAGTTACCATGTGAGCTGGATAATCTATAATGCTACCAAACAACTCTAAGGAAGGGGGAATAAGACACTCCATAATAGAAAAGATGGGGAATAGAGTTGTAAGAATCCGGAAGACGTTGGAGACTAAATAATGAGTCGTAGGACCCGGCTTACTTAAGTAATCTACCAACTTGGAAAGCTTACATGCTTAAGTTAATCAAGTACATACCAAGCATACGTAGCAAGGATTATATAGGTTCGTAAAGTAAGATGAAATTATAAACCCAGGAGAGAGAAAAGAAGGTGCCACGTGGAAGCATGAGGGAGTGCCACATGGCAGTAGATAGATTTGCCACATGGAAGCAGATGGAGTCAGGGGGTGTCCCCCCACATGCCACATAGCGGCCCATGGTTGGAGGTGTGGTGCGTTGGCCCTATAAGGGCTTGACACGTGTTACCACTTAGGGGTTGACACATCTCACCCCTAAAAGTGGCCTATATATATATATGTTTTATGACTTTAGTTCATACTTATCCTCTAGTCATTTTTATCAAGATATTTCTAGAGACCAAAAGAAGAGAAGAGAAATCTAGAACAAGAGAGAGGAGAAACCTTAAACTTGAGAAAGAGAGCCACAGATTTAGAGCCAAAGAAGGGTAAGTTCTCCGATTTCGTTTCGTGAATTAATTATCTAGGTTATACCATGGTGGTATTAAGGTGTTAGTAATGTAAATTTATGGTTTGTAGCAGCACCAAAATGTTAGCAAGCAGCCATAAGGTTTTGGGTGCGCTAAGGGAACTTCCGAGGTAAGTTTCGACGAGTTTAACGGGTTTCGGGAAAGGTAAGGGTTTCTCTTTCAAATTTGAATTTATGATGTTTTTCTGAGGTATATTACATGTCTTAAATAAGGTTGGAAGTGGAAAAATTGCATAAGAAGGCTAGACGCTAGAAACAAACTAACTTAAAGTCGTAGTAGCTAAATCAAAGTCGCGTAGTGTGTTGTCATTGTGGTGCTACGGTTGAAGCTGGTTGGGTTGTGTGTTGAAGGGATTTAAAGTGGTTTAAAAAGGGTATGGGTTCTTCTGGTTTCATACACACGACCCTCCGTTTGGTATGATTAAAGATTTTGCGAAATAGAGATTTAAAAACTCTATTTTGGTACCGTAGTTTGGAGCTAGTTATTTAGAGCTTGTATTGTGTAGTGTTGAAGTGATTTACTTGTAAATATGCTTCTGGTTGTTTTTAGTGGTATGGTTTTTGATGTTTTGGCCCACGAAATCTCGGGGATATTGAAGTTATAGGAGAAATGCTGCCCGATATTCGGTAGCTTCAGAACTAGTAACAAACTAGTTGAGGGTAATGGATAGGAAATGACTCCTATTAGTACTTGGTTGTAGTTTTCTCTTGGCATATTTTGCCACAAGTATATAAAGCTACCCTTCTTCCCTTTTGATATGTCTTTGACATAAGTACGATGTTATAATACTATGATTACTCACTGAGTCCCATCATGGGTCGGGTACGTTATATGATGGTATGGTAAAGCAATGAGAAAGTTATGATACCGAGCTCATGATGGATCAGGTACGATATATGTATATAATGACTCTATGAGGTAAAGTAGAGGGTATGTAAATATTGTCTTCTTTATTCTTTTGGCATGACCCAGAGAAAGCCAACGGATGAAGAATGCACAAAGTCTACAAGAATCTCTTATTCTTAAGTACACTAGGATGGCTAACGTTTTATTTTCCTAGAACTTATGTCCTTTTGCCTCGATTCATGTGAAAGTGTCCAACCATCCTAAGTTGGTATAATTTATGTTGTGGTATAAAGCATGACTCGTATTTACTACTTTAAGCTAGAACTCTTCCAATAATTGAACTATGGCTTCTCAAGTTTTTCTATACCTTGGGAAGTAGTAAGTAGTTAAAGTTAATCTTTTATTTTTGGCATGAACTTTATGAAGCAAATAGACTAAGTCTATGTGATCCCAAGGAATCCCCCATTCTCAAAGCTACTAAGATGGCCATTTTTTTGACTTCCAAAAGATATTTTATTACTCTTTGATACGAGTAGATGATTCCAAAAGTGCTACTTTGATGCAAACCATAAGGATACTCCAAAGGTACTTGTTATGGCTATTGTCTTAATTTTTCAATGATAGTTCATTTTGATTATTTCAACAAGTCTCCAATGATGGTTTAAATTTCATATGGTTACTCACTACTCTACTCATGTATATTGTAACCCTTCTATCACCAAGTCCCAGGTCGGGTACGAAATCATGTGTAGTTTACTGCATTATCCACTGAGTCCCTTATTAAAGGGCCGGGTACGTTATATAACGACATGGTAATGCAATGACATGATCCACTCACCGAGTCCCTCACCAGAGGGCCGGGTACGTATGTATATATGTGAGGATGTGATGTGATAAGGTGGAAATGGCGCCGGGCCTATGATGGTACTACAGTTATGATTCACCAAGCCCCTGAAAGGGTTGGATACATTATATATATGAGCATGTATGTTTGCTTATAAGTTAAAAGTACAGGTACAGTGCCTTCTTTAGTATCACATTTACTCTCCTGACTCTCTCTATTTCAGATATGTTTTTAGTTATGCTTCATATACTCAGTACATATGTCGTACTGATCCCCCTCTCTCGAGGGGGGGGAGGGGGGGCTGTATTCAAACCCATAGGTACAGACTCACACCTTAAGGATCCGCTAGCATAGGTGCCCCAATCAGCAGTTCGAAAGTGCTCCATTGTACCAGGGCCTAGTTTTGGTACTAACCCTCGATGCATGTATTTATTTGTTAACGGATATGGCAAGGGCCTTGTCCCACCTTATGTTATCATTATACTCTTAGAGGTCTGTAGATATGTGTGTGGATTATATATGGGTTATATAGATATGTATGTACAGTCGTGCGGATATGGTTTATGTTTTGGGGGGATGTTTTCCCCTGTCATGATCGTCGTGCCAACTGAGGTGTTATCTAGTATATTTATACACTATGAATCAAACAGGGGATATGTTTTCTTATACCTAGCAAGGGTATACGTGAGTATCTAGTTCGGGCACCCGTCATGGCTTACAAGGTTGGGTCGTGACAAAAGTGATATTAGAGCAGTTCTTCCTTGGAATGTCTACAGACCATGTCTAGTAGAGTCTTGTTTATCGGTGTGTGGTGCACCCCATCTATAAATAGGAGGCTACAAGATATTTAGGATGTTACCTTTCTTTCTTGTCTTAGATTGTGCGATAGAACTATCTATTAGGATAAACTCTCCCTAGCAGATTACTATGTGTGCGGCCATACCTATAAAAGAAGCTTGTTTTTGACCTCTTTTCTTACACGTGGGTATAGACGGTGTTGGAAATTGAAAAGATAAGCTATAAACAGTATAGAGGGTGCAGAGAAGGCCCTAAGGGTACACATGGGACCTCAGGCTCTAGGACCAAGCAGGCGGAGCCCCAATTATTTGATCGAGACTGATCCCTCTGAAGACCCTGAGTATGTTATGGAGACAAATCCCTTGGAGGGCCCAACGATAGAGTCCTTAGAGCATTTGATGACCAGGGAAGTGGTTTTGGAAGCCACGCCAGTTGCTCTCATGACAGAGCATTATGTTCGGCTGGCTTCCACGGTAAGTGTTACGGCTTATTCGAGCCCTTTATTTTTATCGTCGGTGAATAAAGAATTACCTGGATATCGATGTCTTTACGATTCAAGCGAGGAAGAGGCTTAGGGATAGACAAGCAAGTGGTAACCAGATGGAGACGGGAAGCATACTTCACCTCCTAGGTTACCGGGTCGAACTGGGGACTGATTAACTACAGGTATAGAAGGGTGATAGGTATAGTTATTTTGGTTATATAGGGAAATGTTTTAGTTTTGGTTCGATTTAATATAGGAAGCCCTATATGGCTGTAAACTGAGATGCTATAAACACATGTACATATTGGCCTTGTGAGGCATTATGGTTGTGATATAGTATGATATGGATGTATATATACATTGGCCTCGCATGGAATTGTTGGTAATTCCTGTGTGCAGGTTTGGGATAGGAAGGAATATAGAGGAAACTCTACTGAAATATTTTTGAAATGAAAGGGGAATGAGATATAGGTTCATCATACAGCTTGGAAGTGGATACCGAGTGCCCTTATTATGATGAACTAAAGTCGGAGGGGTACTCTCCATGTTGTTGGTAAGGGGGCCCCATGTTTATTTAGAAAGTCTTAAGTTGAAAGAAAACTCTTGTTGGGGGGGTGAAGTATCCAGCAATTGGGGTCCACTCCTGTGGGAAGGCACAGAACCACTAACCATTAGTGGTGAACTGGATAAGTTGCTCACGACTTAAGAATGAACCTAGAGGGAAACCGTAAGAATTAAATGCTAAGAAGTACCGTGATGCTTATTGGATTTTAATTTCCTTCTAGTAGTGGTTGAAGGATGATTTATGGTAACCTTTTATTGGTTCTTAAGCGACTGAAGCAATCTATGGATGGAAGACATGAGGTGATGGGCTGTCCAGAGCCATGTGTATCATATATTGGGTAAAATATTAAGGATTTAGAGGAGTCGGTGATACTAAGGAATAATTTTCCCACGGGTTATAGGAGTAATATGAAAACCCTCGGGCACAAAATGGCCATGAATGGGAAGAATAGGAGGACTACTACAGGGAACATTCAAGATTGACGTGATCGACTAAGTATAAGTATCGGACAGAAAGGGAGATAGATGGCTACGAGCTAAAGGTGTAGCATGAAAAGGCGATAAAACAAGACCACTATTAAAGTAAAATTGACATGAGGATGAGGAGGAATGGAAGTTAGGCTCAGATACCCAATAAGGATAAAAGCTGATGAGACGTAAAGAGGTACGGTGAATAAGGGAATCCACCAGGAGGGAATAGTAAGACCCCTCAAGGATGAGAAAGGTAGCTCTGCAAGACCATTGATGTGTTATGAGTCTATTAAGAGAAACAAGTGGTATCCACTGGGATGAGGATAGTGTCGTAGAAAAGTTAGAAACATGGGCCACTGGAGTACAAGTGCTCCCGAACGGAGAAGTTGAAATGATTATGGGCGCTAGCAAATCACCGATGGGGAAGAAAGGAATGTGGTTTTGAACAAACTACTACATCAATTATATGACTCGAGAACCAGTGCTGGGACTAGATTGGATATTAGTTATCGAGAATTCTAAGCACCCCATAGTGGTATTAAGGTTTCTGCAGGGGCAACTTAAAGTATTGATGGTCTAATAAAAGGTGCAGACATGGTACGGTATGTCAAAGGTGTTAGGACAAAATCATATGTGTATGAACAATTGAAAATAAGCAGAGGATGACATGGGTACACCCTAAAGGGGGAAAGTGGACAAGAGAAGTACAAGTGTGGGATGAAGTCAATTAACACTATCACAGGTTAACGGGAACGCTTAAACTTCAAATGAGATTCCATGCGGGCACGAGTTAGCAAAGGCTAAAATCCAGCAATAAATGAATAGAAGATATGATATCTGAGGTCGGGCGGAGAACCATTGGCAGAGACCTGAATGGATGGGTGCATACAAAAAGGGGTGGATATAATAAGAGGGGAAGACTGAGCGATCTAAGGATCGTGTAAAAGGTAGTAAGTCCATGTTGAGTAAAGATTAGGATATGGCAACATAGTGGGTGGTTGCTGATATATGACATACCAGTAGTAAGGAAAAAAAGAGAGAGAATCTCCTATGGTAGAAAATGAGAAGATCAAGGAATACCTAAAGGAAAAAAAAGGGGGATAGGATAGAATAGCGTTAGCACGAGCAAGTTCTAGTGCGAAGGTAGTATGTAAAGTGAGATGGACCAGGAAACAAAAAGACTGCATCTGCCTCATACCGGTTATATAAAAGTAGTGGTGCAACCTATGAATATATATATATATATACCATAAGACCAAGCGGAGGAGTACATGATGGAGAGGGGGTTATGATATTTTGGAGACATTCAGACAGATACATAAAGAAGTTAAATCAAATGACCAAAAAGGACATGGCCATGGTGGAACTAAAGATCTACCCTCATACCGGTTGTAAGATAAAAGAGGAAAGGGCAAGGCGAAACATGAAGACTAGTGAGACGACGCTAAGGTAAATCTTGGGCTAAGTTGAATGCCTTGAACATTATTGCAAGGATTGCAATGAAACATGACCCGAGGACTTCCGGGGGGGTCACCCATCCTATTACTACTCTCTCCCAAGCACGCTTAACTTTGAAATTATGGTGGGATCCGATGCGTTAGTGCTGGTATGATCGCACGAGATAGAAGAATCTGAACTAGCAGTGAAGCAACGACATGTTATTATGTACCTAGAGTGTTATAAGTTATATTAAGGGAATTGTAAAAGGGCTTAGGCAAAACAAGCAGGATTAGATGATTACTAACAGATGGCGCACATGTATGCCATAGTTCTTCAACATAATACCAGTTAATGATAGGCAAACCATGGAACGACTATACAGACCATTGTGTGAGGAGATTTTGATACCACTTGGTAGCCAACTCTGAGGGGTAAAAAAGTAAACTCGAAAAGGTAAGGGTACCAGTTGATGTCATCTAAAAAAGGCAGGAAGTAATACACGAGGTCGAAGATTCCACAACAAGACCTTGGCTATAAGACTTATTTTTCACTCAATGGACGGATGATTTTATATGGAATGTCATCTGCAGATTAATAATATCATCCCATGCTCATTCAATCAAAGACTACCTGTTCAGCCGAGAAGGTGTGAAATTATAGGTTAAGAGGGTGGTAGGACCTTACGGAGTCCCCATAGCTATTGTCCCAGACAAAGGAGCCCAAGTTACAGTTAACTGCCGAAGATCAGTCCGCGAAGAGATTGTGAAGATAGATAGGTCTTCATACACCATTTTACCCTTAGACTGACAGATAGACTAAGCTTGGTAGCTACACGGTAAATATATGTTGCGGGCTTATCATTTGACCCCAAAGGTAACACAGAAAATTACCTACCACCTGTTAAGAGTACTTATGATATTAACTATCATTCTAGTATCTAGGAGGCCCCGTATGAGACTTTGTATGGTAGACAGTGTAGGTCGCCAATTGGTTGGTTTGGTGTTAGTAAAACACGACTAATAGGCCTAGACATAGTTCAATATGAAGTGAAGGTGAAGCTTATTCGAGAGAGATTATTAGCAGCACAGAGTCAATAGAAGTCATACGCGGATAATCGACGTCGATCTCTAAGGTTTCAAGTTATAATTAAGAACTCTCAAAAGTGTTGCCCACAGAGAAAGTGATGAGAGATATCAAGAAAGAGGACCTTAGTCCGAGATGCATTGGCCCTTATCAGACCCTCTGCCGAATAGGCAAGGTTGGACTTACTGATGGATCCGAAAAGCAGTACATCCAATCTTCTAATTATCGATGCTTTGCAAGTGTGTTGGTGATCCATCCCAAGTATATCCCATAGAGGATATCCAGGTCACAGAGGAGTTATCCTACGAGAAGCAATCGATCGCCATCCTGGATCGGTGGAGTAGGGGATTGTGAACTAAGGATATAGCTTTCGTCAAGGTGTTATGGCGAAACACGAGTCGCGAAGAAATATCCTGGGAAGCCAAAAGGAAAATTAAAATAAGTGTCCGTACCTATTCCCTACCTTTACAGGTAATCCCAACTTTTGAAACTTTTATATTGTTAATTGATGAAAGTATGGGTTATTGCAATAGACAGGAATTTCCCCGTAATGTGTACAAGATCTTAAGAAAGATTTTGGTTCACATTCGAGGACGAATGTCCTAAAGGGGGGAAGGATGTTACACCCCATACTTTTGTACCTTGGAACACGTTCATAAGTCTCTTGAAAGGTTCTTAAGTCTCTTGAAAGGTTCATAAGTCTCTTGAAAGGTTCTTAAGTCTCTTGAAAGGTTCATAAGTCTCTTGAAAGGTTCTTAAGTCTCTTGAAAGGTTCATAAGTCTCTTGAAAGGTTCTTAAGTCTTTTGAAAGGTTCTTAAGTCTCTTCAAAGGTTCTTAAGTTTGTTGGAAGGATCATAAGCCTCTTAAGTTTCTTAAGGCTTTCTAAAGCTTCTTAAAGCTTCTTAAGACTCCTTAAGAACTCTAAAGTTCTTAAGAGTTACCATGTGAGCTAGATAATCTATAACACTACGAAACAACTCTAAGAAAGGGAGAATGAGATACCCTACAATAGAGAAGATGGGGAATAGAGTTGTAAGAATCCGAAAGACATTGGAGACTAAATAATGAGTCGTAGGACTCGGCTTACTTACGTAAGTTACCAACTTGGAAAGCTTACATTCTCAAGTTACTCAAGTACATACCAAGCTTATGTAGAAAGGATTACATAGGTTCGTAAAGTAAGACGAGATTACGAACCCATGAGGGAGAAAAGAAGGTGCCATATGGCAGCATGAGGGAGTGCCATATGGCAGAAGATGGGAGTGACATGTGGCAGCATATGGAGTAAGGGGGTGGTCCCCCACATGCCACATGGAATCCCATGGTTGGAGGTGTGGTGTGTTGGCCCTATAAGGGCTTGACACGTGTCACCACTTAGAGGTTGACATGTGTCACCCCTAAAAGTGGCCTATATATATGTATATATATATGTTTTATGACTTTAGTTCATACTTATCCTCTAGTCATTCTTATCAAGATACTTCTAGAGACAAAAATAAGAGAAGAGATATCTAGAACAAGAGAGAGGAGAAACCTTAAACTTGAGAAAGAGAGCCACAGATTTGGAGCCAAAAAAAGGTAAGTTCTACCATTTCGTTCCATGAATTAATTATACAGGGTATACCATAGTGGTATTAAGGTATTATTAATGTAAATATATGGTTTGGATCAGCAAAAAAACATTAGCAAGCAGCCACAAGGTTTTGGGCACGCTAAGGGAACCTGTGAGGCAAGTTTCTATGAGTTTAACGGGTTTTGGGTAAGGTAATAGTTTCTCTTTCAAATTGGAATTTATGATGTTGTTTTGAGGTAAATTAAATATCTTAGATAAGGTTTTAAGTGGAAAAATTGCATAAGAATGCTAGACGCTAGAAACAAACTAAGTTAAAGTCATAGTAGCTAAATCAAAGTCGCGTAGTGTGTTGTCGTTGTGGTGCTGCGGTTGCAGCTGGTTGGGTTATGTGTTACAGGGCTGTAAAGTGGTTTAAAAAGGGTGTGGTTTCTTATGTTTCAGCCACACGACCCTCTATTTGGTATGATTAAATATTTTATGAAATAAAGATTTAAAAACTCTATTTTGGTATTGTGGTTTGGAGCTAGTTGTTTGGAGCTTGTATTGTGTAATGTTGAAGTAATTTACTTTTAAATATGGTGCTGGTTGTTGTTGTTGGTATGGTTGTTTATTGTTTGGTCGATTCAAAATATCGAGGATATTAAAGTTATAGGGGAAATGCTGCCCGATTTTCGGTAGCTTCGTAACGAGTAACAAACTAGTTGAGGGTAATGGATAGGAAATGACTACTATTAGTACTTGGTTGTAGAATGGGATATTCGAAAATGAAAGGCTATTAACCTTAGTATTACTTTCATTTCAAATAGGTTAAGGAGGTATCAATACAAGCTGGATTTCGATTAATCCTTGAAAAGGTATGTGAAGCTTTCTCTGGCATGTTTTGGCACAAGTATGTAAAGCTACCCTTCTTCCCTCTTGATATGTCTTTGACATAAGTACGATGTTATAATGGTATAATTACTCATTGAGTCCCATCATGGGTCAGGTACGTTATATGATGGTATGGTAAAGCAATGAGAAAGTTATGATACTGAGCTCATGATAGATCGGGTACGATATATGTATATAATGACTCTATGAGGGAAAGTAGAGGGTATATAAAGATTATCTTCTTACTTCTTTTGGCATGACCCAGAGAAATCCAACGGACAAAGAATGCACAAAGTCTACAAGAATCTCTTATTCTTAAGTACACTAGGATGGCTAACGTTTTATTTTCCTAGAACTTATGTACTTTTGCCTCGATTCATGTGAAAGTGACCAACCATCCTAAGTTGGTATAATTTATGTTATGGTATAAAGCATGATTATTATTCACTCCTTTAAGCTAGTACTCTTCCAATAATTGAACTATGGCTTCTCAAGTTTTTCTATACCTTGGGAAGTAGTAAGTAGGTAAAGTTAATCTTTTATTTTTGGCATGAACTTTATGAAACAAATAGAAGAAGTACATGTGATCCCAAGGAATCCCCCATTCTCAAAGCTACTAAGATGGCCATTTTCTTGACTTCCAAAAGATATTTTATTATGCCTTGATACGAGCAGATGATTCCCAAAGTGCTACTTTGATGCAAACCTTAAGGACACTCCAAAGGTACTTGTTATGGCTATTGTCTTAATTTTTCAATGATAGTTCATTTTTATTATTTCAACAAGTCTCCAATGATGGTTTAAATTGCATATGGTTACTCACTACTCTACTCGTGTATACTGTAACCCTTCTATCACCGAGTCCCAGTACGGGTACGAAATCGTGCGTAGTTCACTGTATTATCCACCGAGTCCCTCATTAAAGGGCCGAGTACGTTATATAAAGGCATGGTAATGTAATGACATAATCCACTCATCGAGTCCCTCACTAGAAGGCCGGGTACGTATGTATATATGTGAGGATGTAATGTGATAAGGTGGAAATGGCGTCGGGCCTATGATGGTCCTATAGTTATGATTCACTGAGCCCCTAAAAGGGCCGGCTACATTATATATGTGAGCATGCACGTTTTCTTATAACTTACAAGTAGAGGTACATTGCCTTCTTATATCATATTTACTCCCCTGACTATCTCTATTTCAGATATGTTTTTAGTTATGCTTTATATACTCAGTACATATGTTGTACTGAACCCCCTCTCTCATGGGGAGGGGTTGCATTCATATCAGCAGGTACAGACTCACACCTTGAGGATCCGCCATCATAGGTGCCTCAATCAGCAGTTTGAAAGCGCTCTGTCGTGCTAGGGCCTAGTTTTGGTACTAACCCTCGATGCATGTATTTATTTTTTAATGGGTACGGCGGGGGCCCTGTCCCTCCTTAAAGGTCTGTAGATATGTGTGTGGGTTGTATATGGGTTATATAGGTATGTATTTACAATCGTGTGGATATGGTTTATATTTTGGTGGGACATTTTCCCCTTTCATGATTGCCATGCCGGCTGAGGTGTTATCTAGTATATTTATACACTGTGACTCAAATAGAGGACCGGTTTGCTTATAGCTAGCAAGGGTATACGTGAGTGTCCAGTTCGGGCACCCTTCACAGCCTACGGGGTTGGGTCGTGACAGATGAAATGTACCCCACAGAGGTAGTGCTGCCAAATCTTCAAAGCAAAAACAACAGCCGCCAACTCAAGATCATGGGTAAGGTATTTAAGTTCATGCACCTTCAATTGTCTAGAAGCATAAGCTATAATTTCTCCATTTTGCATCAAGACACAATCCAAGATGATCTTTGAAGCATCAAAATAAACCACAAACCCTTCTAATCCTTCCAGTAGAGTAAAAATAGTTGGGGAGGTAAGTCGATCATTCAGAGTTTGGAAAATTCTTTTACATTCATCCGTCCATATTAATTTTGCCTTCTTTTGGGTCAATTTCATCATAGGAGATGACATGGAATATAACCCTTTAACGAACCTTCAATAGTACTCGGCTAGACCCAAGAAGCTCCTAATGTCTGAAGGAAACAATGCTCTAGGACAATTCTTGACCGCCTCCATTTTCTTACAATCAACCTTGATCTTATCGTCGGATACTATGTGACCAAGAAATGCCACCTCATTCAACAAAAATTCTCCCTTTCTAAATTTTGTAAACAATTGCCTATCCCTCAATATTTAGAGCACAACCCTTAAGTGATTCTTATGTTCTTCCTCACCCTGAGAGTAGATCAAGATGTCATCAATGAAGACCACAACAAAAGAATCAAGGTAGGGTTTGAACACCCTATCTATTAGGTCCATAAACATCGCCGATGCATTCTTCAACCCAAATGACATCACTACAAACTTGAAGTGACCATACCTTGATTGGAATGCCGTCTTGGGAATGTCACACTCCCTCACCCTTAGTTGGTGATAGCCAGACCGAAGATCGATCTTGGAGAAGTGACTTGCCTCTTCCAATTGATCAAAAAAATCATCTATTCTAGGGATTGGGTACTTGTTCTTAATAGTCATCTTGTTTAATTGGCGGTAATCTATGCACATTTAGAGCGACGTATTGTTCTTCTTTACAAATAACACGAGAGCACCCCATGGTGAAATACTTGGCCTTATGAACCCTTTTTCTAAAATCTCCTTTAATATTCCTTCAAATCCTTCAATTCTGTCGGGGCCATTCGATAGGGAGGAATAGACATAGGGTTGGGCATCGGGGGGGAGGTTGATACCAAAATTAACTTCCATTCAAGAATTGACTCATTTGGAAATTAAAACATAAATCGACGAGTCCTATAATCTATGGAGGTATAATATGCATGTTACTAATCCATCCCAAGTATAAAATCAAAATCTACCATATCAAGCTCTATGAGGTCACAACGAACAACTTTATGCAAGATAGACATGGGACAACTCTTATAGACTTTTCTAGCAACAACCAACACACCAATAGGGGTAGACACCAAATAAGGCTCTACTAATATTTTGGATAATACGTCAAACCTGTTAGATAAGAATGGGTAACAAATGACAAGTTTGCACTCAGATCTAACAATGCATATACACCAAAATTAAATACCTTTAACAAATCGGTAACAACATTTGGTTCTTCCTCAACCTCTTGCCTCCTATGCAAGGCATAGAAGCGGTTGGTGTGTTGTCCACCTCCTTGAACTTGTTGACCATGAACAATTTATCCTTGAGGCCTATAACCACCACCACCTCTACAATCCCAAGCATGGTGAACTGGTTTGTCATATTTGATGCATGCATTGGAGTCGGCTAAGAATTCCCCTTTTTAAGTCCTTGCACACTTCTTGCAAATGGGAAAAGTTTGAGCACCAAAATAGTCTCTTAGGATTCGAAGACCAAGTCAGATACTACTAGACGTCTCGCAGAGCGACTCTCAATGAGGACGTTGAGACTGTTGGGACCATTGGGTTAGCACATTTGTGCTTGTTGAATTTGGTAGGAGGAGTATTAGTAGAACATTGTCCCACAGACTATTTTCCACCTTGTCCCTTGCCATTATTCCAATAACTGGAGCTTTAAGGGTTGAACACTCCACCATCCACTCTAGCTTTCTTAAACCCTATCAACCTATACCTCAACTTCACTTCTTTAATTTTCTATACATATGTCATTAGTCGGGAGATATCTATATCTTTGACCAACATGGCCATTTTGTATTCCTTGGACACCAAGCTAGAGACACCAGAAATGAACTTGCTCATCCTTGCATAGGGGTCGGAGACCATGAAGGGAGAATACTTGGACAACTTAAGGAATTTGAGGGCATACTGCCTCACACTCATACTTACTTAACGAAGGTTGATGAACTCTTGGATTTTAGCCTCCCTTAGCTCTAATGGAAAGAAGCGGTCTAGGAAGGCACCCTTGAACTCTTCCCATCCTATCGCCTCTATTTCTTCATCCCTCTCAACAACTCATTATTCTTACCAAATCATGCCACGCCTTTGAGTTGATAGGCCACTAGCTTGACTTTCTCATTTGGAGGCACACCCATGATAGACACAATCTGGTATACCTCATCGACGAACTCCATAGGGTCCTCATCTATTTTTAAACCATCGAATTCAAGTGGATTCATCCTTTGGAAATCCTAAATCTTAGAAGCTATATTTTTCACTTGAGGAGAAGGAACACCTTAATTCCCTTGGTTGGCTATGTCCTTTGCTAATAATGTGATGATATTGCAAAACTCCACATGGGTTAACCCTTCCTTATTTTGTGGGGCATTGGGAACTGAAGGAGCTTGGTCCTCATCATCAACCCTTTCTCTTTGAGGTAATCTTCCTCGAGGTAGTATCTATAGAATACAAAATGGGTCGTTAGTTAGAGGAATTCTTAGGATACTCTAAGGTATGACATAAATTTGAAAGAAGTGAAAACTTTCCTAAGAGTCTCATAATCTCCTATTCATAGTTTTGGTGTTCTTCATAACCCTGAATAAGAACCTATTTGATGCGGTATGTTGTACTCCTAAGAACATTTCAAAACCATGAGCTCTAATACCAAGTTTTTCATGACCCAAGCCTAGGGTCTAGATATGAAACGGGGAATAAAGTATACCTGAAGGCACCTCATCCAAGTCTCTTGCATTTCATTAAGCTTTTTATCAGTAATGATAATCAAACAAGCAGAAACGTAAGGGATAACGGGACTAGGTAATTCAATATAAAATAAGAGTCCAAGTCATTTGAAGATCATACATTTTTTCCAACCATACCTTCTCTATTTTATAGACTTGGCTGGGGCTAAGCCATATCCTTATCTCACCTTCAATATCTAAGTCAAAAGTACAAAAATTAACTCAAGAGTCTATACAAACATAAGCTAGAAAGATAGGAGCGTTGTTCTTAAAATATGGAAACTCACCAAATAATGGTAGCCTTAAATGATCATCCATATCCATGGAGAGGAGAGTGTAGAGCAATGCCGGTTCTTACATGGTGATATCATGTAGGAAAAATTATACATTAGTACTTTGAATGTACTAAGTATGTGAGCCTGCTATACAATGACGAACGTAAGACATTTATACTCAATATGTATATGTGAACGCATGCATGAGAAATTATCATATGAAATCTTAAAACATTCATTTTTATGTGAGAAGGTGGTTGTAACCTACATTTAAGACCATGCAAAATATTACATGAAATCCAACATAATCCGCTAGGTTGGCATGGGAAGACTACTTGTCGAATAAAACTCTGTTAGCTTTAATCATTTCTTTAACTTTAACTTTAATGGTTAATCATGGATCCACTAGCCTAAATAGCCTACAAGGGATCCTATGTTGACGCATAGTTAATGCAATATGAGACTTTACTTAAAGATTCCTTAGGTCGAGTCCCCATATAAATGCTACATTCGGCTCGAGGTAAACCCCATGGAATAATATTTAGATATCATATTAACATAAGCAATTATATAACTTTAGATATCAAATAATCATTCAGTGGAATAGAAAATTAGAACAGTTCCTTTGATTCAAAATGTGAGAATTTTCCTTTCACATTGAACCCATTCTTGGCTAAGAAGCTCCTTCATCATCATTCAATCATTTCATATGACTACCTTAAACATAAACATTTACTTCATAAACTTTCATTTGGAGTCAAAGCTTTTATTTTAACTTTATTTTAACAAAAGTAAAACTAGGTGGGTTTATTTCATAACCTTCAAATACATTTAAAGAATACTTGTATGCAAGAGAGTGATGGAAATGCATCAAATTAAATATATTAAAACAACCCACCATATACAGTTTAAAACCACTTTCAAGCCTTTATAGAAGAACCTTAACAAATCCTTCTTTTCATAAAATTGAGAGTCAATATACATCAATATAAGTAAATAAAGTTCAAATATATCATAATCAATGCATTTAGAGTCATCATGTAAAAGCCCATAAGAATTCATTATTTAGAATTTGAAATATCAAGTTGAGAAAAATATTTAGACTCAATGGGCGGAAGAACTATGGGTGAAACCCTACGGTCATGATAGGTAGTCATGGTGCAGGTCCTGAAGAAGGCCTACAGAGTGACCACTATGGTCCGTGGAGTGTTCCACGATCTGTGGTGGTCATCCGTGGCCCTTGCCTTGGGGAATTTCTTGAGGGTCTTGGGGATGGGTCACCACGACGGGCTTCACTGTCTGTGATGCTCACCACGGTCTGTGATCCTCTATCGTGGTCCCTTCCTTGCAAGTTTGAGTCTCTGAATCTCTGCCATAGTTGCTTATCATGGTCCTTAATGCTTACCACGGCCCGTGATGGCTTTTGTGATCAACTCCTGATGCCAGTTTCTACAACTTTTTGAGATTTTCTCCTTTGTTCCTTGGTTTAGGACCTTCTATACTTTTGAGGTCTTACAGACATGTTGATATTTGATTAATCGGAACACATCACTTGTACATATGTCACATTTTTCTTGTCCTTTGATTTGACTAGGAATGTTATGTCCTTTTGACACATGGAATTATCCTATTGGATTTCTTCTTTTGACTTGGCATGTCACAAAATTTGTAACGTCGCACCAAAATGGGCCTCTAGGATGAGATGATATTGGGCTTAGCAAACTAGGCTCATAATTCGTAGCCCAATTCGATGGATTAGCCCAATGAAATTATACTCTAATTAAATCCATATTTATTAGAACTAAATAATTAATCAAATTATATTAATCCACAATATTTATTTGAACTAATATATATTGAATATAAATGTCACCTGCTTCAAGTCTTATTGAGATATTTTTAAAAGCTAGGCTTGAAGTATCATTCAGAGAATCTCAATTTGAATGCACCTTAGATATATTTTACTCATGTGCTTTTCTTAAGTGAGAGAAATCATAACTTTGAGAAAGTTTTTCTTAAAGCAATTGTCCCAAAGTGAAAATGCTATAAATTTCGAGTAGACATGCCAATGGATTTTATTGTATTATTATTTTTTGGCTCATTCGTAGAGCATTTATTTTTCCAAATTGATGTAAATCACTTTACTGCAATACTTTCTTCTTTTATTGAATTCAAAAAGAATGAATATAATTAGTGGGTCCCATATGCCTCTTTTTGACTTAAATTGGAAGACTTCTTTTTTTCCTTCTCACACAACAATAGGTTGCAGTCCTTGTTTCAAAACTTTTTGGATTCTACTTTGAGTTATCATTGAAATAGGAGTGATTATAGTCATTATTCATCTATAAATAGAGGCTAGTTTTTTTATTCCAAATATCAACAATTACAGGTATCTTTTGTAGATATTTTGGAGCTAGAAGTGCATGTACCAAGGTATGGAGTGTTCATATTTATTTTTGAGTGCTTTTTCATTCCTTTTCTTTTGTTTTCTTATAGACCAATGGAGGTAATATTTGTATGTTGCGGAGGCTATACAATTGTAATCTCCCAATTCTTGAGAAATTACATTTCTGTAAAAAAATAATAATCTTACCTTTCCTCAAACACTTTTGTTTATGATATAGAGATGGTTGGCATGGTTTCTGGTGAGATTGGATGAGATTTTTATGATATGAGGCCTTGAGTGTAAAGTTTCATTGATAGGGTTGACTTTTGTCAACATATTGAGATCCGAGCGTCGGATTGGAATTCTGTCAATTTTGGTGCGTCCAAAATATCGAGTTTGGTCTAAATGAGTACGGACTGATAGCCCCAAGATTTAAGTTTTCATTTTGGTAAAATAGGCTAAAATATGAATTTTAGGCCAAAAGGAAATCCGGATGGATAATTTTGTCATAACAACCTTTTTCAAAAATTCGATGATTCCATTTAGTTTAAAATATTAAATTCAATGTGTAGCATATCCCTTTTATTTTTATCGAACACCAAACAAATCCCAAGGGTTCAATCAAAGACTTTGAGTTTTAGAAATTTCTATTTCTTGTGTAAGCATCCTAACCCTTCATGTTTGCGGCCTTGGGTCTCGTGTTCGTGAAGAGTTTGCCTATTGTTCTTCGCATTCCCACTAGACCGTGTTCACGATGGTTCATTCCCTTGAGCTTTATGATTGCGGCAGTAATGCCGTGGTTCGCAAAGAGCAGACCCATTGTACTCCACGATCGTAGAGGGTAATAGCCCACGATTGCGAAGGTCATTTTTACTTGAACCTGTGTTTAGTTGGAAAATTAGCCCATTTTTTATATTCCAGCATTTTTTCCCTATTAGAAGCTTAGAGAGATGACTCTTGGAGAGATTTTTTGGTGGAAATCGTTTGGGCGAGTTTATCATTTAAATCTTCGTCGTTTTCCATCAATTCTACCTTCTTTAATCATTCAAAAATCAAGATTTCAAATGGATTATTGTGGGGTATTCTTCTCCATTTAAAAATAAAAGATTTAATGATTTCTAACTTGATTCTTGATTAATTTTTATGGGTTTTTAACCACAAACTTCCCTTGATGAGTAGAACAAGTTTTAAAAATAAAATTCCTGATTCACCCTTTTCTAATTTTAAGCGCTTTTTAGACCATTTTCCCCCTTATTATAATACCTAGCAATATGAGTATCATTATACTTCTTTTTGTGTAATCTTCTTGTTCTTGTTAGTGGGTAATTGTTTTGGAGTTTGTATTCATGGGTTGAGCTCCGATTAGAGCGTTCGTGCAAAGTTTTGACATTCGAGTTAGGTTTGGCTATCCTTCTTTGAGATTTGGATGGGGTGATTAGTCATTCGTATGTTATATACTTTAAGATGGGGTTGTAGCATAATTTGAGATTCTAATATTCATTAAGATTCCCATGTGGGGGCTTTCTTATTTTGTGATGCCCATATGAGGGCCTATTTGTATTGTGTAACCCGTGTGGGGGCCTTATTTTCTATCTTATCTTCTTTAAGAGTATGTAATTCATGATTTTTCAGTGAGATGGATGTGAGGAGACTATTTTAATTGTAATTCCATCCTGAGGGGTTGTGCTAGGGGTTTCGAGCATGTTTGATCACCGAAATATTTATGAAAAAGAGGGAGTACTTATTTTAAATAAATTCCCTTCCATTTACTATCTATTGAGGGTGAATATCATGTTTAGGTTGAGTTTTGAGAACTTTGAACCATGTATTGCATGTCAAATTGAATATTTTCTCCATGTCATATGTGTTGTGATGCATTCATCCTCATTTATCACATCATTGATCTTGGGAAGTTGAGAACTGTGTAATTCCTTTTGAAAAAAGAAAATGTGGAACATTTTTATATCCTTGACCACGTGCTATGTGGAAAGTTGATGAGATATTGAGATTCTGACTTGGTATATGGACTGCGAGTCCCTCATGGGTCCTTGTTTGGGAGCCTTATCTCATAGGTGTATATAATAGGTTGTGCGATAACCTTGATTCTACCATTTCACCATATCATTGCATCATCATACTACATTTTATTGCACTACTATCTATACTGCTTGACTTATCTTATTAATAGTAATAATGGATGATCCTTGTTTGTTTACTTTAATCACAATGTTATATGTAAATTAGTGGCACCAATTCCTGGATGAGACTTTTTTGTATGTAGGTGGAAGAATTCCTTAGTTTATTTTATAGGTTTGATTAACTCCACAAACTCAATCGGCCAAACCTATTGAGTACATGTGGATTGTACTCATTCCTAATTCTGTGTTTCTTTTTGATGTAAAGCGTTCTGTATGGAAGTTGATCTTCTATCCAACTTTATAACTTTAGATTAGTGGTGATTTCTCGGGATCTGGATCACCACTAGTTTTATCTTATCTTTCTCAGTCTTTAGTACTATTTAGAGACTTATGTTGTATATTCAGATTCGGGCTTTGTATTAGATGCTCTTTATACTTATGATACCAGATTTTAGAATAATTTCTTTGTTATCTTTGTTCTTATATGAGATTTACTTTTAGTCTTACACATTAGGTTGCGTATTGGTATGTGTGACATCATCACCTTAAATTTTGGGTCGTGACAAATTGGTAGCGCATCGCTAGGTTACCGGTATCATAAGTTAAAGAACAAGATATCTAGTAGAGTCTTACGAATTGGTATGTAAACGTCCATTCTTATCTTTGAGAGAAAATAATATATTTAGTTGGATAAATTCCTTCTTTTGATTCCTTTCATATGATTTATTCATATCAAGTGTGGTATACCTCTAATCTATTTTTCTACACAGATGGTGAGGAATAGAGTCAGAGTCACTAAGGGTGAGGTTTCACCTGCAACCTGAGTGCCAATTTGTGGGAGAGGTAGAGGATGAGGAGGACTTAGGATCGAGGCCAAGAGAGAGAAGTAGCACTTTCTTATGGATGAGGTAAAGAGCCATCACTTGAGCCCATGTATAAACATGAGGATGATTTTGAGCAACATATTGAGGAACGAGTCCAACCCAGCCTCCTGCAGTTCTTGATAGTGCTCCGATGCTTCAAGAGTTACTGGTTCAATTATTGGGTAGATGGTATGGTTCTCTTACTCCTGGAGTTATTCTAGGTACTTCAGTCCCTCTAATCACACTGTTACATCGCCAGTTCAGGGGCCTAGTATTGGATTTTAGACTCTGGGTTCTTCTTTAATGCCTTTTATTGTACCTTTGAGATTTGTGGCTTCTCTAGTTTCTGGTAGAGAAGCCATGTCAGAGTCTGAGAAAAAGAGTTTTGAGAGGTTTGTTCTATTGGCACTTTCCATATTCGATGGTACGGCCGAAGAGAATGCCTATGACTTTTTGATTGAGTGCCAAGACAGATTGTTCAACATGGATATTCTAGAGTCACATAGAGTAGCTTACATTTCATATCAGTTTGCGGGAATGGAAAAGGAGTGGTGGAGGTCGGTTCATGCTCATAGACCTATTAGTTCTCCTATGATTAGTTGGGAGTAGTTCGCTGAGGTGTTCCTTAAGAGGTTTGTGCCTTATAGCCTCCATGATCACCACAAGGAAGAGTTTGATAGATTCTAGCAAGGCTCCGTATCAGTGTCTGAGTACGAGGATAGTTTCCATGGGTTATCTTATTATGTTATGTCGAGTATTCCCACTGAGTTTGAGTGGATTTCTAAGCTGGTGAAGGGATTTATCAGTTATTTTCAGGAAGCTAAAGCCTCTTGTGTGCTATCTAGTGGTATTTTTTAGAGTATTATTGATCATGCTAGGATGATAGAGAGTATCTGACATGCTAGATAGGGCAGGGCGAATAGGTTCCAATGGTAGGTCAGTTCAGTGGTCATTCCTCCAGAGGAAGGGAGCATTCGGATCTAAGCACCCATGGTCACTAGATCAAGCTAGTCTAGGCAGCTATTTAAGGCACAGATGGTACATGTAGAGCCAGACCAGGTCAGACTGGCTATAGTGGTTCTTGGGGCTCTAAAGGATATATTGACATTTCTAGTTATCCTCCACATAGTTTAGGTCATCAAGGCTATTTTGTGTGTGATGAGTTTGGAAATAAGGCCTATGATTGTCCTTGACATATTCCTTCTACTATACAACCCGGATATTGGTTGTTAATTCTACACCTGTTCCAGTTATTTGAAGTGCTTCATTAACTGCTAGAGGCGGCACTCGGGGTACTGAGGTTTTTAGGCTAACAATGACCATCATCTATGTTATGTTTTATCAGGTGGATCTGAGTTAGAGGTATCTGATGCAGTTTTTATAGGTATTATGCTGATATCCCACCGTTCTTCTTCAGTATTATTTAATCTAGGGTCTACCTATTCTTATGTATCGACCTATTTTGATGTGGGTTATGATTTATGTGTGTGATCCCCTTGTTATGCCTATTATTATTTCTACCCTAGTCGGTAAGTCCTTAGAGGTGGATTGGGTATACCAGGGGTGTGTGGTGATATTTTTGGGTAGAGAGACCCGAGCAGATTTGATTTTATTAGATATGTTTGACTTTGATATGATATTGATTATGGACTGGTTATCTCCCTATCATGTTATATTATATTGCTACGCCAAGACCATGACCTTAGCCTACCCCATTTTCCTTGGTTGGTGTGGAAAGGTAACCCAAGTTCGTACCCTAAGGGGATGATATCTTATATTCATTCTCGTCGTATTTTGGATAAAGGTTATTTTTCCTATTTGGATCTTGTGTATGATCTTACTAAGATGTAATCTCTTTTAGAGACCACGAGGGTAGTGAGAGATTTTATGAATGTATTTTCTATAGACTTGTCAGGAATTCCTCTTTACTGTGATATCAATTTTTTGATTGATTTGGAGCTGGGCACCAAGACCATCTCCATTTCCCCTTATCAGATGACTCCGACGAAATTGAAGGAGGTGAAAGAATAATTGAAAGATTTGTTGATGAAAGGGTTTATTCAGCCTAGTGTATCACCATGGGGTGCACCAATCTTATTTGTGAAGAAGAAGAATGGTACTATAAGGATGTGTATTGATTATCAACAGTTGAACAATATCACTATCAAGAACAAGTATTTTTTCCCCGCATTAATGATTTATTTGATCAACTTCAAGGTGCATAAGTGTTCTCTAAGATAGACTTGAGGTTGGGTTAGTATCAATTGAGAGTGTGTAATGACCCTCCAAGTCATTTTAGAAGTAAATCATTCATTTCATCATTTATAGCATTCCTGTAGCGACCCCAAGTCATTTATCACTTGCTAACATTGATTGTTCGATCGCTTGGTTGTTCGTTTGGGGTTTAGGCCCATTTCTATATTTTGGAGCTTTTATAACTTAAATTATTGACTTTGGTCATCACTTCAGGAAAACAACCTCAAAAAAGAATTCTGACATTCCCATTAGCTTTGGAATGGCCAAATTAGACTAGTAGCATGGTCAGCACGAGTATCTAGGCAATTGGTACGAGTTTAGGGCTATTTTGCGCTTTTACCTATGAAATTTGGCCTATGATTGACTTTGGTCAATATTCTTAAAAAATGCACTCGGACGAAAATTTTGACAGCGCGGTTAGTTTTGAAATGTCGAGTTTGTTCTAGAATGACCCTTCATTTACTTTCTAAGGCTTTCGATCTAATCTCGAGTCTCATTGTGGAATTAGGCTCAAAATGACACTTGAGTGTGGGATCCACTTTCATTCATACGACCTCGTATAGAAATTTTGACTGCGCCATTTAGTTCAAAATGCAGAATTTGGTGGGGTAGCATATCTCCTTTGCACGCATAGGATTCTGAATGAATTTCGAGTACCCCGTTGGAGTATTTGAACTTGGTGAAAATCAGCATTTCAGCTGATATCTAGTGCAGGAGGTATTGCTCTCCGCGATCGCGGGCCCTTCCCCGTGTTCAGAGGGTCTAGGTCTCATTTGCGGAGGTCTGTTTCTTTGGCTTCCGCATTCGTGGACTTATGGCCGCATTCATGAAGGTCAATCCTCCTGACCTCCGTATTCGCGGGCCACATAGGCCGCGTTTGCGAATGCCAATTGTGGCCTGTCACATTGATTAAAAATCCTTGCATTTCAGCTTTGTATCATATTTCAAAGCGCGATATATCTCTCACTCTGAACTCAAATTTGCTAATTTAAAGGTCTAACTTCAAGAGAATTTCAAGAGGAATGCATTAGTGAGCTCGGGGAGTGCATTAGAGCTTCATTGAAGGTAAATTTGATGTTTTAGATGTTGTGTTGCTCCATTTTTGGAGTGAACTTTTAGTGAATTTTGGGAGGTTGGTTCTTGGCTAATTTTGGTCCATTTTCTATGATTCAAGAGTCTATAATATGGGGTTTACCTTAATAAACATCGGGTTGTGTTTAGTTTCATCTGTCGAGGTTTCGTTTTAGTTAATTTTTTGCTCAAAGCTATTGTCCCATATAATGTCCTAACCTTAAAATTTGTAGTTCTTGTTGCATGATCGTTTCTTGATATTTCCCCACCCCGTATTGTGCTCTAAATGATTTCATGAACTTGGTTTTCTGTTTAGGGTCAACTTTTGGGGTCAATTCTGAAATTCCAGATACGGATCCCACATTTCCCATTTTGGACTGCGAAATTAATTCATATCCTAAAATTGTAGATTTAGTGTCTAAATGACCATAACAACATTGTGATTCTATTTTTGACAGTGTGGCAGCATTCCAGGCTATTCGGAAAGGAAAAGCTCAGGTTCCTTGAGTTGGAGAGTGCACGGTCGGTCTACAGGTATGATATGGTTTTCCCCTCTTTAGACTGAGCATATTTAGGCATTTGTATATTGAATTGTATGATCTTGGAGGGGTTTGAGCATCGAGCATGTTAAATTTCTCGAATTCATATCCTAGGTGTTATTTTCTAGGAATTATTTGGACTTTTAAAGCATTTCTCCCGTTATCGTTGATCATCCATACTTTTTGGTGTGCAATGTTCCTTGGGTTGATGCCTTTGGAAGCATGTTTGGCCTTAGTCTAGACTTAGAGTAGTGTTTCCATAGACTTGCGTGACTTTTGTGCCATTGGGCCTTAGAACTTCTCCGATGTTATTTCAGACAACTTAGCTCCTGTACACTAATATAAAAGACTTGAGTCTGATAGTCCCAACTTTAGTTATGTAGTAACATAGCTTTGGAACCTTACCTCCATAATATCATATTTTTCTATTGGTCCCGTATCACACTGTTCGTGGTTCTGAAAGTCTATTCATCATTTTTTATTAGATGTGCTTTGGTCTGAAGTGATTTATTGATGGCACTCGGATTGGGGGTACTCCCTATGATGCTCGGTTGGCCTCTAATCCTAATTCTGATCGACTCACCTGTATTCATCATTCAAGTCCCCAATTCACTCCACCGGGCGGGGTTCAAGTCCATGGCTTGGTATTATTGCCTCGATTCAAGTCCCTGGCCTTACTTAGTTGCGATTCGAGTCAACCACATTTATCAGTCGGTTCAAGTCCATCACTCTTTACTTGCTTTGATTTGAGTCCTTAGCTACTATTACCCGGTTCAAGTCTGTGGTCTCTCTTACACGTGGTTTAAGTCCATGATTGCCTATTACTGGGGTTCGAGTCCTTAGTCTCTTTTACACGTGGTTCGATTCCATAATCATCTATCACTTTGGTTCAAGTCCTTGGTTGTTATCAAATCTCAGTTCAAGTCCCTGATAATCTTATTATTCTTCGATTCAAGTCCTTAACTATGTTCAACTATTGGTTAAAGTCTCAAGCTTATAGAATGGTTCAGTTCAAGTCCATGGAAAGTTGTGGTATTGTTGGAACTTCATCAAATTCTGTCATTTTACATCAAATACCCTTGCTCCTTTTAGGCTTATAGGACCCCGGTCAGGTGGTTATTTTAGACTTGTGCACAAGCATACTCGTCGAGTTTATGGTAGCCCGACGGATTTATCTAGTTTCTCTATCTTTGTGTTGAGTACGCTTGTGTACATACCTACCTTTACTTTTTCTTTTGTTTTTAGTTATGCTAAGTTCTCGTATTTCAATTTACTTTTTCTTATCTTGCTCAGTCGGCCTATGATGCCTATTGAGTACTTATTATTTTGGTACTCATACTATACTCTGCATTTATTTTCATGATGCAGGTCCAAGTACTAGCTATCAGCGTTGATTTTGAGCAAACTGCAGTCATGACCGGAGACGAGACTGAACACACAACGTTCTGGATTTACCTGTCTCTTTCTAAACATATATTTTTCTTGTCTTTTCCTTTTTGAGACAGGCTTGTTTTTATGGTCCACTTTTGGGACTTGTACGCTTTTAATAGTAGCTATGTACATGTGACTTCCAAGTTCTGGGAGAGATCTTTTAATTTGTATATAATTTATTTTTCTTCTACCATTCACTTATATTCTTGTTATTTCATTATTGTTTTTTTGTTATATTGTTGGTCTTCTACCCTCACATCATATTACTCACAATTCCAGAATATGGGTCGGATTGCCTACTAGTGGTTCATAGTAGGCATCATCATCACCTTAGAAATCAGGTCGTGACAAGATGGTATCAGAGCCCTAGGATCAACGATCTCATCTGTACCAAGCTAACGTCTAGTACAATCTTGCGGATTGGTGTGGAGACGTCCGTGACTTGTCTTCGGGAGGATATAGGATGTCTTTAGGAATTTGTCTCTTTTGTATCACTGTCATACAATGTGTGTCTTATCAGTTTCTGGAAATTTCACTTGTTCCACTCTTTTACAGGATGGCTCGCACGCATGCTAGTGGTAGAGGCCAACCTTGAGGTCTTGTCAGGGATACAACTCCTATTTGGGACAAAGAGCAGACTCTGAAGGTGGGGTTAGAGCTACCAGTAGCTCTGATACATCATCAGCCGGTGGGGCCAGGACCATTCCAGCCACCACCCTCACTATTTGTGACTCCGGACCTTCAAGCTATGTTCACTCAGATATTAGATGCTATTGGGGGTATGCAGAAGGCATCATCTCCACCTGCTCTAGTGCCACAAGGCTAGTCTGTGCCAGAGACACCAGTTGTGCAATAGCCACCGGCACCTGCCGCTCATCCTGATGATTTGGAGGGCATCATGTCACTTTGAGAGAAGAATATGCTCAAGGTATTCCTTAGACTATCATCGCCGAGGTTTTCTAGGGTTATTGGTGAGGATGCCTATGAATTTCTACTTACTTGTCGAGAGGGACTGTAGACTTTGTGTCTAGTGGAGTCTAGAGGAACCAACTATACTGCTTATCGCTAGACGAACCTGCTCGATAGTAGTGGCATTCATATTTAGAGACCAAGCCAGCTCGATCTCCATTGATATTGTGGATAGAGTTTTCAGAGGCCTTCTTGGATTGGTTTATCCCTAAGAGAGTCAGAGATTAGCTTCGAGATCAGGTTTTATGGTTGGAGCAGGGCTTTCTGATCGTATAGGATATGAGGCTCGATTTCATGAGCTCTCCATATATGATACCATGATCTTACCTACTAAGGAGGAGAGGGTTCGGTGCTTTATCATAGGGTTGAGCCTTCAACTACGGATTGAGACTCAGTCTTTAGTCTCAGTGGGGTGCTCATTTCTGGATATGGTGGAACACGTCCGTACACTTTAGAAGCTCCATCGCGAGGCCTAAGGGGGCAGCGGCAAGATAGCTAGACAGAAAGATATCTAGGGTGGGCACCACTTTATACCCCGGGAGTACTTTGACAGATCTCGCCAGATATTCCAACAGGGCCAGTCCATCCACCCCTTCCAGGCCCCACTTCATACTTCAAAGGGTGACCAGCACAGTCAGGGTAGATCTAGTGCTGGTCCGAGTTAGGGCCGAGGTGGCTTTCAGATGGGTCCTTCCAGCTGAGGTGGCCATTCTCCAGCTACGAGCTGAAATCCACAGAGGTTCTTTGAGTGCGGGGAGCTAGATCATTGGTCCCGCAAGTGCCCTCTCTATAGGCCAGCCATACTAACACCATAGGTAGCTAGACATACACTAGCTGTAGCGCCTCTAGTTAGGGGTGCGACTAGGTCCAGGACCGTAGGGGTGGTCATCAATGTGCACGGAGAGGTCCTTGAGAAGGCAGGATAGGATGTAGAACCAATGCAAAGGGTAGAGGAGCTCAGGCTCACTTTTATGCCGCTCCAACTAGAGTTGAGGCTGAGGCCTAAGACGATGTGATCACAAGAACTATTTTATTATGTCATTAACTCACATATGCTTTATTTTATCTAGGGTCCACCTATTCTTATATATCTGTATATTGTGCGCCTCGACTGAGTATGAGTCTGGATCCCTTAGTTGAGTTGTTGCGTGTTTCGACCCCGATAGGTGATTCTATAGTGGTGGATAAGGTCTTTAGATCCCTTATGGTGACTATTCAGGGGAAAGACACTAGGGTTGACCTTATTTTGCTTTATATGGTGGATTTTGACTTGATTCTGGGCATGTACTGGTTATCCCCTCACCAAACTATTTTGGATTGCTATGCCAAGACCGTTACCTTATCTATGCCTGGTATTTCATCAATGGTGTGGCAGGGCTCTTGTAGTCACATGCCGATTGCGGTGATTCTTTTATTTGGTCTCGAAGGTTAGTGGATAATGGATATTTGGCATACTTGTCTTGTATTAGAGATGAGAGTAGAGAGGGACCTACGGTTGATTCATTACCTATAGTTCAAGAAATTGTAGACGTGTTTCTTGCAGACCTGTCTGGTCTTCCTTTGGATCACAATATTGACTTCGCCATTGATGGAGAAATTGGGTACTGATACCGTAGAGCTCTAGGAGCTCAGTGTTCAACTTCAGGATCTCTTGGATAAGGGATTCATTCAACTTAGTGTATCTCCTTGGGGTGCCCCATGCTATGACCCAAACCCATAGGCCATGACTAGTGCCCAAATTGGACACTCGTGTACACACCTGTTATCTATAGTCAATCCACAATTAGATATGATATGGAACTTAAAACTGTAACATATATATATCAAAGCCACCTAAAGAGTCACAACCATCAAAAGATAATATAGTACGTAAGCCGACAAGGCTACCACTAAGAATGGGAACGTTCCAAAATATAAGTCATGTAGAAACAACTGAACACATATACACACAACCCACACATATGTCTACAAACCTCTAAGAGTATCAACAGTATTATATAGCGGGATAGGGCCCTGCCGTACCCTTGAATAAACATATATATACATCAAAAGGATCTGTACCAAAAGTTTAGGCTCCGAGATAATAGAGCACTCCAATACAGCAGAATAGAATTCCTAAGTTGGCGGATCACCAAAGCGAGTATCTACACCTGCGGGCATGAATGCACCCCCCTCCCCCCGAAGAGAGGGGGCCAGTACAAAATATGTACTGACCATATAAAGCATAAAATACCATAAGAAAGATCATAACTTAAGTAGAGAGTCTAGAAGACAAGTATGATAATCAAGAACTCACTATACTTGTGCCTTACGAAACAAATCATGCATATCATTACCACATACCGTACCCGGCCCATTATGGGACTCGGTACCATAATCATATCATTATATTATCATATTATCATATACATATACTGTACCCAGCCCTTTAGTAAGGGACTCGGTAAACAAAGTCATGCGCACATATATCATACCCGGCCTATCGTTGGACTCGGTGCCATAACCATATCATTACTTCATTATATCATCATATAGTATACCCATCCCCTAAGGAGGGACTCAGTGGATAATGTAGTAAAATGTGTGTGATAACATAGTCGGCCTGGGACTCGGTGAGAGATGTAATAACAATATGCATGAGTAGAGTAGTGAGTAACCATATGCATTTAGATCATCATTTGAGACTAAATAGATAAGTAGACTAATCAATACTTGAGTATCAGGGCGATAGTCATGTTTAGTATTCTTTGAATTTCATTATGAACCATATTAGATAAAGCCTCAGGGATTATAGACACGTATCAAGATAACGCGAGACAGCTTCTGAAAGCTAAGTATATTAATCATTATATGATTCTTAAGATTAGGGACTTTTATATACCAACTATTATCCAATGTATAGAAGACTAAAGGGCAGTAGCTCAACTACTTTAAGAGTTTTAACGTCAAGAAGTGAGTAAGAATCATGAATCATACTTGGAACCGATGAATGGAATTACCCCAAAGCTCATATCATATATCACTTATATCTAAGACATGCCAAAAGAAAGAATGGATAGTTTTACATACCTTCAATGCTTATCCGCAACACAATATGTATACGCTGCCCATAGTGTCTCAACCTATATTTAGACGACAAGAATTGTGGTTAAGCTACGAGAAGGTTTCAAAATGTACTCCAATACTTGCAGCTCATTTCTAGAAAATTAGGTGACATTTCCCTTATATTCAAACCAACTACGTAACAACCAAGTCAACATCAACAACCAAACGTTCAAGTTCTATATCAAAGTTAGCCAAGGCAAGATTCAAGAATGTTCCAAAATAGTCCGCACAATATGACGTCCATAATTTTTAACATAACGACTATGATGTAATCAAGTTACTCTTAATAATGTATATCCACAACACTTCATCAAATGACCTTATAATAGTCCAACAATTACAACAATACTATAATCTTAACTACTCTTAGTCCTTCAATTCAACAAAAACAATAACACACCCAAAACAGCCCCTAACTAACAATGTAAAGAGATGCCCGATACTCTCATGAACACCTACAAACATGCCAAATGGACCATCTATGTTCATTATACATTACTTAATACATTCTTTCCATCTATGTTCATTAACTACACCAGCAACCACACGTTAACATCACCTTCTTATGTGCGAAAAAATTACATTAACATCATATAAACTTCTACAAAAGCCCACATAACAATTACAATTTCCACTTTAACCATTTAATTCCTTCATTCTCATTACATAACCCATGATAATAACAACCAAAATATTAATACAATTTAACTCACTGATTTCAATTAAAACTGCACCTACGGCTTCAACAATATTCCAATGCCCACATACATAATTTCATACATCCAATTCACTTTTACACATTCACAACAAGTCCAAATTCATCCTAAAACATATAAAAATGATTAACTCTTACCTTAATAAGTTGTCTTCTTAAGTAGGCTGAAACTTGTGGATTACACGTTAGGCCTTCTTGCTGCTCCAATGATTAGTTAATGTTGTTAATCACCTCCAATTGATCAAAAAACTACCTTAGAAGATTTGTGTAGGGATCAAAATTTAGGAGCTTGATTTTCTCAGCCATGGCCGTGAGTTGCCATGGCTTGGACTCTCCTTCTTTTTCTCTATATTTCCAATGGTTAAAGATAAAAGAAATGAAATTCGTAGTCATTAAATTGTGTATATATAGGCTGCCTAGGGGTTGGACACGTGTCCACCCTTATGATATGTGTCCATTATTGACATATGTCCCATTATCATCCATACACCAATCAGATTCTACCACATGTCTTGGTTGGGCCCACTTATTGGTCTAATTAAGTTAATTAATCATAATTAATAATTAATCCCTACTTAATTCCTGCCATAAGTTTGTATGTAGTTGCATCACCTACTTGCCCTTTTCATTTAAAATGCAGCCCACGTATTCCAATTAGGTGCATCACCTACTTGGTCTTTTCATAGGTTAGCAATTAGTCTTACCTTAAGAACCCGTTTGATCCTTGCTACTTAAGCTAGACGTGTAATCAAGTAGCTTAATTATGTAAGACATCCAAACTAGTAGCTTAACCAAGTAGGTCGATTACTATGACAAATTATTTGGCCTCGTACCCTTTTCAAATCCTTCCAAACCTATTTCAAACCACCACTACCCACATAGAACTAGTTTATGCAAAATATAAGGTGTTACATCCTCCCCTTCTTAGGATTATTTTAATAACATCATGGATAACATGGATCACATGGCAGCTTTAGAGGACCTTAAAAATATTCTAATACACAAAAGTACCAGATATAACACCCTAGTCCTATTTGTTAAGAAGAAGGATGGTACTATGTAGTTGTGTATTGGTAAGAGGTAGTTGAACATGGTAATGGTGAAGAATCATTACCCCATGCCTAGCATTGATGATCTATTTGACTAGCTTCAAGGTGTTGTGGCATTTTCTAAGATTTGTTTTAGATCCGATTATCACCAGTTGAGGATTAGGGTAGCGAACTTCCCTAAGATCGCCTTTAGGACTCGTTACAGCCACTATGAACTCCTAGTGATGTCTTATGGGTTGACTAATTCCCCTGACGCATTTATGGACTTGATGACTCGGGTATTCAGGCCGTACTTGGAATCATTTATCATAGTCTTCATCGATAATATTTTGGTATACTCGCAGAGCTGGGATGAGCATGAGCAGTATTTGACAATAGTTCTCCATACTTTGAGAGATTGGCGACATTATGCCAAGTTCTCAAAATGCGAGTTTTGTCTTGAGTCCGTAGCATTCTTGGGGCACGTGGTATCCAAGAATGGCAATATGGTAGTTCCAATGAAGATTGAGGCTATTCATGATTGCACCTAGTCTCCCCTGTGACTAAGATTCGTAGCTTCATCAGATTAGTAGGGTACTACAGGCACTTTTTTGAGGGGTTCTCTACACCTCTGACTTGGTTGAATCGCTAGGCTATTCCATTTGTGTGGTTGGAGGAGTATCAAAGGATCTTTCTGAGGCTCAAGAATCTACTTACCACCTCTCCTATATTGACTCTTCCAGTTGAAGGCGAGGGATTTACCATTTATTGTGACGCATCCAGCATTGGTTTGCATTCTGTACTAATCTAGTATGGTTGGGTTATTACTTATGTGTCGATGTAGCTTATGATTTATGAGTGCAAATACCCCACTAATGAATTGGAGTTGGCATTGGAGTTTTTTCTCTTAAGATATGAAGGCACTACCTATATGGAGTTCGATGTGAGATTTACACTGATCGTAAGAGCCTTTAGTATATTATAAGCCAAATGGATCCTAATTTGAGGTAGCACCACTGTATTGAGCTCCTAAAGGACTACGACATCTTATTCTCTACCATCTGAGCAAGGAGAATGTAGTAGAAGATGCGTTGAGTCGGAATGCGGTAAGTATGGATAGTCTAGCCTTCCTTTTTACTAGAGAGACCATAAGCTTTGGACATCCAGTCATTAGATAATCGGCCGATTCAGCTTGACATCTCTGATTCTTGGTATGTTCTAGCTTATATGGGAGCTCAATCATCTCTATTGAATTATATTCACGGTCATCAGTTTGAGGATGAGGATTTATTTGCACTTCGAGATCAAGTTTTGGGATATGACTCCGGTGTAGCTACTTTGGATTCGGATGGGGTATTGAGGTTTGGTGGTCATCTCTATGATTTGAGAGTTTAGGGTTTGATTCATTTGATCCTTAGAGAGGACCATGACTCTAGATATTCTACCCATTCAGGCACCGTTAAGATGTATCGTAACTTAAGGTATCATTACTGTTAGAGAGGTATAAGGAGAGATATTGTAGATTATGTGTCACATTGTTTGAGTTGTCACCAGGTTAAGGCCGAACATTTGAGGCCTGGTGTTGAGCTTCAGAGATTACCTATTCTCAAGTGAAAGTGGGAGCAGATCACCATGGACTTTATGGTCACCATGGATTGATTGACCAAGTCAGCACACTTCCTCCCCTTTTACACTTCCTACAGTGCTGAGAGGTCTTATATCTATATTCGAGAGGTAGTCCATCTTCATGATATGCTTTTCTTTATCATCTTACACTGGGGCTCACAGTTTACATCTAGCTTTTGGAGGACTTTTCCAGAGGAGTTGGGTACCCGGGTCAACATTAGCACCGCTTTTCACCTAGAGACTAATGGTCAGTCAGAGTATACTATTCAGGTTCTTGAAGTTGTGGGCTTGTTTTATGGATTTTGGTGGTCAATGGGACTAGTTCTTTCCCTTGGAGGAATTTACATACAATTACCACTCCAGTATTCAAATTACCTCATTTAAAGCCTTAGATGGTAGGCATTATCGTTCTCTGGTTGGTTGGTTTGGGTATATGGAGCCCAAGCCGCACAGTACAGACTTGATGAGGTAGACCTTAGATCATGCGAGGGTGATTTAGGATAGCCTGAAGATAGCTCAAAGTAGACACCAGAGTTATATGGATCATAGGCGTTGATCGTTGAGATTTTTCATTAGTAATAGAGTATTCCTCTGTGTATCACCCATGAAGAGAGTGATGAGATTTAGGAGGAGGGGAAAGCTTATCCCCAGGTATATTGTCCCTTTTGAGATGCTGAGGACAGTTGGCGAGGTTGCATATAAGTTAGCTTTGCCTCCAGCCTTTTTAGCCATTCATCCAATCCTTCATGTTTTGATGTTGCATCGGTATATTCCAGATGAGTCTCATGTTCTTCAGTATGACATAATTAACTTGGATGATCATCTGGTCTATATTGAGGAGCCAATTGCTATCTTGTCCAGAGATGTCAAACAATTGCGATCTAGATCCATTCTTGTAGTTAAGTTCCACTGGATGCATCAACCAGTCAAGAAGGATACCTAGGAGACCAAGCAGGATATGCGATCACATTTTCTTAGCTTATTTGAGCCTTTAGGTACTTTTTAACTCTTATATTTGCGGATAAAAGTTCTTTTAGTAGTAGATGTTCTAATGACCCTTCAGGTTATTATAAAAGTAAAGCATTAATTTAATCATTTAGAGCATTCCTATAGAGACTCCAAGTCATTTATGACTTGTTGGATTTGACTGTTCAGTCTCTTGGTTGTTCATTTAGATTTTAGATCCGTTTCGCTGTTTTAGAGCTTTTATAACTAGAAAAATTGATTTCGGTCATAACTTCAAGAAAACGACCTTAGAATAAAATTCAAACAGTTCCATCAGCTTCAGAATAGCCAAATTAGGCTAGTGGCATGGTCTGTACAAGTATTGAGGCAATTGGTATGAGTTTGGGGTCATTTGACGCTTTTGCCTTTGAAATTTAGCCTATGGTTGACTTTGGTCAATATTCTTGGAAAACATACTTGGATGAAAATTCTGACAGTGTGGTTAGTTTCAAAATATTGAGTATAGTCTAGAACGACCCTTTGTTCGCTTCCTGAGGCTTTCGGTCTAATCTCAAGGTCCGTTGTGGAATTAGGCTCAAAATGGCACTTGGGTAACCCAATTTCAGTCGTAACGACCTCGTATGGAAAACTTAACTGTGTTATTGAGTCTAAAATATCAAATTTTGTTAGGTAGCATATCTCATTTCCAGGCGTGGGATTATGAATGAAATTCTAGCACCCATCGGAGTATTTGAACTTGGTGAAAAACAGCATTTCAGCTAATATCTGGTGCATGAGGAATTGCTTTCTTGATCACAGGCCCTTGGTTGTGTTTGCAGAGGCCTAGGATTTTACTCTCTACGTTCGTGAGGTGAGGTCCGCGTTCGTGGAGGTTTGTTTTTTTTGCCTTAATTATTCACAGACTTCTGTCCACATTCGCGAATATCAATCCTCCTGACCTCTGCGTTCGCGGGCCATAGAGGCCGCATTCGTAAAGGCCAATTATGGCATGTCACTTTGATTTAAAAGCCTCATGTTTTATCTTTGTATCTTATTTCAAAGGGTGATATATCTCTCATTCCTATGTCAAATTTGGCGATTTAAAGGTCTACTTAAAAAGAATTTTGAGGGGAATGCATTGGTGAGATCATGGAGTGCATTAGACAATTCATTCGAGGTAAATTTGATTTTTTAGCTGCTGTGTTTCTCCATTTTCATAGTGAATTTTGGGAGATTGGTTCTTGGCTAATTTTGGTCCATTTTCTGTGATTCAAGAGTCTATAATTTGAGGAGGAGCTTGTTGCTATCTTTGATAGACAAACTAGATAGCTAAGATCAAAGAATATTTCTTTAGTGAAAGTGCAATGGAGGCACTGGCCTGTCGAAGAGGCTACATGTGAGGTGGAGTCCGACATGCCTTGTAGATATCCTCAATATTTTGCCCCTATAGGTACCTTACTTTACTTTTCATTAGAGGACAAATGTGTATTTTAGTTGTGGATGATGTAATGTCCCAACTCTTCACAAATTACTTTTCTGTAAACATCCTGAACGAACTGCTTTCCTTAAGCTAGCGCACCGGCACTGCTCCGTGGGCTTGCCAGTATCCTCGGCGACGATATCGTCATCGGAGATGCGCGGGTGGCTGAGCGTTATCGCGAGCTAATTCCGCCACTGAATGTTCCATTTGACCATTTTGCCCTTTCACATAATATTTCACGCTTTATTTGTGATATGGGGATGGTTGGCATGGTTTTTGATGCGATTGGGTGAGATTTTGGTGATTTGAGGCCTTAAGTGGGAAGTTTCGTTGATAGGATTGACTTTGGTCAATATATTGCGATCTAAGCATCGAATGGGAATTTCATCAATTACGTTGCATACGGAACGTCGATTTTGGTCTAGATGACTATTGACTCAGAGACCCGGGACCTTAGTTTTTGTTTTGGAAAAATAGGCTAAAAGTTGAATTTTAAGCCAAAAGAGGATCTGAGAAGGTAATATCATCATAACAACCTTTTTTCAATAATTTGATAATTCTATTGAGTACGAAATATTGAATTCAGTATGGTAGCATATCCAATTTATTTTTCAGATCCCGAACGAATCTCAAGGGTCCAATCGAAGACTGAGTTTAAGAAATTTCTTGTTCTGGTAAAGGCATCCTAAACCTTCGCATTCACGGCCTTGGGTCCCGCATTCATGAAGCATTTTCCATGTGTTCTTCATGTTTGCGACCACTAGACCACGTTTGAAATGGTTCATTCACTTGATCTTCGCGATCGCGGAAGTGATGCCCGCGTTCATGAAGTGCAGACCCATAGTACTCCGCGATCGCGGAGGGTAATGGCCCACGATTGCAAGGTCATTTTTCCTTGAAAATAGTGTTTAGTCAGGAAATTGGCCCCTTTTTCATAGTCCAGCATTTTTGATCGGTTTGGAACTTAGAGAGCAGATTCTCTTAGAGATGTTTTGGAGGAAATAATTTGAGTGAGTTTATATATTCAATCTTTTTCGTTTTCCGTCAATTTTACCATATTTAATCATTCAAAAATCCAAATTTCAAATGGGTTCTTGGGGGTTTTTCTTCCCAATATCAAAATAAAAGATTTGATGATTTTTAACTTGATTCTTGATCAATTTTTATGGGTTTTTCAACCACAAACTTCCCTTGATGAGTATAACAAGTTTTTAAAATAAAATTCCAGATTTGCCCTTTTTGAATCTTAATCGATTTTTGGATGATTTTTCCCCCGATGTTAAAACCTAGCAATATGGGTGTCATTATACTCCTTTTGATGTAATCTTGTCATTCTTGATAATGGGTAATCATTTTGGAGTGGTTATTCGTGGGTTGAGATCCGGTTAGTTTCGACATTCGAGGTAGGTTTGGCTATCCTTCTTTGAGACTGAAATGGGGTAATTGTCATTCATAGGTTACATACTTTGAGATGGGTGTGTAGAGTGATTTGAGACTGTTAATTTCATTGAGAAGACCATGTGGGAGCTTACGTATTTTGTGATGCCCGTGTGGAGGCCTATCTCTGTTGTGTAGCGTGTGTTAAGACCTTATTTGTATATAATTCATCATTTTCTGGTGACAAGGGAGTGAGGAGACTATTTGACTTGTAATGCCCACCTGAGGGGTTGTGTTGGGAATTTCGAGCATACTTGAGCACTAAAATATGTTCAAAAAATGGTGAACACTTATTTCTATATATTCCCTTCACATTACTCTCTATTGAGGGTGAATATCATGTTTAGGTTGAGTTTTGAGCACTTTAAACCGTGTATTATATGTCGAGTTGAATATTGCCTACATTTCATATATGTTGTGATGCATTCATCCTTATTATTCATATTATTGATCTTGGAAAGTTGAGAACGATGGAATTCTTTTTAAAAATGAAAATGTGGCACCTTTTTATATCCTTGACCACGAGCTAGGTGGGAAGCTGATGATATATTGAGATTCTAATTTGGTATACGGACTATGAGTCCCTCATGGGTCCTTGTTTGGGAGCCTTAGCTCGACAGGTGTATATGACAGGTTGTGCGAAAGCATTGATTCTACCATTTTACCACATTATTGCATCATCATACTGCATTGCATTGAACTACTATATGTACTACTTAACTTATCTGATTAATTATAATAATGGACGGTCCTTATTTATTTACTTTAATCATGCCATTATATATAAATTGGTGGCACCAATGACGGGATGAGACTTTTCTGTATGCGGGTGGAAGCGTTCCTAAGTTTATTTCATAGGTTTGATTAATTCCTCATACTCAATCGACTAAACCTACTAAGTACATGTGGATTGTACTCACCCCTACTTTTATGTCCCTTTTTGATCTAGATCCTTGTCAAGGCGTTTAGCATGGTAGTTGATCTTCTAGCAGAATTCACAACTTCAGGTTAGTGGTAAGATCCCGAGATTCGAATCGCCACTAGTTCTATCTTATCTTTCTCACTCTTTAGTACTATTCAGATTCAAGCTTTATATTTGATGCTCTTTATACTTATGATATTAGATTTTGAGATAATTTCTTCATAATCTTTTTTTTTATTTAAATTGTGGCCTGATTAGTCTTTTGGGAGTCGCGTATCAGATTTACTTTTAGGCTTACACATCAGTTGGGTATTGGCATGTGTGCCATCATGACCTCGAATTTTGGGTGGTAAAAAATGGAGATTTTTATAATAACACAAGAATTTGATCTTAAGTTGTGAAGGGATGCGTTTAACGTCCCCCACCTTGATATCACAAATTTGAGGCATTATAAGATCTTGAATACTTGAGCATAAGGTGTGAAACGATGTGTTTAGCGTCCCCACCTTGATGTAACACCCCCTAAAAATGTTGTATATGGTATTCCAATTCTCGATGAAAATGATATTGCTTCTGTATTTTGGGCATAACTTTTCATAGAATGGTTTACATTAGATGATTCAAATTTTGAAATAACCCCAACATCATTTTCTACAACTTTTATGAATACCATATCTTCAGATTCGGAGGCTAAGTAGGTCCAATAAATTAATCTTTGCAAGATCTGGTGCTGTAATGAAATGGAATATATGTAGAAGAAAAATCATATCTCTCAATAGGATGCTCCAAATCAGTTCATTATTGAACTACATAAAAGAAGACTTCTAGATCTACAATTCATATAAAATCAAATCCTAATTAGAAAGTTATTTTATTCAAACATAGCTCTGAAGAAGGATATTCCGTAAAAAGAAGATTCATCTCACCGACCATAGAAGATCTAGATTCATTTGACATCACCTATGACATCAATAGTCCTCCATTTGACATCACCCATGATATCACAATCCTCTATTAAATTTTCAGATTTTTCTTTATAATTATTTTAATTATTGTTAAGTCCCTCATTCACACCTATAAATACCCACCTTATTTCATTATTTTTTCATCAAGCTTTCTCAAACAACTCTTCTCTCTATACACTTCTTTACTCATTCTCAAAATATAGTTTTAGTTCTTAATAGTATAGAAATACTATTCTGGTGATTTATATACTCTAGGTAGTACACAAAATGCTCCGGCGAGGAGAAAAGGCTAGGATTCAAGAATGTTCATTAAGTCCTTCGATTCTGAGTAAAGCTTCAGATTTCATATGTAAGGCTTCAATGAGAGTATTCCTTCCACTCTCATGCCTAAAGTATTTTGATTATATGATAAATTATGTTTATTTACCTGATTCTTTTCAAACTTTACTCTAAGGTATGTGGGTGTTTATCCATGGATTTCTTCCACCCATGTAGTCCAAAACTCTTTCAACTAAATCTCTTGATTTCAAGTAATATTTTCTTATGGGTAATTCTTATTTCTACTTAATAGCATGAATCATGGTTAAACTAACGATTATTGGTCTATTTTGATGCAAAATAATTTCATATGTATGAATTGATGGTTTGCAAGTAATTTCTCTATTTATCTCTTTAAAGGTTCTTGAAATTCATGGTGGGTTGTTTAAAGCATGAATTTTAATTAATGGATTTCAAAGTATTTATGCATAATTTCATTTACATACATGTTTGAAAGTTAAAGTGATTTAAACCCACCTAGTTTTACTATATTTTCAATGAAGTTTGACTTGAAAGCTTTGACTCCAAATACATATTTATGAAAGCAATGTCTATGATAAAAACGGAGTCTTATAAAATAAAAAAAATGATAAAATATTGTGAATGATGGATTCTTTATGCTATAAGGACAATTCTTGCATATTTGAATCACTAAAGATTTTAATGAGCTATTCCGCCGAATGTGATGTTTTAAATTCTCAAGCTATATGCTATGACTATTTTGAAGTATTAAACTATTATGTTTGACTTAGCACCGAATGTGGCATTGAGGTGGAATTCGGTAGGAGAATCCTAATAGCAACCCCTTATCTCATTAACTATATGCCAACATATGAGCCTTTATAGGCTTAGGCTAATGGATCCATGAAAGCCCTTAAAGTTAAAGTTAAAATGTAAAGTTGATAGAGTTCTACACTAGGCAAGTAGACTTCCTGGCCAACGTAGTGGGTTATGTTGGATTTCATGTAATAGCTCACATGGTCTTAATATCGGTTATAGTCAACTTTCCACAAATAAACATTTCAAATGCTATTTACATGATTACTCATGTATGTATATATCCACATATGTATGATTTAAATGATATATACTTGATTACTCATGCATGCACTCATTTATGTACTTTACCTTATAAATGTCCTAAATATTTTACAATGTATTGCATGCATACATACTTAGTACATTCAAAGTAATAACGCATACTCTTTTTCCTACATGATTTCACCATGTAGGGACTGGGGCTCCTCCTCGTTCTCCTCCACGTGGCTAGTTGAGATTTCATTTGAAGGCTACTTTTGGTGAGTTCCCATGTTTCGGGAATAATACTATGGAATTTCTTTTTATTATGATTGAGGGTGAGTTAGGGACTTGTCTTAGCCCAGTTAAATCTAAAAGTTAGAGGTATTGTTGGACATATGTAAGTTGAAGATTTACTATTATGATTTCCACTTGCTTATTTATTTTCATTACCTATGAAAGGCTATAAGAATGCTAAGAGGCTTGTTTGAGGTACTTTCGGGTTCCTTATTCTCTTTGTCACTTCTAGGCCCTTGGCTTGGGTCGTGACACTTGAGATAACAACTTTTTAGGCTTTATGAGATTGCAAATACTTGAGAATAAGGTGTGAAGGTATATGTTTAATATCCCCACCTTGAGATCACAAATTAGAGAATTTATGAGATACCAAATAGTTTAGCATAAGGTGTGAAGGGATGTGTTTGATGTCCCCACCTTGATATCAAAAATATGAGGCTTTATGAGATCCCAAATACTTGAGCACAAGGTGTGAAGGGATGTGTTTAACGTCCCTGCCTAGAGATCACAAATTTTGAGGCTTTATGATATCCCAAATATTTAAGCATAATGTGTAATATCATCCGAGCCAAAGAGTTTACATTGTCTAAGCCAAAGACTTTACATCATTAGAAAATATGAAAATTTGAAGATTGTTTTAAGGATAAATTCGTGAAAAGCCAACTTAAGGTGCAAAGGGACAAATTTTGTCCACCTTAAGGCATGGAAATTTAGAGATCCTTATAAGAATAAATCGGTGAAATGAATAGTTTAAGGTGCAAAGGGACAAATTTTGTCCATCTTAAGGCATGAAAATTTATAGATCATTGTAAGGATAAACCTGTGAAAAGTCCATCTTAAGGGGTAAAGGGACAAACTTTGTCCACCTTAAGGCATGAAAATTTAAAGATACTTTCAACGATAAATTTGTGAAAAGGCCAACTTAAGATGCAAAGGGACAAATTTTGTCCACCTTAAGGCATGGAAATTTAGAGGTTTTTTTAAGGATAAACCCGTGAAAAAACCATCTTAAGGTGCAAAGGGAGAATTTTTATCCACCTAAAGGCATGGAAATTTATAGGTATTCTTACGCGCAAAGGGATGGATACTCGTCCCTGCCCTAGGAAAGGTAACTTGAAGGTATTCTTATGACGCATATAGATAGATACTTATCTCCGGCCCAAGAAGGATAAATCTAAAGGTCAAGTCTTGAAGACTTCAACTTTCAGACTCAACGACTTTAAAGAATTAGACTTGCATACATGGTGGATCTAAAACTTCAACTTGCAGACTTGGAGGATTTGAAGACTTCAACTTGTAAACTTTGGAGGTTTTCTTAAAATTCACACACTTAATAGTTTTGAAGAATTCAATTGGCAGCCATGGTTGATTCAAAACTTCAACGTAAAGACTTGGAGGATTTGAATACTTTAACTTATGGACTTTGTCAACTTGAGACTTCTAACGAATTTGGTTTGCAGACATAGTGGATCCAAAACTTCAACTTGAAGACTTCAACTCGCAGATTTGGAGGATTTGAAGATTTTAACTTATGGATTTGGTCAATTTGAGACTTTAGACCGTCGACTTGAAGAATTTTGAAGAACTTGATCAATTTAAGGCCTCAAACTACAGACTTGGAGGATTTTGAAGACTTCAACTTGCACACTTGGTTGGTTTGAGACCCAACTTGCTAACTTTGAAGAATTGAAGAGTTCAGCTTGAAAATTTGGTTGATTTGAGACTCCATCTTGCAGACTTGAAAAATTTAAAGACTTCACTTTCTATTGGAGAAGTTCATATTTAATAGGGGTTTGCCCCCATCAAGTCACCATTGTTTGGTGAAAGTCTGAAGTTTGATGAAAGAATATGCATAGCCTTAACTTCCATGTGATAGATCAAGTGGGGACATGTGATTTTTTAACACTCATGCTACTAAACATAGAATATAACTCTAAACACCTATATACCTATCACGACCAAACCCCGTAGACCATGACGGATGCACGAACTGGATACTCGCGGGTACCTTTTCTAACTATAAGGAAACCTATCTCCAATTTGAGTCATAGCGTGCCAACAGGCAAGACAATATATATAAGCCGACGAGGCTATCATAACATAAAGGCACAACTGTCCACACATACATATACAACCCACATACATATCTACAGACCTCCAAGAGAAAAAAGGAACAGAAATATAAGGTGGGACAAAACCCCCGCCATACCCTTGAACACACAAATATATACATCAATGGTCGGTATCAAAAGCTGGGCTCCGACATGACGGAACTCTTCTTAAACCGCTGGGTGGAATCCTAAGCTGGTGGATCCTGAAGTCATGTGTTTGTACCTCCGGGCATAAAATACAGCCCCCCGAAGAGAGGGGGGTCAGTACGAAATATGTACTGAGTATGTAAGCATAAAACATCATAACGATATTATAGTTGGAACAGGGATGTAGGGGACAAGTATAACAATTAACCCATTACCGTGCCTACATCTAATGCAGTAAAATCATTTTCATCATAATATTATATCATCATCTCTTTTCATCATAATATTATATCATCATCTCTTTTCATCATATATATCACTTCATCATGTCATCGTATATGGCATCATACCATCGTACATGGCATAACCTCATCCTATATATATATCATAACATGTACGGCCCATTATGGGGTTCAGTGTCACAAATGTATCACTATATTTGAACATGCATGCCTACCTACGGTATCCAGCCCTTTAGTGAGGGACTCAGTGAAGAGAGTAGGGTACATATATAGTGTACCAGCATCATATATATACATACCATACCTGGCCCTCTAGTGACAGACTCGGTGTTCCTTCCTTATATCATTATATACTGTATCCGGCCCATTATGGGACTCTGTGTCATAATCATAATATTTTATCTAGCCCAGGATGTGGTGAATACTCATATTATTGTTGCATCATTATATCATCACATCATCATATCATTATATATAGCATCCCTACCTCGTATGTGGTATCACCCATCACATCACGGTATCATATCACATCCGGCCTGATACTCGGTGAAAGAAGTAGTAAAGCTACACACGATATTTGGCCCGGCCCCATATAGGACTCGGTGAAAGAAGGGTTATCGTATGCACGATTAGAGTAGTGAGAAACCATATGCAAATAAATTATCTCTTGAGAATCAATGAAATAGTCAAGTGAACCATCACTTGAAGAACAGGAAAGTAATTCTATGATGTACCCTTTAGATGTTATTAGGGATTTCATCAATTAAGGCCTCAGGAACCACATGCATGTACCAAGATAATGCCACACAGTTTATGCAATCAAAGATACAATTTATGCAATCAGACACATAGCTTATGCAATCAGAGAAACAACTTATGCAATCAGAGATATTTATCCTCTCAGAGCCTTTCAGAATAGGATCTTATATTTCCACTTACTATTCAACATATAGGTGGCTCGAGAGTAGTAATTTAACTACTTTAGGACCCTTAATATTCAGAAGTGACTACGAGTCACGAATTATATCCGGAACCTATAAATGGAATTACCTCTAAACTCATATCAGACATCATTTCACTTACCCTAAGCGATTTGAATGAAATAAGGAGATAGGCCTTATATGTACTACTCTTCATCCTACAGAAGACTTGAAAGGCGATGAGTCCACTTAGTGCACGAGTTCTAACATCCATAATTGAACAGGGTTCTTGTCTTATACTCAGACCTTTATGAATGGAATGACTCTCAAGTTTCTTATATATATAACTTAAGTCTAAGACATGCCAAAAAAAAGAAAGGGTAAGCTTCACATACCTTTTGTGGATTAACTGTAACCCAGCTCGCCTCGTTATCTCCTTGACTTATTAAAATGAGAGTAATACTAAGGTTAATAACCTTTTACTTTCCAATTTCCAACTCTACACCCAAGTATTCACAGGAATCATTCCCTTATTCCTTTCCCTCGACTAGTTTATTACTAGTTCCAAAGTTACCAAAAATCGGGCAGCATCTCCCCTATAAATTGTCCTATCCAACTGCTAATCTTATCAGCCATATTAACAACAACAACCATCAGCTATGTATATAATCAAATCACCTCAACATTATTCAATACAACTCCAAGCAACTAGCTCAAAACTACGATACCAAAATAGAGTTTTTAAACTTTATTTCATAAAACCCTTAACCATACGAAACAGATGGTCATTTGGATTCAACCAGAAGCACCCACACCCTTATTATAACACTTTCCATCCCTGTAACATGCAATCAAACCAGCTGCAACCTCAGCACCATAATCACAACACATTACTCGACTTCAATTTAACTCTAACGACTTCAATTTAGTTTGTTTCTAACGTCAAGCATCTTTATGAAATTTTTCCACTTACAACCTTATTTAAGACATGTAATATACATCATAACATCATCATAAACTCCAATTTTAAATGTAAAACCTTGCCTTTTCCGAAACTCGCCAAACTCCCCAAAACTCACCTTGGAAGCTCTTCTAGCACGGCTGAAACTTCGTGGCTGTTTGCTATCCTTTTGGGGATGCTTGAAACCATAAATTTACATTAATAAAACCTTAATAACCTCATGTTATACCCTATATAATTAATTTACGGAACAAAATCAGAGAACTTACCTTTTTCTCTTCCCAAAACGGTGGCTCTCTTCCTCTCTAGCTAGAGTTTCTCTTCTCCTTCTTTCCTTGAATTTTTGGATGAAGATGTAACTTATGGGATAAAGATGAGTTGAAAATTCATAAAATATATATATATATATATATATATATATATATATATTCCACTTTAGGGGGGTGAAATATGTCATCCCCTAAGACGTGTCAAGCCCTTAGTGGGCCAACGCATCACCTCATCTACTTAAGGGATGCCACGTGGCATGTGGGGGCCCACTCCCTTGCTTCATCTGCTGCCACATTGCACTTCCATCTGCTTCCATATGGCACTCCCTCTTTCTGCCATGTGTCACCTTCTTTTCCTCCTCTTGGGTTCGTAATCTCGTCTTTCTTTATGAACTTATATAATCCTTGCTACGTAAGTTTGGTATGAATTCAAGTAGATTAAGAATGTAAGATTTTCAAGTTGGTAGCTTACGTACATAAGTCGAGTCCTACGACTCATTACTTGGCCTACAACTTCTTTTGGATTCTTATAACCATATTTCCAATCTTCCCTACTATGGGGTGTCATATTCTCCCTTCCTTAGAGTTGTTTCGTAGTGTTATAGATTATCCGGCACACATGGTGACTTATAAGAAGCTTAAGAACTTTTCAAGGTACAAAAGTATGAGGTATAACATTCTTCCCCACTTTAGAACATTCATCCTCGAATGTTAACTCATCTTATAAGGTTTTATGAGGATTTTGGGAGTTTTCTATAACCGTTGTCTTTCAATCCTTTTAGGATTTTAGACTACCTTTGGATATAGGGAACAAGTACGGATATATCTTCTCTATCTCTCTGTAAAGTATCCAAAATATTATAACTATATTATCCTTATTGAACCCTTATTCCTTTTACCACATACTTACTCACTTTGCCCTATACGTAACACATACATATTCATAGGTTTCATAACCCTGCCGGTACAACTTGTATGAGGTAGACGTATTTTTTTCATCTCCAGGTTCATTCTACATCACCTATCTCATTCACATTGAAACTCGTTTGTCCCATCTTATCATCTTCTTTATTTTTTTTTATTCACTCCTTGCTCTTCTCACTTCCAATCATAGGAGGCTTGCTGTCCCTTTTCCTTGGTTATTTATCTATCGCAGCATCATTTGCGACCAACTCTATAGCCAACATCTTAGCTTTTGACCCCACATGGTATCGTTATCCTTCACATGATCTCTTGAGTTATTCGATACCCTTCCCTGGTCGTACCCTTTCTTTTTTTTATACACACCCATCTTCTAACATTATGTCGTGTAGGGTTTTGCCAAAAACTTCTTGACACCTTCTTAAATACCATTCTGACTTCTATCCCATTATTGTTGGCTTTCATCCCTTTTAACTTGCTTTAGCATGGGATCTTCTTGAAGTTTAAACATCTATGTCCACTCTATTGTAGTATCCATTGTTTCTATCTTTCCCTTGCATTCTTCTCACCCGCTTCCCCCTTAAGGGGGGGGGGTACTTATACCTTTGTCCAATCTCAAAACTCATCCAATCTCTTTTCCCAATCCTCTTGGTACCGTATCATGTCCATCTCTTTCTTCATCTTTTCTAACTTGATTCTGTATGTACGAAACCTTGACTAAGTCACGAAGTGACGAGAACTTTTCCATGCCTAGTGCGACATCTCATCTATTAATCTGTACTTATGTAATGTGACCCATGGAATAACTCATCCAAGGCCACACTCTACTTATCTTTATCAAAAGTTAATTAGCACTTTTAGTCGTTCTAATTTTAATTAGGCAATACTTGTATTCCGACGATAATTATCCAAATTTCTCTTACAGGAGTAGATTTATCCCAACCTATATCCTTTTTTTCTTGGGATGAATGTATATTGCACCATTTATTCCTTAAGTTTACCGCTTTGTCTCTTAAGGATTCCACTATTTTCGGGGCGATGTAATGTGCACGCACCACCCCTTTATACCTTATACCCCTTGCCCTTACTGTGTACCCAACACCGACTTTTAATTTTCTCAACAACTTACCAAGTTCGCCTCAATCAGGGTCTTACCTTATAACCATGTAGTCATATTGCACTTTTAAGTTCATATTGTACGTTCTCCTTTCATTCCGTATCTGCATTCATTTAATCATATCTATCTTGGTTGCTTCCGTAGATTTCTCTTATCATTTATCCCATCTATGTCTATCTTTTATTCCACACAAGATGGATCTTATACTATCTCTGTATTATTCAGAACGCATTACTTCCACATAATCCTTTTTCTCATTTCCAAAACGTATTCTGTCCATCCATCTTTATTCATATCATACCAATCATTCCCTAACACCCATTCTATCTCGTTTCTCATCCTTCTACAGCTTGGTCTTTCGCAGTTCCTTTACTTTTAGCATTCATATCTTCGGTTACACATGTCATGACCTATTGTTACACTGTCATCTCGCTTTCTTCTTGCTTACTCCTTTTAGTTACTCTTTCTTTCCTTGTGCTCGCTATCATTTCTGTTATCGCATAATGTTTATTCACAAATTTCCCTATGGAACTTGATAAGTCATTCTTATTTGTTCCCTAACCAGCTTTTCCGTTTTACACTTACCTTTATATTCTTATTACACAGACCACGTCCTATTACTAGCCACTTTCTCACTAGGCTTTACTTATTTTTATAACGATCCTCGTTATATTCACATCATATCCTATTCATATTCCACCCTATAGTATAACACTTCTTAACCTTTTTCACGATTCTTACTATGGGTTACTTACCTTTCTTAGTTAGTCTTATCCCTAATATCTCCTAAGCTTTCCTATTAATACTTTATATCTATCACAATTTTGTTTCCCTTGCACTCTTGTCTTAATCATACTGTTACTCTTTTTAATTATAGTTCGTCACAGTTTATCCCTGTGTATCAATTTCGTCGGTGCCTTAATATATCATTCTATCCAGAACTACCAGTCTTCTCTAAATTATCTCCTTAGGGTCACGAGTCTTTTCCAACTTCGGTTTACTATATCAATATCAACCTTCTAGTTTCTATTCCCATCAATTCAGCAATTAACTTATTTCTCGAGGTCATCCATACTCGTGGTTTATCCAAATCTCATCATTATTGTAGGCACGACCCTTCAAGACATATTACATCCCTGTATCTCATTCTCGTTTTATTTCTAGGAAAATTTGGGTAGAGTTTCCTCTATATTTTTTACTATCTCAAACCTGCACGCAGAAAATACCAATAGTGTCTCACAGGGCCAACATGTATAAAGTTACATATATATGTATCATATCACATCATATCGCATCCAGACAGGGCGCCCACAATCAACAGTATAAAAATGGACTTACCTCGTACATCCAATGGAACTTCCCATGATACACTTTCCTGTCTACTCTTCCTTTCAATTTACAACTTTACATTTCAGTTCTACTTTAATACCTTACCCAACAGATATCTTTTGTGCCTTTGCTTACCTACGTGCCTTGTGACTTCTAATATCGTCAGTCACTTCCTTCCATTATTGTCATCCTTCTGTTAACATCCAAGGTTAATATAAGGAGTTTTCCTATGACTCGGATCTATCGGACGATCTTAGATATGAAAGAAAGGTAATATCTTAAATGTCTTGTAGCCTCCTATTTATAGATGTAGCACATAATACATCGATAAACAAGACTCTACTAGACACGGTTTGTAGACACTCCAAGGAAGGACCGCTCTGATACCACTTTTATCACGACCCAACCCCATAGACCGTGATGGGTGCCCGAACTAGACACTGGCGTGTACCCTTGCTAACTATAAGGAAACCTATCTCCTATTTGAGTCATAGCGTTCTAACAAGCAAGAAAATATATATAAGATGACGAGGCTATTGTAATATAAAGGCACAACTGTTCACACATACATATACAACCTACATACATGTCTATAGACCTCTAAGGGTAAAAAGAAATAGAAACTTAAGGAGGGATAGGGCCCTCGCCATACTCTTGAATACACAAATATATACATCAATGATCAGTACCAAAAGCTGGGCTCCGACATGATGAAGCTCTTTTTAAACCCGTTGGGTGGAATCCTAAGCTGGTGGATCTTCAAGTCGCGTGTCTATACCTGCGGGTATAAAATGCAGCCTCTTGAAGAGAGGGGGGTCAGTACGAAATATGTACTGAGTATGTAAGCATAAAACATCATAATGATATTACAGTTGGAACAGGGATGTAGGAGACAAGTATAACAATTAACACATTACCGTGCCTGCATCTTATGCAATAAAATCATTTTCATCATAATATCATACCATCATCTCTTTTCCTCATATATATCACTTCATCGTGTCATCGTATACGGCATCATACCATCGTACATGGCATAACCTTATCGTATATATATATATATATATATATATATCATAATATGTTCGGCCCATTATGGGGTTCGGTGTCATAAATGTATCACTATATTTGCACATGCATGCCTACCTACGGTATCCGGTCCTTTAGTGAGGGACTTGATGAAGAGAGTAGGGTACATATATAGCGTACCAGCGTCGTATATATACATACCGTACCCGTCCCTCTAGTGAGGGACTTGGTGTTCCTTCCTTAAATCACCATATACCATACCCGACCCATTATGGGACTCGGTGTCATAATCATTATATTTTATTTGGCCTGGGATGCGGTGAATACTTGTATCATTGTCGCATCATTATATAATCATATAATCATATCATCATATATAGCATCCCCTCCTCGTATATGGCATCACCCATCACATCACGGTATCATATCGCATCCAGCCCGAGACTCGGTGAAAGAAGTAGTAAAGCTGCATATGATATTTAGCTTGGCCCCGTGTGGGACTCGGTAAAAGAAAGGTTACCGTATGCACGAGTAGACTAGTGAGAAACCATATGCAACTAAATCATCTCCTGAGACTCAATGAAATAGTCAAGTGAACCGTCACTTGAAGACCAGGAAAGTAATTCTATGAGGTACCCTTTATATGTTATTAGGGATTTTATCAATTAGAGCCTCAGGAACCACAAACGTGTACCAAGATAATGCCACACAGTTTATGCAATCAAAGACACAATTTATGCAATCAGACATATAGCTTATGCAATCAGAGATACAGCTTATGCAATCAAAGATATTTATCCTCTCACAGCCTTTCAAAATAGGATCTTATATTTCCACTTAGTATTCAACATATAGGTAGCTCGAGAGTAGTAATTTAACTACTTTAGGACCCTTAGTATTCAGAAGTGACTACGAGTCACGAATTATATCCGGAACCTATAAATGGAATTACCTCTAAACTCATATCATACATCATTTCACTTACCCTAAGCGATTTCAACAAAAGAAGGAGATAGGTCTTATATGTACTACTCTTCATCCTACAGAAGACTTGAAAGGCGATGAGTCCACCTAGTGCAGGAGTTCTAACATACAGAAGTGAACAAGGGTCTTGTCTTATACTCAGAGCTTTATGAATGGAATGACTCTCAAGTTTCGTATATATATAACTTAAGGATAAGACATGCCAAAAGAAAGAAAGGGTAAGCTTCACATACCTTTTGTGGATTAACTGTAACCCAGCTCACCTCGTTATATCCTTGACCTATTAACATGAGAGTAATACTAAGGTTAATAACCTTTTACTTTCTAATTTCCAACTCTACACCCAAGTATTCACAGAAATCATTCCCTTATCCCTTTCCCTCGACTAGTTTATTACTAGTTTCAAAGTTACCAAAAATTGGGCAGCATCTCCCCTATAACTTGCCCTATCCAAATGCTAATATTATCAGCCATATTACCAATAACAACCAGAATCTATGTATACAATCAAATCACCTCAACATTACTCAATAACACTCTAAGCAACTAGCTCAAAACTACGATACCAAAATAGAGTTTTTAACCTTTATTTTGTAAAACCCTTAACCATATGAAATGGAGGGTCGTGTGGCTGCAACCAGAAGAAACCTCACCCTTATTAGAAGTGTTTCTAGCACTGCAACATGCAATCAAACCAGCTGCAACCGCAGCACCACAATCACAACACACTCCTCGACTGCGATTTAACTCTAACGACTTCAATTTAGTTCGTTTCTAACATCAAGCATCCTTATGCAATTTTTCCACTTCAAACCTTATTTAAGATATTTAATATACCTCATAAAATCATTATAAACTCCAATTTGAAAGGGAAAACCTTACCTTTCCCAAAACTCGACAAATTTGCCAAAATTTGCCTCGAAAGCTCTTCTAGCGCGGTTGAAACTTCGTGGCTGTTTGCTATCCTTTTGGGGATACTTGAAACCATAAATTTGGATTAATAACACATTCATACCCTCTTGGTATACCCTATATAATTAATTCATGGAACGAAATTGGAGAACTTACCTTTTTCTCCTCCCAAAATAGTCGCTCTCTCCCTCTCTAGCTAGAGTTTCTCTTCTCTTTCTTTCCTTGAATTTTTGGATGAAGATGTAACTTATGGGATAAGTATGAGTTGAAAAGTCATAAAACATATATATATATATATGCCACCTTAGGGGGTTACACATGTCATCCCCTAAGTGGTATGTGTGAACCACCCCCTTTCTTCAGCTGATGCCGCATGGCACTTCCAACTTCTTCCATGTGGCACTCCCTATTGCTTCTACGTGTCACCTTCTTTTCCTCCTTATGGGTTCATAATTTCATCTTACTTTACGAAATTATGTAATCCTTGCTACGTAAGCTTGGTATGAACTCAAGTATCTTAAGAATGTAAGATTTTCAATTTGGTAGCTTACGTACGTAAGTCGAGTCCTACGACTCATTACTTGGCCTAACTTCTTCTGGATTCTTATAACTATATTTCCAATCTTCCCTACTATAGGGTGTCACATTATCCCTTCCTTAGAGTTGTTTGGTAGCGTTATAGATTATTCGGCACACATGGTGACTTCTAAGAAACTTAAGAACCTTTCAAGGAACAAAAGTACGTTGTATAACAATACCTTGGTGAAGAGGATCAACTTACAATGTAGTTCTAGATGAGTGATTTTTTTGGTGTCCTAACTTTTTTCTAGGCCGTTTTATCGAGATTTTCAACCTAGTGGACATTATTTTAAGGGTGTCGTATAGAGTTTATATTCTTGAAGGCCATGAGTAACATGTGGTTTATGCTCATACCTTAAGGAGCGTCATCTTTATTCAAGACCTCTTCAAGAATTTTACATTAATAGGACTGATCTTCGTTCCATATGCATCGACAAGCTTGTAAGCACCATTTGAATACACTTATTGTACTGGTCCATTCCACTTCAAGGTGAATTTACCCTCAGACTTATGTGAAGTGATAATGGGCCTTCTTACTACAAGGAATTTATCTCCAACTTAGAAACACCTCAAGCGAACCTTCTTATTAAAAGAACAAGACAAAAGGGCTTGATAACATTCAAGATTTTGTTGAGCTTCCAACCTCTTTTAATCAAGTGCTTCTAACTCGACAAGACGTAGTCGAGCATTTTCTTCTTCAGTGAGCCCTTCAAAGCTAATAAGTCTTAAAGAAGGTATTTGATGCTCAAGTGGTAGGACTGCTTCAACTATAATAGAAACTGAATATGGGGTTGCTTGAGTTGGTGTGTTGTATGTCATCCTATATGCCCACTGTCACAACCTAACCCCGTAAGCCGCGACTGGGGTCCGACCTGGACCCCCATACACATAACTATCAGATATAAGAATTATAGATATGAACCCTAGTGGGTGATAAAATTTTCATACACGTGTAGCCTCTTTTATTTGCATCATCATGAAAGGGCAAGCAAGCCAACAAGGCTGCCATAGCATAATAACGTTTACAACTCATCGTACAACCATAATTGAACAAAACTCACACATAACCTACAAACATATGTCTACAAAACTCTAAGAATAGTAATAGCAACATGTGGTAGGACAGAACCCCCGTCGTACTCCTGAACAAACAAATATATACATAGGAGGACCAGTACCCAAAAAAGTTAGGCTCTGGAAAAGTGGAGCACTTCCGACATAGTTGAGCGGAAATCCTAAGTGGGTGGATCTCTGAAATGAACATCTGTACCTGCGGGCATGAAATACAGCCTTTCGAAAAAAGAAGGTCAGTACGATACATGTACTGAGTATATAAAGCATAAAATATCATAATTGAGACAACAACTGAAATAGAGATGCAGGAGACAAGTATGACAGTTAATAAACCACAGTACCTACATCTCATAAATTAAAATCATGTATACCATTATCACATACCATCTCCGACCCGCTTAGGAGATCAGTGTTACAGATACATCATTTTATCATCATAGGCATATGCATACTATTAGCGTTGTGGGACATACAGCCCAATCCATATAGATATGATAGGTTAGTATCGAGGATCGTTCGGCCTGATCCATATCTACTATAGTGATGTCAAGAAACGTACGTCCCAATCCATATATAATATAATGATACCGAGGAATGTACATCCCGATCCATATATCGTAAAATACATTGAGGAACGTTCGGCCTGATCCTTATATAATAACATATGCCGAGGAACGTTCGGCCCGATCCTTATATCATAAAATATGCTGAGGAATATTTAGCCCAATCCATATATATTATAATGTATATATGTGTACGTAAAACTTGGTAACATATCAAACATCCCTCAACACATTATCATAAAGTATGTCCAAGAGCCTCTAGGTCTAGGAGCTTATACATCCAATCATTATTCAGTACGTAGAAGGCTCGAGGGTCGTAGTTAAACTACTTTAAGGCCCTTATCATTCAAAAGTAAGTAGAAGTCATGAGTTACATCCAAAATCTATAAATGGAACTATCTCTAACTCATATCACATATTGTTTCACTTACATTAAGCCATTTCAAGAGAAGGGAGGGATAGGCTTCACGTGTAACACTTTTCTTCATGTAGAAGACTTACAAGACCATAACTCAACTATTGCAGGAGTTCTAACATCGAGAAGTGAATAAGATTTACGAACCATACTCGGGGTTCTATGAATAGAATTATCCCCACATTACATATATCATCCACTTATGGCTAAGACATGCCAAGAGAAGAGAAGATTAAGCCTTACATACCCTCTACTTTTCATCATCTAGGAGATAGTGAGAGACACTAACTCAATTAGCATAGGAGCTCTCACTTCAAGAAGTAGGTAGGAGTCGTGAATCATATTCGGAGCTTCATGAGTAGAATTTTTCCCACATTTCATATACATATCATACTTACATCAGAGATATGCTAAGAGAAAGGTGGATAGCCTCACATACTTACTACTTTCCCTAATATAGAAGGCTTGAGGGCCCTAGTTCAATTACTATAAGAGTGCTTTTATCAAGGAGTAAATAAGAACTATGAATTAGGCTTGGAATTTTATGAGTAGATTTACCCTCAAACTCATATCATTCATTACTTAACTTGAAGTCATGCCAAAAGAAAAGAAGAGACAAGCTTTACATACCTCTTATCGATTACTTTTAACCCGGCTTGTCTCATTGTCCTGCGAACCTATTTAACACAAAGGTAACACTAATATTAATAACCTTTAACTTTCCAGCTTCTAAATCTACAACCAAGCACCCATAGGAATTAATTCATTATTCATCTTTCTTGACTAGTCTCGACTAGTCTACTAGTTAGTTAAAAAGTTAACGGAATTCGGGCAGCATCTCCTCTATAACTCGCCCTATCCAAACTTTCAATTAACCTCCAAAAATTAGAAGACATATTAATCACAACAACCAGCATACAATACACACTTACACCACTTCAACATTACACAAAATAAGTCCCAAACAGCCCGCTCAAACTATGACTTCAAAATACTGTTTTCAATCTTTATTTCATAAAATCTTAACCATATGAAATGGGACGTGATGTGGATGAAACCAGAAGTAATTATACCTATATTTAGACATGTTTCCATCCCTTCAAAACTAAAAAACAATTCCCAATACAATCCCACAATAACAACAACACTAGTTAAACTTTAAGTCAATTAGAATATGCCAAAATAGTCCCTACACGACCTGCCACCTTCTTCAGCAGTAACGTGCATATTTTTATGTTTATTACTCACATTTATACATGCATAAAATGTCCAAACCCTTACCAAAATGTGGAAGAAGAGAACCAAGCCATACCTTGCTAAAAATCAACTTCGAAAGCTCCTTAAAATACTGAAAGTTAGCGGACTATTTGTGGCGCTACTCCGCTGCCTCAAATAGTTAATTTAAGCTATTAAACACCGTTATATCACCATAGGATACCTTAAATAATTAATTTATGGAGCAAAAGTTAGAGGCTTACCTCAATTGGAGCCAACCCGTGGCTGCCTCTTTCTAGCTCTCACGTTTTTTTCTCTCCATTTTTGGCTAAGTTCATTGCTGAAAATGACTCCTTAGTCATCAATTATGTATATATATACTTCATTGGAAAGTGAAACGTGGAAGCCTCTAGGGGTGACACGTAGCAGCCCCCTAGGACGCCACCTTACCCATGCGGCCACTCATATACTGCCACATGGCAGTGTGGGGCCCACCCCAAGAAGGTGAGTCACCTACTTACTTCAAGTAGGTGCATCATCTCCTTATTTTTCTTCCATGGGTTCGTAATCTCACCTCACTTTAAGAGCCTATGTATTCCTTACTACTTAAGCTCGACGTGTACTCAAGTAGTTTAGTTATGTAAGACGTCCAAGTCGGTGGCTTACGCGAGTAAGTCGAGTCCTACGACCCATTACTTGGCCTCCAACTCCTTTCGGATTCTCATAACTCTATTTCCAACCTTCACTATTATTGGGCATCACATCCTCCCTTCTTTAGAGTTATTTGGTAACGTTATAGATTATATGGATCACATGATAGCTTTAGAGAAGCTAAATAGGTGTTCCCATGTACCAAAAGTGCGGGGCATAACACCCAAAAAGTTTCTTCCCTTCTCTCATGTCAGTCTCATTTGGAATTGGAGACGATATTTTGCATTGAGTCTCATTAAATGCTTGAGCTAGACCATTTGTCGTAGTATGATATATAGAATATTTATGTTGCTTGAAACAAAGAGATCACAAATTTTGTTCATCAACTTGTTATCAAATGGTTTTCCATTATCTGTTATTATGTATCGAAGAATGCCAAATCAGTAGATGATATTCACTCGAATGAAGTTTGTAACATTTTCTCCTTTTTCACTTTTTAAGAGAGACAACTTAGGCTCATTTTGAGAAGTAATTTATTGCTGCCAAGATATATAAGTGCCCATGAGAAGGTTTTTTTAGTGGTCCAACAACATCAAATCCCCAAGCATCGAATGGCCAAGATGCGACAGTTGGATGTAATACTTCGGGCGGTTGATGTATGAAATTTGTATGAAATTGGCAAGCCTTTCACCTTGAAGCATAGTCTAAGAAATATTTTACCATTGTTGGCTAATAATACCCCATTCTTTTTATTCGAAAGTGGAGCTTCGATCCAGATTGATTCGATCCACATACTCCCGAATATGCTTCTTATAGAGCTTTTATTGCTTCTTCCTATCCTAAACATCGCAAGACCACTCCCTAAAATAACCTTTTATATAATGTGTCCTTGTATTAAATGAAGTGAGTCCACAAAGATGAATGTAAGTCCTTCTCCTTAGATCTTCTGGAAGTATCCCATAATACTAATAATCAATAATAGGTTGTCATCAATCTTCTTTATGGGCCTTAGAAGCAGTGACAAGATTCTCAAGCTCATTTTCTATCTATTCATCCTTATTTGGCGGTGGTACTACCTATTTTTGGTAGATAGTAACTTGTGTCTAATCATAGAGAGTTAGAATTGAAGCTAGAGCAGCCAAGGCATCGGCTCTCTCATTTATCTTCCTCGATAGGTGTGGGAGGGTTACGTCTTTAAGACATCCTATCAACATTTCAGCATAACCATGATAAGAAAGTCGTTCAGGCTTCTTGACCTCATAGCTTCCCAAGATTTGATTGATCACCAACTAAGAGTCACCAAAGACTTGTAATTGTAATTATTTCATGTCAAAAGCCATTTCGAGTCCAAGTATTAAAGCTTCGTATTCAGCTACATTGTTGGAGCAACATTGTTTCAAAGTAAAGAAGAATGGTAGAATGTCTCCTTGTGAACTAAAAAACACCATACCAGCACCATCTCCACCATAATGTGCATCTCTATCAAAGAACATCTTCTAAGGAGGTTGAATTTCAATAACCATCGCATCTTTATCAGGAAGCTCATCAATTATTTCCCATTCATCTAGTATCAGGTTGTCTACCAAGAAGTCTGCTAATGTTTTCCACTTCATAGCTTTTTGAGGGATGTACACAATCACAGTTTGTTGAAACTGAAGGTACTACCTTGCTAGTAGTTCACTAAGGACTGGTTTTGACATAACAAACATGATGCAATTTTCTCTAGATAAAATGAGAATAATATGAGCTTGAAAATAATGCTTCATCGTTTGTATTGAGAAGACTAGAGCCAAACACAACTTTTCAATTGACGAATATTTTAGCTCATTTGGTGTCATCATTCTACTCGGGTAATAAAGAGATTTTTCTTTGTCTTAACTATTCTCTTGAGCTAATAGGGCTCCTATGGGGCTTTCTTGTGCCTTAATGTAAAGCATCAATGGCTTTCCAGGTATAGGGGCTGCTAGAACTAGAGACTTCACTAGATACGTTTTGATACTTTCAAAGGAATTGCTACCCATTTGGTCCCACTTGAAAGGATCAACCTTCTTCATGAGATGGCTGAATGGCTGGCATCTTCTAGATAGATTCGAGATGAACCTCCTCAAGTAGGCTAGCTTTCCTCGGAGACTTTTTAACTCATTGAATGTTTCGAGGCTCGGGCATACTTTAGCTTGATCAATCTCAATTCCTTTATGTCGCACAAGAAAGCCAAGAAAATTTCCAGAAGTAACTCCAAACACACATTTTAATGTATTCATCCTCAATTGATATCTTCAGAGTAACTCACACACCATTCTTTAAGTCTTTCAAATAGTTTCTCCTCTTTCTCGAGTTCACCATCAAGTCATCAACATAGCATTCAATATTTTTATGGAGTAAGTCATCAAATATATTTTGCATAGACTTTTAATATATGGAACCAACATTCTTTAAACCAAAAGGCATTACCTTGTAGCAATAAATATCTTCATGTGGATTTGATTATAGATGGAAGAATCATCCATGAATGACATTTTCTCATAACCAGTGGTAGAATCAATCATCAACTCTGGAAAGGGAAGTGGAAACTCATCTTTAGAGATGCATTACTGATATCTCTAAAGTCAACACAAACTCGAATTTGGCCATTCTTCTTCCTCACAGAAAGAAATTGAAATCCATGTATGGTATTTGACTTCACGAATAAAGTTTGCTTCAATGAGTTTGTTAACTTCATTCTCGATCAATGGAAAAAAGTCTTGCCTAAACCATCTTTAGGCCTACTTAATAGGACGAGCACCACTCTTGACTACCAACTGATGGACTGCTACTTTAGAATTCAAGCAAGGCATTTCTTTATAACTCCAAGTGAAGAAATCCCTATATTCTTTGAGTATATTTATATAAGCAATTTCTTCATCAGTTTCTAAAAAGGCACTCAGGTAAGTTGGCTTTGGGTCTTAATCAGTGCCAAGGTTAACTTCCTTTAAGGGATCTATTGTGGTCTTCACTCCTTTTTCAAGTTCCTGTGTAGCATCTCCAGCAACTTCCTCTTTTGAGGATCATTGTCATTGATAGATATATGATAACACCAAATGATATCTCCCAACTCTTCATTAATCTTTGTTTGAGATAAGGCATCATGCTCACTCTGGATCATAACATGATATGAGGAGCCTACACTTTCTTCATCTTTCTTACGCTCCTTAATGTGAACCACAGGGTGAGTCTTAGCCTTTAACATCTTTTTACAAGAAACCATAAGTTCCACTCGTCTCCTCATTCTAAAAGGAATCAAACTTTTGAAATCTTTTTGTAACATAGGTGAATCCTGCGTTGTCACTCTTAAGTAACTTCTCCGATGTTTCTTATTATTCTTCATTAATGGACCCAACCTCTCAAACACATAAGTTCTTATACTCCATTTTCCAATTCGATCAAATACGGAAGGTCTTTTGTTGGAAGAAGTAGACTCATCTTTTAGAGTGATATAGTTATTGCTTTTCCTTCTTATGGAGATGCGAACTGGAGATGGTTGGCTATAGCCTAAGCCTTTGATGGATCATTAGGGTTGTATCAAGACTTCACAAATAACTTGTAAGAAATTGGTTCAAAGGCTTCCCTTGTGCGTCACGTAGTAAGTGCCACGTTTCGTAGTGGACTTGGAGCGATCGACTTTTCTGGTAGCTTCAAGACAAGTTTATTGCCTCAATACATTTGATAGGAAGAGTTAGCCCTCTTAGTAACTTTCCTTGGACATCAGATGATTGAATTTCCTCTTTCTTCACCTTCGAAACATAGCGGAGTACAAAAGCCAACTTCTTTTTCGAGGATAAGGTCTTTCCTTCATTCAGAACAAAACAAGGTTCCTTAATGTCAACTTTGACTTTTTCGACATCCATATTAGATTTTTTACTCGTAGGATTATCCGACTTGGTCGATTTGACTTCATCAAGTTATGCTTCCTTCACAATGTAACTCTTCAGATAGAATTTTGCATCGGCAAAGTGTGACTCAACTTTAGTAAAAGGATTATCATCAGCAACTATTGTCCTTTCAATTCCATCTTCAAGGTACTTCAAACATTGATAGTAAGAAGATAAGAAAATTTTGTTCTCATATACCCAAGGCCTGCCAAGCAATATATTGTATGATGTTTTTGCATCGATCACATGCATCTGTGCGCTTGATCGCAAATCTTTTATGTGGATTTCTAACTTGATAGAGCGTATAGACCTTTAACCCCTTGATTGAATCCTTGTATCAACAAATGACTTTCACTAAGTTCTTGAATCGTAATGCCAAGTTCCTTCAATATCTAGATAGGCAAAATATTAACTCCAGATCCTTTACCTATCAGGATTTTGTTTATCTTTTTCTCTAGCACATGACCTACCATATGAAAAGGACGATTGTGTAGTGTTTCACCAAACAAAAGATCATTATCTGTAAATGTGATTTTTGTATCACATGCATGTACTTCTTGGGAAGGGGGATCCATAGGCTTTTCAGAAGATGAAGCAAATACCATTTATGAGATTTCACTCATTACTTTTTCTTTGCCAGCAGGAGATACCTTTGGTGAGGTTTCACTTATTGTTTCTTCTTTAGCATTGAAAAATGACGCCTCGATGTTATCTTGAGTAGTCTTTGTACAAAACTAACTTGGTATAAATTCTCCTAAAGTTACAAGACGTCATGGTTTCTAGTGGTGATGCACTTCTACCTTTTCCCTTTTGGGACGCTTGGGTTATTTTTGCTTCTTCAGACTCCTCACCATCCTTTATCTGATTGGTTACTTGGATGATTCTTTTTGTAAGCTAGTCTTGTTGCGTCTCCGCGTAGTCACAAGAATCCAATCTTCATCACTGTCACCATCAACTTGGGATTTTTCTTGCTCCAGTGGCTTTTCTTTATGCTTTTCACAGATACAAATATCTTTTTCATGCTTTTTAGAGATACATATTTGGACTGGATCAAGCGAGCCAAATGTGATAGAGATTTGGTTAAAACTTTCTTTCTCATCATCAAGGACAATCTTCTTTTCGTTAGCCAGTTGCATAACGCTATCCTTGAAGACAAAACACTTCTCAAGAAGATGAACCAGAAGTCTATGATACTTGCAATAATTTGGGTCATTTGTATTTCCAGCTTCATCAGGTCTCTTCATCTCTAAAAACACAATGAGCTTTATCTCAATCAATTCATCAAAAATATCAGAAACATTAGAATCTAGGAAGGGGTATTTTCTTTCTTGCATCTCCCTTAAAGTCAACTTTCAGTTTGGATGTTGTTGAAAAGTCGTCTTCACACTTTGCTTCTTTCCTTCCTTCGTAATAAACTTCACAGGCAACACATTGGTATTCATGGATTCTTTGTTGTCATTCTTGGGCACAAATTTGCTCCATCTCTTGGACTTTGACTTTATTCCTTGTAAGATGTAGAGAAGCTCCCAATGCATTCCTTGGATACACATTGTTATTGCAGAAGCTTCACGAAGTCTATCTTTGTAATTTAGGCTTGCGTTTCTCCATCAATTTATGAAGTCAATAACTAGTTCATCCTTTCTTTGATGGGTATTTGTGAGTTCTACCATGCTCACCGTACGTCTTTTTCTATAGAAGTAATTAAGAAACTCATTCTCTAGTTGCTCCAGCCTATCGATAGAACTAGGTGAGATTCGTGTACCAATCAAAGGAATTTCCTTTAAGGGAGCAGACGAACTACTTCACAAGATAGTCTCCATAGGTCCTAGAATTATTACATGTCTTCACAAAGTGTGCAACATGTTGCTATGGATTTCCTTTTCCCTCAAACTATTGAAATTTGGGAGGTTGATATCCGGTAGGCATTCTAAAGCTATCAATCCTTTCAGTGTAAGGTTTGGTATACATATGGGAAGACTTGGTGGAGACTTCACACTTATCTTGAATGGTCCCTTCGATGAACTCCTTCAAACGATCGAGTGGGGTTATTCTTTCAGAAAAAACTAGCATCTCTTTAACAGGCGGTGCTTGCTTCACAGGATTTGTAATCTCTTGAACTTCAATACCCTGTCCAAGTGCATGACTAGATTCTCCATCTAGTAGGCCATCCATCCTATCCATCAAATTATCGATGCGAGACTCCTGATTTTGCACATGCTTGGTCAATCCTTCAACAATCTTTGCCAAGTTCGCAAGTTGTTCATCCATGGATGAAGCATCAACTACCATTGCTTGCAAGATCGTTCATGATGTCGAAGAGTAGCATGGGTTATCACGCAAGTTGATCTTCAAAGGTCTCACATCATGCGATGTATTTGGAGAGGATTCATTGGTTGAATCATTGTATTTATTTGCAGAAGAATTTTGGGAACTAAAGATCTTAAGTAGAGCTAGAATCTTCTTGATCCTTTCAGCAATACTACTTCCTCCTTCTGAACTATTTGTAGAGGACTTTGCTCCTTTTGGAGTTGAAGACCCAAAAATAGGAGTTGATGTGGATGATAATTAGAAGTGTTTGTTGTCACAACATAGTGACCTTGCTCCTCGTAACAGCTCCAAAACTCTCAAAGATAACACCAAGGATTCCCTCTACTTCAGCAGAGAATTTGGAGTCAGCAGCCTTAGAGGAAGTTGATTGAGGGTTGATCTTCTTAGAAGCCATTTCAATTTTTTTTGATGCTTGAAAATTTGAGATGAGAGATAGTGATTCTCCCACTAGGCGTGCCAGAATTTGTAGACAATAAAATCTGCGTCGAGAAAAAAATTATCAAAATTGGAAAATATTGCAACAATCGTATTTATTTGATTTCAAAATATGAGCGTCACAATTTCTATTAATCCTATGATTTATTTTTTAAAATATAAATTCACGGGCTTGTAATCTTGATCTCGAATCTTGAACTTGATCTTGACTTATACTTGAATTCAAGGTCTTTTGAGCTTGTTCTTGATCTGGTGGACTTGATCTTGAGTTGTTGTTGAACTTGAATGTTGGAGTGTTTGAGTTCTAGAACTTGTAGCTTGTAGAGAAGTATGTGGCGTTTGATCCACGAGCTCTCTTTAGCTTCTTGTTAGAATTCGGATGTGATTTCTGAATTATGAGGACCCCTATTTATAGTTATAGAATAGAGGAGTTATGATGAGAACAAGCTTCCTTTCGGTCAATCATATTTAAGTGACATGACAGAGCAGTGATAAGAACAGGCTTTCTTAGGCCCATCAAATTTTAATGACATGTCGATATTTGATTGGCCGAAACACGTCACTTGTACATGTGGCACATTTTTGTTGGCCTTTAATTTGACTAGGCATGCCATGTCATTTTGACACACGGCATGATCCTATTGGTTTTCTTCATTTGACTTGGCATGCCACATCATTTGACATGTGGCACCAAACTGGGTCTCTAGGATGATATGACATTTGGGTTAGCTAAGGTGGCTCATCATTTGTAGCCCAATTCGATGGATTAGCCCAATGAAATTGGACTTTAATTAAATCCAAATTTATTGTATCTAAATAATAAATCAAATTATATTAATTCACAATATTTATTCGGACTAATATATCTTGAATTTAATATAATCCAAATCATTTTAAAAATTTTATTAAATAAATTTTAATTGATTATAATCACATAATGGATATAGTGAGTAATATATACTATTTGAAAATTACGTAAAGGTAATACCAATTATAATAATTAGTAACTTAAAATACTTAAAAGAGGTACTACTAATACAATAATTATTAAGTGAAAAAATTTAGAAGACATAAAGAAGTTGATGGACTTCTGAAATTCTATCAATGCCATATAAATAAAGACAAATAAAGTAACATATATTATTTAAAACTGACAAAAGATATGATAAATCTTAATTATTAACAACTTAAAAATTAAAAAGACATGTAAAAAATTTGAATAGCTCTCGAATTTCTATAAATGTCACATAAATTGACACAAGAAGAATAACATATATTATTTAAAAATTATTTTATATCATAATAATTAACAACTTAAAATATCTAATATTATAATAAAATTAGGGCTTACTCCAAATTCTAGCCGCGTTGTATCTAGTCTAGTTTACATACACACACCATCGACATGATAACACAATGGAAAAATTACCAATCATGGTGAGCCCACCAAATAATAAAGACAATTACAAGTAAAATTTGATCACGAATTGTTCAACGCCCTTAAAAATATACGGGTCATGTAAAAGCACACTACAATATATGTTTATAATCCTGGGTGAGGAATGGGACATATATTGTTTCTTTTCCTTTTTTTATTTGGTGATGGTGTTTTGGGGTCGGAGGTAGCAAAGCCAAGAACTTGCAAATAACATTTCTGCTAAATGAACAACTAACACAGATACTAGCTTCTAGTAAACATAAGATCAAGTGTCCTCCATCCCTGCCTTGATTCGATATCGACGTTCTGGTTTTCGGGGCACAATGTTATTCTCAGCCACACGTGCTTCCATATCTTCTTCCATTGGATCTTCCTCTCCAGCAGCAATGCAAACAGGGAAGCCCTTTGGGTGCAAGGATTCATTACAAGCATCTTCAAGCATTCCCTTTGACAGAGTTGCATCCATTGCTGCTATAGCATCCGTGTTCTTCTGCCTAGGTACAAAAACTACTGATTTAGAATTAGTATCTGACACTTGTGCCAGTTGATCATCCTTTGACTTCTCAACCTCCTCAAGAACGTGTCTGCAAGCTTGACTATTTGACTCATCAACAAGCTCACTAGGTGAATCCAAACTATAGCAAGTATACTTTGTCGGGTTGAGAACATGATCAGGAACCTTCAGCCTACTGCTAATGGATTCATTGTCTTCAAAATTAGATTTTGCTGATGCAGGAGCTGCCCAAGAAACTTTTAGTTCTGATGCCCCTTCAGATTCATCTTTACAACCAGGATCAAACCTGACCCGTTTAGTAGACTTGAGCCCACCATTCACTGATTTCCTTGTTTTTTTCAAAATTGGCTTCACGTTACAGTGATCCTGAAGTGGTTTAGCTGAATGCTGCTCACCACTTAGAGTGATACCATCAAAATGTGTTTCACATTTCTCCGCTGCATCAGCATCTTCCTTCAGCCTAACTTGTGCAGCCATATGATTTGCACGTGGATCTCTACGGATGTTATGTCCGGAAGGATCACAAGATGTTTCCTGATCAATAATATTTTTCATGTACAAGCGATCACCAGCATCCACTCCGCCCTCAGCCACTCTATCATATTCATCTTCCTCCTCCTGCAAGAGAAATCAAGAAGGATCATAAGTCTCAAACAAAAAGAAATTATCCATAGCAGTTGAACACTTCACAGGCCTGCAAAGATAGTATCTTGCCTATAATTACAATTTAGAATGGAAATCGGTCAAATTACCCTTGAACTATGCAAAATGGTCCAAATTTACCCTCCGTTAATAGTTGGGGACAAATATGACTTCGTCGTTTACAAAATGAGCTATATTTGACCTTATTTCCAAAGAGCAGAAGCTTTGAGACTAATTAGTCTCTAACCCTAATGTTTAGCAACAGAAATTTCCACGTGGCTCAAAATTAAGATACATTTTTTTATTTTTCTCCTTCCTCCTCTCTACCCCGCCAACATCTCCACCAACTTTCACCCCCCCCCCCCAAAATCTAGCCACCACCATTGCCACCTTTTGCCAACAGTAAGCCACAGTTTGGCAGTAAGAATATTTGAGATTGTTTCAAACCTCAAAAGAAAATTAAAATCCAAACACCATCCAATCACAAAACCTGACAGAAACATGGAATTTAAAACACCTGGAGTTCTCTTTACTTAAGACTATATTGACCTGTATGGAAATAATTTCATAACAAAAAACCCGTTTACCCCTTACCTCCGACACCACCGCTCCCACCCCCCAAAAAAATGACCTCCAAAAACCCACCCAAAAGCCTCCATCCTCCACCATCGGAAACCACCATGTGCACCAATTTCTACACTCATAAAACAATAGGAACTAACTTACAAAAAAGAATAGAAGTATTCGGAGCTAGCAATTTTAGATTGTGGGGTTTCTGAGAAGTGATAAGTTGTACGTATATTTGAGAGAGAGCTAAAAGGTTGTATTGGGTAATGGCTGAAGAAGCTAAAAGCATGAGTTTTTTTGTTCATTGAGTTGGAAGGCATAGTACGACAGCATTTTCTGGGTTGTGCAGTGATGAAGATTCACCTCGTCTGATTCTTTTGCTATTCGTTCTTTAGTTATTGGTGAGATCTTACCCCGAATGGTACAATTCTATTCATGGGTATCCTTGTTCTACAGTCCTTTGTTTGGTTGTAGAAGACTGTAGTTTTAAGTGGTCAGTGAATGTACACTTCTCTACTTGAGTCAAAGTATCCTTGAACTTCAAAAAACTAGAGATAATCAGCATATTTGCTGTTCTAAGATCATCTGTTCCTAAAATTAGCATGTAGATGGGGGTATTTCATTGTCAAAAGCTTAGGTGTGCCATAAGAAGCTACTGTTACTGTTAAAATTGACAAAATTCTAGATGAATTAATGTGAAGATTTGGTAGGAAGTTAATTCTTCATTGGTACAAAAAGTCAAGGTAGTAACTTTGTAGGTAAAAGTTTGGTAAACCATAAAATGATTTCACAAGTTAAACCTTGACATTTTGACACGATGTCATGATTGACATCAAGAATAAGAATTCATTCCTATAAATAGCTAGATCTTGATTCATTTGAAACACACATCTTACTTGTCTTTAAATATTCTAAGCCATTCCTAAAATACATTAGAAAAGTAGAGAGTTGAGAGAGCAATTCTCTTAGATGTATTTGAGATCTCTCCCCTTTCTTTGTTAATATAAAGGCAACTGTTCTCTAGTGGATGTAGGATCATACTGATCTGAACCACGTTAAATATTGTTGTTCTTCCTTGTTCTTTATATTTTCACATTTTCGCTAACAATTGGTATGAGAGCCAAGGTTCTATCTGAATATGCTCTGCGATTGTAGCAAAGTCTGAACTTTCACATCAGAAAAGAATTACTTTGGTTTCCTGTATTTCCAAATACTTTGTAGTAAAAGAGGAAGAACAAGTAACAATGAGTTCCATGAAGTTTGAAATTGACAAATTTAGTGAATGCAACAACTTCAATATCTGAAAAATTTAGTGGATGGCGTTACTGCGGAGGGAAGATTCAATCCATGCTATTGATGGAAAGTACCCTGATACCGCATTGAATTCCAACAAGGAGAAGATTAAAGGAAATGCATTGAGTGTAATCCAACTATCCCTTGCACCTAACGTACTTTGTGAAGTGAGTACAAGTATCGAGGAGACGGCCAAACGGTTATGGAAAAGGTTGGAAGGGCTTTACCAGGATCGGTCAGTGACAACAAGGATGTTGTTACAATAGCGTCTTCACACATTTAAAATGGAGTCAGGTACTTTGTTGCAAGACCATCTAGATGCATTCAATAAACTTGTTATGGAATTACAGACTGTAGGAATTAAAAAGGATGAGGAGATGCTTGCATGTGTTTTGCTATTTTCATTGACTTCAAAATATCGTGATATTCAGAATTCAATGATGTATAGCAAGGAGCCAATCACTCATGAGCAAGTGCGGCAAGCAGTTAACTCTTGTGATGTGCGGAGGCATTTTAAAGGAGACAAAGATGATGAAGCTAGTGGGCTCTTTGTGAGAGGCCATACTAGCCAACAGGGAAGGAGCAAATTAAAGCACAGACTAAAGTCTCGTGTGAAAAAGAAGAATGCAGAGTGTTGGGGCTCTCACAGGAAGGGACACTTTGAACGAGATTGTTATATGTCAAAGTCCAAAGAAAAGGCTAGTGCATCCATTGTTGAGCAGATACATGATTTTGATGATGAATATGTACTAACAACATCTTCAATAGTGGAGTCTATGACAACAAATGGGTGTTAGACTCTGGTTGTACTCTGCATATGAAAATCCGAAGAGATTGGTTCAGCAGTTATGAGACAAGTGGAGGAACCGTATAATGGGCAATAATGCAACTTGTAAAATAGTCGGTATTGGTTTAGTTCGAGTTCGCTGCCATGATGGAATCGTGAGGACTATTACAGAAGTCCCTCATGTTCCTGATATGAAGAAGAATTTGATCTCCCTGGGTACTCTGGATAAACAAGGCTACAAGTATATGAGCAAAGGAGGTACTATGTAAGTGACTAAAGGGTCTTTAGTCATGCTGAAGGTGAAGGCCAAGCTAGAGGATGGCCTCTACACACTAGCAAGAAGCACCATTGTTGGCTCTGTTAATGCATCTACAGTGTGGTTATCTAATGATGACAAGGCAAGATTATGGCACATGAGATTGGGCAATATGAGTGCATGACAACTGGAGATGTTGAGCAAACACAACCTTTTGAATGGTGAGAAGATCAGCACAGTTGAATTCTGTAAGCAGTGCATCCTAGGGAAGCAAAAGAAGGTCAGCTTCAGCACTGACAAGCACAAAACTGCAGGGGTGCTTCACTACATCCATTAAGATTTATGGGGTCCCTCTAAGCTTCCATCGAAGGGAGGAAAGAGGTATCTTTCTCACATTCATTGATGATTTTTCACGAAAGGTTTGGGTGCATTTCTTGAAGGCAAAAGGTGATGCTTTTGAAGCATTAAAAGAACGAAAGATTTTGGTAGAGAATCAAATGGAGAGAAAAATCAAGTATCTTTGCACAGACAATGGCTTGGAGTTTTGCAGAGAAGAGTTCAATGATTTATGCAAGGTTAATGGGATTGCAAGACACAAGACGGTCAGGCACACACCATAACAGAATGGAGTTGCTGAGAGAATGAACAAAACTCTTCTTGAGAAGGCTCATTGTATGCTCTTACAAGCCAAAATGACTCAAGTGTTTGTGTTTTGGGTTGAAGCAGTTCACACTGCTTCTCATATTGTCAATCGATCTCCAGTATCAGCAATTGACTTTAAGACTCTGAATGGCGTATAGTCAAGTGAACCCTCTAACTATTCATACTTGCGAATATTTGGGTGTCCAGCTTATTATCATGTTAATGAAGGAAAGCTTGAACCAAGGGCTAAGAAGGCCATATTCATATCATGTTAATGAAGGAAAGCTTGAACCAAGGGATAAGAAGGCCATATTCGTAGGGTATGTAGATGGAGTAAAGGGTACAAACTTTAGAGTTTGTCTTTACTCAAATTTATAGTTAGTAGATATGTTACCTTTGATGAATCTACTATACTTGATCCTCGTAAAGTTTCTGTGGAGTTATCAAGAAATGAGAACGATGAGTAGGTGAAGCTACCAGTGGAGCTTACCAAGGAAAAGGATCAAGAGACTTTAGTTGATGAGTCAAAAGATATAGATCTTGAAGAAGTTGTCAATGAACCATATCCAATTGCGAAGGAAAGGGACAAAAGGCAGATACAGAAACCAGAACGTCTTATAGAGCAAGCAAATCTGATTGCATATGTGTTCGTAGCTGCAGAAGAAGAAATTAAAGACCTCGAGCACTCCTCGTTTGTTGAAGCAACTTCTTGAAAGAATGCTGCACAATGGCGGTTAGCCATGATGGAAGAGATGGAGTCTCTTCACAAAAATGAGACATGGGTCTTAGTTGAAAGGCTAAAAGGGAAGAGGATAGTTGGATGCAAATGGGTCTACAAAAAGGAAGAAGTTATTCCAGAAGTGGAAGATGCTAGGTTCAAGGCGAGATTGGTTGCAAAGGGTTTTAGTCAGAAGGAGGGAATTGACTATAATGAAATCTTATCTCCAGTCGGGAAACATAGCTCAATTCGCGTGCTACTAGCATTGGTTGCACAATTTGATTTGGAGCTTCAACAACTTGATGTCAAAATTTCTTTCTTACATAGTGATCTAGAAGAGACAATCTATATGGATCAGCCTGAAGGTTTCCAAGCTGAGGGAAAAGAAGATCATGTATGCCAACTGAAGAAGTCTTTGTATGGTTTGAAGAAATCTCCTAGATAGTGGTACAAGAGGTTTGATACATTCATGACTATTCATGGATTCTCGAGGAGTGCATTTCATAGTTGTGTGTATCACAAGAAGATGTCTAGTAACTCTATGATTTATTTATTATTGTATGTTGATTATATGCTTATTCTTGCTAACAACATCACAGAGATAAATATTTTGAAGAAATTGTTAGAGCAAGGAATTTGACATGAAGGATTTAGGAGCAGTAAAGAAATTTTTTAGAATGGAGATTTCAAGAGACTATGGTATTGTACATCTTTCCCAGGTTCTTGATAGATTCAATGTGCAGATGAGCAAGCCTGTAATTATAACGTTACCTTCTCATTTTAAGCTTTCAGAGTTACAAATGCCTCGGTCTGAAGATAAGGTGGAGCATATGTCAAAAGTTTCTTAGGCTAGCGAAGTTGATAGCATTATGTATGCTATGGTGTGCACATATTTATATATTGCTCAATATGTAAGTGTGGTAAGCAAGTACACGACCAATCCAGGAAAAAGGCATTGGGAAGTTGTCAAGTGGATATTAAGATATCTCAAAGAAGCTTTTGATGTTGGCCTAACCTTTCGAAAAAGTGAAGATATTTCAGTTCTCGGTTATGTGGATTCTGACTATGCAGGGGATCTTGATAGAAGAAGGTCCGCAACTGGATACATCTTTACTCTCGTTGGCAGTGTCGTTAGTTGGAAATCGACTTTACAGTCGATTGTCACTTTATCTACAACAGAGGCGGTGAAAGAAGTTATCTAGTTGAAAGGTTTGGCGGCAGAATTGAGTTTGGTTCAGCTGAAATCAACTCTAAGATGTGATAGTCAAAGTGCTATTCATTTGATTAAAATTCAAAAATTTCATGAGCTCACCAAACATATTGATGTCAGATTTCATTTCATTCGAGATGCCATTAAAGAGAGAGCTATCAAGGTCGAGAAGGTTATCATAGACGATAACGTGGCAAACATGTTGACCAAGAAAGTACCGCTTGCCAGTTTGCACACTGCAAGGACTTGGCGGGAGTATGCATCAACTGATGCAACTCTTGGAGAACAACTGCTAGGTAGAGGTGGAGATAGTGTGTTCAACAAAGGTTTGATTCTTCTTGTTTCTTACAACAGAATTGCCAAGTAAGCTTGGAAGTTTTGACCAGAGTTGTTCATACACATGCTCGGAATGCAAACCATGGTGGAGATTGAAAGAGTTGAAGTTGAAAACACAATAAAAAGTTGTAGAGAGAAAGTTGAAAATGGAGAATCTTGCCAAGGTGGGGATTTGTTAAAATCGATAAAATTCTAGATAAATTAATGTGAAAATTGGTAGGAAGATAATTCTTCATTGGTACAAAAAGTCAAGGTAGTAACTTTGTAGGTGAAAGTTTGTTAAACCATAAAATGATTTCACAAGTTAAACCTTGACATTTTGACACATGGTGATGTCATGAATGACATCAAGAACAAGAATACATTCCTATAAATAGGTAGCTCTTGATTAATTTGAAACACACATCTTACTTGTCTTTTCATATTCTAAGGCAGTTCTAAAATACATTAGAAGAGTAGAAAGTTGAGAAAGCAATTCTCTTAGATATATTTGGTATCTCTCTCTTTTTTTTGTTAATATAAAGTCAGTTATTTTCTGGTGGACGTAGGATCATTCTAATCTGAACCACATTAAATATTGTTGTTTTTCCTTGTTCTTTATATTTTCACGTTTCTGCTATCAATTACTTCATAAAATTTGGTTATTTGAGTGTTCTAAGCTTATCTAGTTTCACTTAGCAAAATATATACCGTTTTTTATTTTCTTTCTTGAGATCTAGAACGTAATAAATCATCATAAAAAATATCTAGAACTTGATAAAAGGCAATTGCTAATCCACAATTCCACATTATTTAAGGCAATTTGCCATTTCATGCTTGTTCCCTTTAATAGCTGATAATGCATCCTCTCTCCTTCTCCTTGTGCTTCGGAGCCCAACTTGTGCCTTGTTTCACCAATTGGGTAGCTAGTATTGCGTATCCTATATACCAATTTTCTTTGATCTCTGCATATCCTTTTTTTCCTAAATTGAAGAGGGTCATATCTGCACCTGAACTTTGCAAGGCGATCCAAATCTTCCATCAATTAGTAGTTGCAAGGCGATCCAAATCTTCCCTTAATTAGCAATTCTAATTCTAATTAGGAGAGGTTTTCTTATGCCCCAAAACAAAATATCGGCCAACGCCTAAATGTATGCCTAGAACAATGAGGCTTACACTTCATGATACTTTCACTTGGCCAAATTACACCGGTGTGTTTTTACGACGCCATGCTCTAGGACTCGCCCAAAAAAGTCTTTGAAAACACTAGCATTAACATTGCAACATAAAAATCATGTTAACAACAAATACATAACCTCTCTCCAATCATTAATATAGTGGAATTGATAATTGCTTTAAAATTCAGTATCAAGCAGTAGGCTTTCAAAGCAAAGTCAAATAAAACAATGACATTTCTGCTCCTCTGGAAAAAATATTCTGAATTACACAGCTAAGAGGATAAGCCCGTATTAATTGTGTAAAGGATTGCCCATGCCTGAATTAGCATCTGGAAGCCAAAAATTCCATACTTAAAGAGTGTGTTTGGTATATAAGTAAATGTTTACTTTGAGGAAAATGTTATATACCCAAAAAGAGGAAAATGACTTATTTGAAGAAGTCATTTTCATATGTAAATTTATCAACTTTTACTCCATGTCAATTGCTTTAGTGGAACACTTAAAACTTTCTTAGCAACCTTCTAAATACAAACATATCACAGAAACACACCACTTTAAAGTTATACCTACACTACTCCCTGTAATTAAAATACATCACCCCTACTTGTACAACAAACGAAACAAACACCAGATTTTAATGAAGAAAATATTTTTGGAATTTTGGTTGTAATAGGATTCAGTATAAAATGAATAAACTTTCAAATAAAATAATAGACATAGATTAAAATACCTCATTATCAAGCGTGGAATCTAAGCCAATAGAGGATCTGATCTCCCAAACATCATCAAAACCACTTCCATCATCATTGATAACATTTTCGAGCTCTTGAGTCATGTTCCTGCATTTTTGTTTGAATAATCCATCATACGATGAAGAGCAAAGGTTATGGTCATCATCGTCTTTCCCTTGCTTCAGTGCGCTTCGATTCCACTCTTTCTTCTCCACATCGTCGTCGCTGAGAGACCACACCGATGCCGAAGGTGAAGGTGATGATGAAGACAGACAGCCGAAAACTTTGTGTACGCGGGCTCTGAAGCTCTCATCGTCCATGCTTTGTACGTCCTGCTTAATAATGTGTACTATTTAACTGTTTGTTTGCCCTTTCCTGCTGAATAGCGCTTGGGTAGCTTTAGGTTACTTTTATACATTATATTTGTCCACCACCGCCTGAGATTACATGATACCCAATTTTTATTTTAATATATCAAAACCCCCAATTTGACAGTATAACTTACTTTGTACTTTAATTATATGGGTTTTAAATATTTTTTAATAATTTTAAGTAAATTAAATATCATTCTAAAGGGTGACATGACAAAGAGAGTGACTATATTCTCCTTAAAGCGAGTGAAGATATTTTTTTATAAAAAATATGATAAATTTATACACATAGCCTTTTTATAGGTCAATATATAATTAATATTTTAAATATTATTTTCTTGATATATTAACTTTTATTAAAATATGTAAATTTTCTTATTAGCCACAATTTTTTAAATTTTTTTATTATTATTCTTCCCCAATATAGCTTCTTCTCCATAGAAGCATTATTTTTTTCTCCATCTTTGTCTTCAACTCTACCATATCCATCATCGAAATATCAATTACATGTTTGCTTTAAAATTTTAATTTCTCAAATTCGTCATTGATATACATCTTGGTGAGAAATTAAGATACATTAATGGTGATTTACTTTTAAAGGAAGAAAACTTCCATTCTTATTTGCTTATCTCATTTTAAGGGAAAAGAAAGAAAGGAAGAGGATAAGAAAAAAAAAAGGTTGGGGGGAAGAGAAAGAAGAAGAACAGTGAAGGACAAAATGGCGAAGAAGGAAAAAGAAAGAATTGATGGGTGGGTGGGGGTGGATGCAGGGGCGGGACGGGGGGAAATCAAAAGTGGGCCATTTTTATATTTTGATTTTTAAAAATATATATTTTCAATTAATTAATTAAGATAAATTAATTTAAGATGTGTTAGAGAATAAATAAAAGAAATAATGTGGTGCTGATATGATAGTGATGTGATGCTTACATGGCGATGATATGACAGGTGAAAGTGGTTTTATGATCTCGGGATTATATTTAATTCATTTCAAAGTTGTTAAGAGTGGCATTTAAATATTCGTGTAGTTAAAGTACTAAAGTAAGTTATGGTGCCAAGTTGAAGGGGTTTTGATGTATTATCCCTTATTTTTACAACTATGAATGATTTATCTTTTTGGAAATTTTGTTTACATTAATTTATTTTAAGTATTTTTAACATAAAATATTTTTTGAATATTTTCTCTAGTGTTTGAATAAATATAGAAAGTACTCATAAATATTTGATTTTATGTTAAAATAATAACAATAAGTCAAAAGACATACAATGAAATTTCTAAGTTAGCCAAAAATCAAAACCCAATCCGAATAGCTTATGAGTCCCGCTTCCAGGAGCCACTCATCTTTAGATAGAATTTGAGAGTCAGATTTCATAATAATGTTTGTTTATTAATTTTGTATAAAATTTAACTAAAATTTCATATTTTTCAATAAGAAAAAAGGTTTAAAATACCCTTTTTAAAAGTTAAATTTGTTCTTAGTTATACTATACAGTTACATATGCTTCTGATGTTATCAAAATTAACAAAAATGTCAGTTTCTAACTTTTTTCTCACCATTACAAAATGAGAAATTTTTGGTTTAAAGTATCCACACGTCGTCTGTGTAAACGGATGGAATGCATAACTAATTATATTTTTAATATTATTCCTTATTCTTTTTGAATTTCAAATTTATTTTTATGAAAGTGCAAAGAGACTGTTTTCGAAAGACCCTTGACTTGAGTATAGCAAATCAAAGTAGGTATGAAAGAGAAAACAATGATAGTGACGAAAATATATCAACTAGTCAAAAGAAATAATAAAAGTAACAATATAGTGCAATAGCTGAAGCACAATAAACGCATATTATAAAGGAATACAAAAGCAATACACTTTAAGAATAAGGTTATTACTACGACAAACAACACTGGACTATCCTCTATTCTTCTATCATAATATGTGAAGTCCACGCCCTCCTATTTAGGGTGATATTCTCGATAAGTTGGATTTGTGTCATGTCATGTCGAATCACCTCTCCTCAATACTTCTTTGGCCTACATCTACCTCTCTCGTACCCGTTATATCCAACTTTCTGCACCTCTCACTAGGGTCTCTATGCTCGTCCTCATTATATATCCAAATCATCTATGTCTCGCTTCCTTCATCTTGTCCTCTATGTATTCCTGATCATGTTGCTTTTAGTATGTCAATACATCCATCTCAACATCTTCATTTCTGCAACTTACATCTTCTAAACATTCGAGTTATTGACTAGCCAGCACTCCACCCCATACAATAAAGTTTGTCTAACTACCACTTTGTATGACATTTATTTAAGTTTTTGTGGTACTTTCTTGTCACACAATATTCTAGAGGCAACCCTTCGCTTCATCCACGCCACACTAATATAATGTGTGCCATCATCACTGATGTCTCCAATTCCTTGGCTTAGTTTAATGACATGTTTCGTCGTTATGGTTGCTTAGGGCCATAATACCCTTGAATATATCCCCGTGGGTTAAGAGTTTGCAAAATTTTGAAAAATGAACTGAGTTGGCAAACTTGTATGCGTTTCGTTGTAGCGAAGGCCGAAAAATAGTAACACAACTGTTTAAGTCATTCTTTGCCGAGACTTAGTCATAACATAAAATATTCGACTTGGGAACCCAAAGGCGACTTTTCGAGGACTTAGGGATTTTCTCTCTTGAGGTAAGTCCTTTTCATTCATCTCTTCCTTCCGTAATTCAATTTTCTCCGAGAATTGAAAGATAAGTTCTTCATGGGATTTAATATGTTGAACCTTAGATTATTATATTATTGAGCCTAAATGTATGGAAAGAATAATTACGCATGATTTCAATTCTAGTCCATTAAATTCTACCATCTTGCATGAAATTATGAACCTAGCCTTGAATTTTGATAATAAAGAATCTAGAAACCTCATAAAAATGGGTTCTTTGAGCAGATGAATTGCTCGACTGAGGTTAATTGGGCTAAAAATCCATGAATGAGATTGATATACTTATGAACAACTCATATTTGATAAAATAGTCTTTAAATCACTAGTTAAACATCCTAAAAAAGTAGAATTAGGTAAGTTTGAATACCCCAAGACCTTTATGTGAGCAAGTAGATTATTAAAGTGTCGTCGTATTTTTAATTATCTTAGACTTGAGCATTCTAAGTGTAACACCCCGCCTGTTTGAACGTTGGAATTAACTTGTACTTTTGGAATAATACTAAGACTTATTACCATATTAAGAAAAATGTTTTATGAGTTATTTTAATTGCACAAAGTTCGTATGTTAAGTGTGGAAGTCAAGGAAGTTGGGAAATAAAAGTCGGCAAAAGGCATTGTAAATGTCGTTAAAGAATTCTCTGAAATTTTGGGTCAGATGTCTCAACACTTTTCTTGTAATATATAAAGATTTAGAATTCCCATGACCTATCAAATTGAAGGTCTATGAGTCTAATTTTCAACGAGTTAAACCGTTCGTCCATACGACTTCAGAATAGTGAGATATTCACATTTTCGTGAAACTATGCAAGCAGGCAACTCAAGTGGGTCCTTCAAAATCTAAGTCAGTTTGCTTTATATATTCCGTCTCCTTCGTTCTTTTCATTAAAAATGATCAAAAACCCTGAAAGATTAGAATACAAGCTACTAAAGCGTCCATGAGTGTTGATCTTTTCAACTGGGAAGCTTAACGGAAGTTGCTCTACATCATGAGTTCGTCATTGTGGTATAATTTTCTTGTTTATTTAAGCTTTGTTTGCTGTTGCTGCAAGGAGAAAGATTTTTAAGCTTCATATTTCCAACATTTTGGGTGATTTAATCATATCTTACAACCCTCCTTCTTAATTTCATGTCCTAGTATTATTTTTATAGATTTTCGAGCCGTGTGGTGTTGTTTTTGATATTGTGGTTGTAGGCAGCCCCCTTTTGTAGTTAGTTGGCTGTTATTATTGTTTATTGATGATGTTAAGATGCTTTAGGAAATGGGAGGTTGGTGTGATTTTTATTAGAGTCGCTTTTGATGATTGTTGGATTGAACGACGTGAAGAACGCCTAGTTAAGTCACCCCGGGAGCTTGTCGCTCCATCGAGATATAGCTAAACTTTCTTCATTAGATATTATCTGTTGTTTATTGTTGTTATTGGCCTCATTTTATGTATTGGACTTGGCTGGTCATGAATTTAACACAGGCACCTTATCGATTAGTTATGGCTTTGCTACATCTCACACTTTTGCGCATTGAGAAAGAAATTTTTTTTGACTTGCTAGAAATGGGGTTATGATTTATTTTATGTAATACCAGTGTGATGTGTAGGAAAATTGATGTGAAAATACGGATAAAGACCGAGGGAGAAAAATTAGAAATCTTAAAAAATTATTTTGTGAATTACAAAAGAAAGATGCATGATTATTTGGGCTCAAAAAAGATAATAATAATAAGAGAAGTTGAGGCCCAAAGCAAGGGGGTGGCCCAAGCCCATGGAAATTAATCTTATGTAGCAAATTAATTAAGAAGGCCCATTACCCATATATCTTCTATATAAATATATCATCTAGTAACTAGAAACTTCAAGAAAGCAACGTCAACAAAACAAAAGAGAGAGTGAGAGCCAAAAAGGCCTCTTGGCCGAACTTGAGGAAAAGAAAGGGAAAAGAAATTTCCAAGTTCTTCAACTTTGATCCAAAAATCTCTTCCTTCTTGAATTCTTGTTAAGTTCAAGGTCCTCTTCAACGAGGTGTAATTGGGTAAGCGAGAAAACTACATTTGTGGCAAGTAGAAATTTGAAGAAAAAGGTAAGAATTCTATCTTTTATGTTATGGAAGAAGTGTATGTGTTGTAAGTGTTAGAATTAAATAAAAATCATGAAATTGTGATGTATGTGTGTGTGTGACCGTATGGGTGTGCAAGTGTGTGGGGCCGTGTGGTGTGAGGGTGAGGGAAAGAGGAATTGAATTTTATTTAGCTTGTTAGTTGCATTGTTATGGCCGTTATGGTGTAATTAAAAGTTTAATGATTCGAGACGGCCTTGAAATTGGTTATAAGTTGTTATAGGGTATTATGTGATTTTAGTATAGTTTTTATGCAATTATGGAAGAAGAATTCTAATATGAGAATTATTGTTGTTCTTAATGAATTTGGAAGAAGACAATGCGACTTGGTAGCTTCGTTGCGTTCGTAGAAGTTTTGGGTGGATTATGATTTTGGTGGAATTTTTGTATATTGTGTGGAATAATGTAAATCACTTTCGAATTGTGTCTAAGTGGTCTTGAGTTAGTGAATGAATATGAAATATCGATATTAGTTGAAGGTGTGAAGTTGGAGTAGAATTTATTGCCTTATGTAATAAAAAAAGAGAAGAAGAAAGACTATTAGTGTAAATAATGTTTTGTAGTAGTTGTTGATATTTTCGGCATGCTTGTGGGTGTTGTTGTTGATATTATGGCCGAGTTAAATTCTCGAAAATGTTGAACTTATAGGGGAGATGCTGCCCAAAATTTGTAGGCAAGTAAGGGGTTAAAAATTGAATTCTTAAAGGTATATAACTTAAATTTGGTAATTGTGACCATTTGTAAATTTTGGAGGAACGGGATTTGAGTTTGAGTGAGCGTAAGAAGCGGATAAGGTATGTAAAGTTCTCCCTTTCCTTCTTTTGGCATATTCTAAGTGTAGTAAGTTGTAATTTGAGCCTCGAGGAAAATTCTGTCCATGGAAATCCGAATTTAAATTTCTTACAAATCCATTTAGTGAAATTGAATTTAAAACTCATGTATATTGAAGAGAAACGTGCAAACACCCGTAACTTCTACTTATGAGATCGAATCATCCTACAACCTTGATAGATGACTTCGTAGAGACAAATGTTTGAAATTCATATATGCCACCTCGTCTTGGCTGGAGGTGGACCCACTAACTCCGAAACTCGCCTAGTTTGTTCTATCTAGTTTATTCTCGTATGACATAAAGGAATAACTTTTGTCTATGATTTTTCCTACTAAAGAATAATGTTCTAATCGTTTCCTTATGTTCTAATACCCATTTTGGGGCTGCAAATATGATTTTAGAAATGCTATCATGGGACAGCCCATGTGTCCCTTAACCGTTCGATTGGTTCTACTTAACTTGTTGTCATATGATTATCTAGAGTCTCCAGAAATTCTTTATATACATGTGTTGCGTTAGTTTCTCACTACTCCGCTCGTGCATAAAATTATGATCTCGTTCGCCGGAACTCGGGTTGGCTTTGTAATCATGCGCCCTATAATATACTCGATAGTATGATATGCTATGGGTCTCGAGACCTTGCCATAGGGCCGGGTACCGTCTATGGTGTCATGATGTGATATGACATATGATATGTTCTGATGATATGGCATGCTGTGATGATATGATATGTTCGGAGTTTGTACGGAGACTTGAAACCTTCTAGAGCATGATGTGTTGTGGTACCAGCGTCGGGGTGGTGACCACGTTTCTGAGCCTTATGCATAATTTTTATTTGTATTATGTACATATGTTTTTAGTACAGATTTTGATGTCTTGGTTTGGTATGAGCTCCTTGTACCTTTCCTTTCAGTTACAGTTTATATTCTTTATGCTTGTGCTTTGCATATTCAGTACACATTTCGTACTGACCCTCTTTCTTCGGGGGCTGCATTTCATGCCCATAGGTACAGACGTTCATGTTCCGTCAGTGTAGGCTACACACCTTTTGCTACCACAGAGTGCTCCTTTGACTCGGAGCCCACGCTTCGGTATATGGCTTTCCTATGTACATGCTCTTATATATTTGACCATCTTGGTATGGCGGGGCCCTGTCCCATTATATGTTTCTTCTATGTTCTTTAGAGACTTGTAGACATAGGTGTGGGTCGTAGGTCGCATATGTTCATCTATTTATGACTTGTGTCTTAATGCGGTCCCTATGTTTGTATATATGCACATATCCGGCGATGCGTATTCCGCCGCCTCTTTTGGTTTGATATGTTAATTTCTGCACGTGCAACTACTTAAATTAATGATTGCCTACTATTCTAAGTGAAACAAATATTAAATTTGAATTATTCTGTAATATGACGATTTGGTATGTAAGTTCATTTGGGTGTCCAAATAGGGCACCAGTCGCGGCTTACGGGGCTGGATCGTGACAGGCCTATTCTTGCAGCCTTTGTTTTTTTTTCATATTGTAGCACAATTTTTGGTTGGTGAAACTTCAGACATCATTTGGGCTTTGATTAAAAGGTATGTTAAGGCAATTATTTCTCTTCTAGAATGATCCTGATGGCCTAAGCTTGTCATGGCCTATTTATAGTCCTTATATGGTTTGTAGCTTTGCCCTATTTAGTTGGCTACCACCGTATGGCTAATGTCTATCACCGATACTCTACTCCTTGTCTAGTAGCCTAGAAGAGCATGTTATAATTGTGTTTTGATCAATTATGATTACTTATTATTGTTGTGATGTTTTATCATCTAGCTTCCTCCTATGAGCTTGTTTTGGCCTCAGCAGACACTAACACTACAGAGTTCTTGAGCATACAAATTGATTATTATATCAAGCCTAGGGGTCAGGTAGACTAAGCCTCTGAGCTGGGTAGACTGAGCCTACAGGCCGAATAGACCGAGCTAATGGGCTGGGTAGACCGTACCTACGGGATGGAAAGGCTGTACCTACGGGGTGGCGAACATATATGTATTGTACCTCGGAGCTTCAGAGTTGCATTGATTCATGGTACATGGATCAGATTATCATTAGGATCTAGGTAAGGTGCTAATAAGGGTATTTAGCGATTGTTAGCGCTCTCTAGGACTTATAAAGATTATGTGTTGTTGTTACCTACTAGGCTTATGTGGGCCAGGTCAGGTTATTACTTGTTATGTGTTATATTGTGTTGTTATAGGTAGTTATGGTATTGCAGATGTGTTTCACCCCTGCCTTTTCGTTCAAGTACTTATACCTTAGTTTTAGCTTTCTATTTTCCTTACATGCTTAATATATTATTCAGAACTGATGCCTTTTTCCTAGGGCACTTCATTCATGCTTGTAGGTTTTGAGTGACTATTAGACTGACCTGCCGAGTAGTATAGCCGAACTTCAGAGGGTTGGTTGGCTCCTTTCCTTTCAGGGATCGCGAGAGTCTTAGAGGTTTGTCTTATTTCTATATATAGTTTTTGGGTTGGTTGGGGACCTGTCCCACCAATTATTGTATTCATAGAGGTTTGCAGACTAGTCAGTTGGGTTGTATAGCTGGGATGGTTGCCATTTTGGCCTTTTATGTTTTTTAGTTTCATGTTATTAGCCAATTAGGCCTTGCTGTTGTGTTAGTAGCAGTTAGCAACCTAATGGCCTAGTTTACATTGTGTATACATGTTTTCAGTTATTATATAAAGATCATGGTGTCATTAATGGCCTGTATAGAGTTTATGCTTTTCAAGATATCATGGTGGCTTGGACGGCCCAATCAAGACTTATGAGCTATCTACTAATTGCTTTATATGAATTATTAAGAGTAGTTTTCTTTCTAGAGCTATTGACGAGGGCTGTTCTAGCCGAGGCCTTGTTTTGAAGATGAGATATACTTGTTTATTTTCTTGACTGTGTATGGCTGCCATGCTCTAGTAGTAAGTGGTTCAGTAGGGATAGCTTTAGCCTAAGTTTTGGCATTAGGTGCCAGTTGCGACCCTTGAGTTTGGGGCATGACAAATTTGGTATCGGAGCAGCGTTGTATCTTTGGGAGTATGCAAGTCGTGTCTGGTAGAGTCTTGTTTATAAATATTTTGTGCACCATATTATATAAGCAAGAAGCTACTGACATTATTCAGGAATGTTACTTTTTTTCTTGTCAAATCATGATATAGAGCTTAGTCATAAGGGTTGAGTTCATCGACTTAAATTTGTTATTGTCCTTGAAATGAAAGAGAAATGCTAGTGACACGTCAGATAGCGGTTGGCCAGAATTCAAACACACCCATAGGTAAGGGTATGAGCAGAGTACCACCTGTCGCGGCAGTTCTGCTAGAGGAAGTTGGGGAGACATCTTTACCCCTCACCCTAGTATCACTTTTACATCTAGAGACCTACAAAACTTTTAGAGTCATGTCCAGCTCTTCCTACATTTGCTCAGTTAATAGGCATGCATCGCTAGATAGTGTCAACAGATGTAGTTGGACCTTTTAAAGGGCCTGAAAGGTCGAGGGTGCTAGATTAACTTGCCTTAAGTCATCCCTTGTATTCAGGGATAGACCATCGAAAGGACCATCAACACTTTATTGACTAGCTGGATTGTAGTTTTAGGGTTATGCACACTTCAGCTATAGAGTCAATTGAGTTAGCAACAATCAAGCTTAGAGGCATAACAGTTCTATGGTACAAGGATTGTGAGAGGTGCATAGGGGACAATGTACCCTAACCACTTTGGATCGCTTCACTGAGGCCTTTTTAGATCAATATCTACCTAGAGAGATTCAAGATGCTCGAGTTGAATAGTTCTTAAACCTTCTCTAGTGTAGTATGAGTGTAAGGGACTACAAGCTTCAAGTTGATTCCCTAGCCAAGTATGCACCAATGATTGTAAATATGATGGATGCTAGAATACGAAGATTAATAGGAGGGAAGGCTCTGGCATATGTTCAAGCTTCTAAAATAGCAGCACTGAATAAGGATATTCATATCTCCCGTATACAGGCGGTCACTCAAATTTTGGAGGAATTTAGATGTCGATAATTTGGAGCAGAGCAAGCTTTAAAGGGGAAGTAGAGGCGATCTAGACCTACTGATTTTAAAGAGATCTCCATAGGGGTCCTAGACCTAGGTTTTCTAGTAGGCCACCTAGTCCTCCACCATAGTAGTTCAGAGTAGTAGATATGATCGTCGAGGATTCTCAGGCCTAAGGGAGAGTTTATAGATGTCGGGCTTACAGTAGTATCGCCGCCCATAGCAATCTAGATCAGTTGTGCCGCGTTGTGATACTTATGGTAGATGACAACTCTAGAGATGTTAGCAGGACTCCACAACATGTTATTCTTGTGACTAGGAGGGTAAGGCAGCAACGACAAAAGGCAAGTTTATTTCCTATCGTCAGGGAAGGAAAATGATCACTAAAGGCTACATTTACCATACCCTTAAATTCAAGACATTAATGTTGACCCATCGATGCTTTAATTATTCCAGTGATTAATAAATTTCCAGATGTCTTTCTAGATAAGTTACCTGGTATTCCCCAAGAATGAGAGATTAATTTTGTTATTGATACATTACCAGATGTCTAATTGATATCAATTCTTCTATATATAATGGCACCAGTAGAATTGAAAGAGCAACTAAATGAATTGTTAGATAAGGTCATCAGACCAAGTGCATTGCCGTGGGGTGCAACAATAGTGTTTGTGCGAAAAAAAGATGGGTCATTGTGCATAGGTATAGACTACTGATATCTGAATAAGGTGACTACAAACAACAAATCCCTGCTGCTAAGGATTGATAACTTATTTGACTAACTACAAGGTGCCCAATGTTTCTCAAAGATTGATTTACGTTCAGGATACCATCAAGTGCAGTTTCAAGAGAGTGATGTTACAAAGATAACTTTTAGGACCAGATATGGTCATTTTGAGTGTCTTGTGATATCTTTTGGATTGATAAATTCCCACCAATATTTATGGACTTGATGAACAACATATATAGGCCATTTTATGCTTATTTGTAATTGTGTTTATTGATGGTGTTATCATATATTCATGATCAGAGTCGAAGCATAGAGAAAATCTTTGAGCGGTGCTTCAGGTACCTCGAGGTCAGAAATTGTATGCTAAGATCTCAAAGTGTCAGGTCTGGTTGCATTCTGTGGCTTTTTTTGGCCATATTGTATCAGAAATAGGCATACAAGTTGACATGCAAAAGTTTGAGGCTGTGATGACTTGGCCTAGACCCATGACCCTAATAGAATACATAGCTTTTCTGGTTAGAAGGATATTACAGGAGGTTCATAGAGTCTTTGCTTTCAACACTTTTGACTAAGCTAACTTAGATGGCAGATAAGTTTTAGTAAACTGCGAGATTTGAACAGAGCTTTCAAGAGTTGAAAGATAGATTGACTTCAACCCTAATTTTTACCTTGCTAGAGGGTCCAGAGGGATATGCGGTGTATTGGGATGTTTCTGGCATCGGGTGTAGTTGTGTTCTGATGCAACATGATAAGGTAATTGCTTATGTTTCTAGATAGCTAAAGCAATACGAGAAAAGCTACCTGAACCACGATTTAGAGTTGGCCGCAGTTATTCATGCCTTGAATATCTTGAGGCATAGCTTACATGGCATGCATGTTGATGTTTACACAGATCATAAAAGCCTCTAGCATATTTTCATACAAAAGGAATTTAATCTACGACAGCACTGATGTCACAACCCAAGCCTAGGGCCTAGACGTGACACGACGAATGAGGAACTTGGAAGTACCTCAAACAAGCCTCTTGACATTTATTTAGCCTTTCATAGGTAATGATCAAAACAACAACAAGAATAAACCATAATAGTGAATCTTCAACTTACATATGTCCAACAATACCTCTAACTTTTAGATTTAATGGGGCTAAGACAAGTCCCTAGCTCACCCTCAATCATAATAGAAAGAAATGCTATAGTAAGTGTCTGAAGGTCTCAACATATTATAAGCTAGAAAGATTAATGAGTATTGTTCCCAGAAATGGGAACTCACAAAAAGTAGACTTCAAAAAAATCTCAACTAGCCACGTGGAAGAGAACGAGGAGGAGCACCAATCCCTACATGGTGATATCATATAGGCAAAAGAGTATGCGTTAGTACTTTGAATGTACTAAGTATGTAGGCATGCAATACAATATAAAATATTTAGGACATTTATAAGGTAAAGTACATAAATGTGTGCATGCATGAGTAATCAAGTAGATATCATTTAAATTATACATATGTGGATGTATAAATGCATGAGAAATCATGTAAATAGCATTTGAAACATTCGTTTGTGGGAAGTTGACTATAATCGACATTAAGACCAGGTGAGCTATTACATGGAATCTAACATAACCCCCTATATTGGC